>NC_065571.1:20578245-20887563 GCF_937616625.2 Mercurialis annua
ACTTAGGCTGCAATTAAAGCCCACGGTTTAACAGGTATTTTTAGAGTTAGAAACCTCCAAATAGCAATCCAATTGACCAGATTTTAGAAAATCCTCTTAGGAACAACATATCCAAATATGAGCCCGATCTGACTGTTCAATTGTGAGATATCAACGCTAACACGTGCAGTTTTCGAAAACATGGGAAAACAACTTCAATAAATACCCGAAAATGAATCGAATCATTATCTACTACCCACACGATACATATGAAACATATAAGATACAAAAAAAGACTCAATCAAGGTGTCACAATGCTCAACCCAATCTGAAACCATGTCAAAAACATAACAAAAAAATAAGGGGTATTACATTCTCCCCAACTTATAAAAAATTCGTCCTCGAATTTAAAACTAAAACAATCGTCGTACAACATAGCATAAAACTACACGCCAATATGAACAGAACGCCCGTAACCAATGTGGAAACGCTTCCACAAGATACTCAACGTAAAAAAAAAGACAACAATAACAACAATAACGCAAACGAACTTTGTCTCCAAAACAGTCCTCAACCAAGAACCAACCAAACTGAAAACAAAGGTATACCGTACCCAACGACCAACGCACTTGCGTAAACAGAACTCAACAGGTTGTCCCTCAAAACAACTCAACATCACCACTTCCATAAACCGAACAATCTCAAATGATCACTAAAGCATCGACACTACTTAGCATAAACGATAACTCCATATTTTCAAAGATTATCAAAATTTCTACTAAGAGAAGGTTAGCAAAAGACCAAACACAACGAAAATACATATGGGGTATTACATTCTCCCCAACCTATGAAAAATTCGACCTCGAATTTCAAATCTGAACTTATTCGCACTAAAACCGTCACAACACACATATGCGCAAAATTCTGATTCTAACAACTCGGTGCTCTAACGATTACTCGATCAACCCAATGTGAATAATCAACAATTATCCAACTGAGAGTCACAATTACTCTATACCGGAGTGGCTTCCAAAACCAGCTCAAATCTTAACAATTATAAAACCTCAATATCAAAATACAACACTACTAGGATCATCCAATCCAATGACTAATATCAAATTCGATAATACAATCAACTTCGTAAATTATGAAACACAAAAATGCATACCGTTATTTCGAAGAAAACATGAACTCATAATAATAGAATCTCTAAATTAGTAATAAATAATCCCAAACACAATGACTCCTTCAATCATTCAGAAACATAACGCCGCAACTAAACTGAGCATCGACTGCATCTCACTTATATTGCGCAACTTAAAATATTGTCGCCCACACTATGGGTTCAACCACTAATGAGAACGATATCCAAACATTACAATAATACCATCAATCAACAAAATCGATCAACCAATACTGGTTGTCGAAACCCATATATCGTGATTCTCGATTCTCGAATCAGCTAACTCATATATTCAAATCAAATTCAAATTCATAAAATTATTTAATCAATTGACTATAACCTCGTATACAACGAAAGATCACGACGACCAATTCACCCTGACCGAATTATTAGTTATGCTCAAAACCAACCCACTAGGGTATAAAATCTTTCAATACACAAAACATTTTGTATTCAAAATTTTCCACTTCTCTTTAAAAGACTTTACATCTTACACCTCCTTTTATATTCGAATGAAAAAGTTTTTACTGTTGAAAAAAAAAACCCATCGATTTTGTAAACCCCTGAAATTTTTCCAAATATCCACATTTTTAATATAAAATGTTCCCTTTACTTTTCAATACGTTGCAAATTTATAAAACAGTTCGATTGACAAAATTTTATGTTCTCTTTAAACCAAACTTGCTAAAATAAATTTATCTCCTTTTCGAAAATACACAAACCATGGAGAAATCTTTCGTATTGGAAATACACATTAATTTTTCAAAACATTAAAATTTTATTGTCACTTATAAATCTTAATTTGTAAATAAAATCACAATTTGAAAAAATCGTTAAGCCCACAAAATTATTGTTCCTCTTCTATCCAATTTGATAAAATTCCTTCCTTTTCTCAAAAGGGTAAAATTTAACAACGCAAATTTCTTTGTTTATGAAAATACTTTTATATCCATACACCCAAAGTACTTGGACAAAATCTAATCGGAAAGATAAAGTCTCGTTAAAAACAAAAATGTAGTGTATACACGCACATGAAGCATAACCAACATCCTTAATCCACAAATCCCTAAATCACAAATCGGAAATTATCACGAACACTTTCTAATTTGAATCTAACCATACACCATACATGGCACAACTTTATCTTGAGTGCAACTGCACAATTTATTCTTACTCTCTATAAAATACAAGATTCTGACAAAGTAGACAGATCCATTACAATGTAATCATCCAAAGCATCCACCACCATCATCACAGAGTATTTGTCTAGCTACTTTTCGGTAACTGTTTCAAATCATTTGAAATCCGACAAATTTATAAATACATTTATCAGAATGTGACTCGCGAGCTCATTTTAAAACATCTTTCTTAAAATCACCTTATCGATAAAATCCATTTTACATAATTGTGCGTCAGGGTGATGACATCTATCATCCCCAAAGAGTTGCATCAAACCCTAATTATTTCTATGCACGTGATGAATGTACTATTTTGCATGTATCATTTTTTATCTTTTATTTAGTGAACATACTCAATGCTCAATGCAATCCTATTCGTGGCATTCAAAATGCATGTTCATGATATGTCTGGGCACAATTACGTGTTGAAAATATTTCAAATATATTTAACAATTCAACCTTTGAAATCAACTTCTTAATAAAATATTTGCTAGACGTTAAACTCTGTGAGTTGTGCACTCGATAACTTCAAAATATTTATCAATTCCTTACTTGTAACCTAGCAACATTCGATGCTAAAAAAACAACTCAACCTAATAATTCTGTTACAACTCTTCTGCCTAAATATCCAACAAACCTCAACCCTAATTGAAACTTATACCCAACGAACAATAACATATCACAACATTTCTACGAAACTTACCGCTAGTTCCCGCATCGAATCATCATACCTGATGAAAACCACCAGTGTATTAATACACCGATCTATCTTCTCGGATCAGAATTTCCAATATCATTTCTAGGATAATCAGAAATATCCAACCATTACAAAGAAATGCTTCCCTCATCTTCCTCGATATCGAAACCCAAAGATTTCGATTCACAACAACAATATAGCAAACCCAGCTTAATCCAAAGTAGAAACTAGATCAAAACAGGGTCTGAACAAAAGTTTGACTCACAATCAAACCAAACATCAAGGTATAAACCATAACCGCGTGAAATAAATCGTCTCACGTGCTACTTCGCACGAAGAGACGAAACAAAACAATTAACTTACTCCAACATGTAAGCGAATTATACAACGCAAATCAAAACCAAAATATTACGATTTCTACAACCCATAAATCACGTAAGCATGCCATTGAACAAAATTAATCCAAATATATTTTGAGAAAATCAAGGCATGCTAAAACAAGCTTGAATTTTTGTAACCAAATCATTCTGTAATATATAATATTTCAAGAATACGTTTCAAAATTTATTTTGGAATCTTAAAGTCAGTTATCAAACTTCCAAATTTTTAGTTAAGCCCCACGGTTAAAACAAAATCACTATCTGTGAAAGTCTCTTCTTATTAATCAATTGCTTTAAAACGGATACCCAAATATCTTAAACAATAAAATCATCGAGCTAGCAGAGTCATTACAACTACCAAGCTCAACTTCTAAATTTGGGTGACCCAAGTCGAACCCACTACAACTGTTTATAAATGTATTCAAAATATTCGTAAATCCGAAAAAATATTTGAATAAAATTTCCATCCTTTCAAAATTTAGGAGCTTAACTTAACCCAACCGCTAAACAACAATTTAAAATATCAAGTGAGAAATCTTTGTTCTCAAACATCCATTCCGTAAATCTCAAAGATTCAAATATAATAAAAATCCTCTTTACTAGAAACTTAACCAAAAATAAAACTTTTTAAAGAATTAAACTCAAACTTCTCTATTGATTTTGTGTCAAAACACAAATTAAAACAAAACCACTTTTCTTAATGAAAAACTCTTAAAACAACATGTGATAAAACCATATATGACCTCAAAACACGTTTTAAAGTTTAACCCAAAATTTTTTTACTAGAAAATAAGGCTAACGCCCAAACGTATCCTCATAGGTGCCAGCGTTTATCGCACCCAACAATTACGGCCAAAGCCAAAATGTACCACCATATAATCCATCATTATCAAATCATTAATGGCATAAAGCCAAAGTGTTTTTCAAACAACATCATACCCAAGTATGAATTTAGAAAACATCATCAACAAAAGATTTCCCGAGAAATCATAAGCAATTAAAATCACACAAGTGAAATAACCTCAACATGATAAAACACAACTGGTAATATCTAGTGAAATTAATTGTCAGACATAGCATCAATACTAAATAAAGACTGGCAGACATCACCTATAGGATGTAGGCTGAAAGTTTGAAAACAAAAGACGACGTTTTAAAAGACAAGACACGAACCCTAATTCCGCAGTAGTTCCTAAGACACAACAACACTTAACAGAGTAAACACATAGCAAGCAAATGGCCTTGGTTTGAAACCAAAGCTCTGATACCAAGTTTGTCACGACCCATTTTCATGAATCGTGACCGGCGCTAAGGTATGGGTAATGTAGTACCAAAACCCGTAGCTAGCCTTTCGGTTAACATACAATTATAATAAACCTGCAAGAAACCAATGCTCGGGGGCAACCGAGACTTCAGCCTAATTCTAGCAGTTATAATATTCAACCTTCAATATTAAAAATACTCGTTCAACAACGAGTTTTCCAATATGGCATAAAAGTAAACAGAGTAAACAGTATAAACATGCCAAAGAAATATATCCATTCGGACCAATCCGACAAACAACTATAATAAAAATAAAGACGTCTAGTCAACTACTGCGGTCTAAGAATAAAACAGTTTGATAGTTTTACTAAAATAAATGAAACCTCTGAGGAAAGTAAATACGGAGATCACCAGACTCTCTCAGATCATAACCCTGGGGAAAATTGGGAAAACAACAGGGTTAGATATACTGAGATGAGTTTATACCACTATTTACATTTATCAAGTGGAAAACCTTTAAAACCGTTTAAATCATTTAATAACGATATTACGAATAATAGTTGGAACCCTAATCCACAATTCTAAATAATAAACATAATCCAATAGACCTGGTCGCGAGAGCTGAGCTACACCGAGTTACCACTGACCACACTTTGACCATATCCAGAGTCCCGAGAGCTGTGCTACACCGAGTTACTCTATTTGGTCCCGAGAGCTATGCTCACACCGAGTTACCACATTTCCATATATACCTTACCCATATCATTACCGGTGCGCACACAGTCCTAATCATGCCCATTAGGTAGCATGTTCCAACTAAGAGCCATAATATAAAAACAGTTCGCAATATACGTACAATATATATATATTTAATATTAAAATAACAATTTACTTAATAAAGCGGTAAATAGTAAGTACAAACTCACTGCTTGCTAATCCACGTGATAACCTGGCAAGCAACTAATCCTGATTCGTCTCCGAAGCACGAACAGTCGACGAGTCTAGACAATATAAATCAGAATTAAAACATGTCCTAACTCTAAAGAGTACTAGACAACACATATAACTTGCACAAACATCAACAAGCCAAGACAAAGCAAACACACTTACTTAATCCATAGCCAAAGCATAAACCAAAGTAGAGTAATCATACATACTGAACATAACCGAAGTCATACGATATTTAAGTCAAATTGAGTTCCCACTTTGAAAACATAATCCGGAAATCATTTCAATAACTTAGTTAAAATCATAAAACTAAGTTTAAACCAAAGTGGTGAGCTAGCCGAGTTATCACAACCGCCAAGCCTATACTCACAAATTGGGCGACCCAAGTCTAACCCAAACCAAACATCCAACCAAAGTAAAACAATTCGTTTAAAGTCCGGAATCATTTAAATATACCAAAGTCTAAATTTATAAAACAAGGGAACTCAAATTAAACATTAAAATTTAAGTACATCATCATGATTATAAAGTGTTCGATAAAAGTCCCCAAAGGATAAACACAACAAATAAGTCAAAATTCAATATGCAACAGCCCTAGCATGCTTAATAATCACATTTTATATAACACATGTCATAGCAAAACATTTGGAATCAACATATTTTTCACAACATCAAGCCAATTAAGCATTCATGGCACTTAGCCCAAAACGAGACCGAACATGAATTGCCAAACTAAAATACCTTATATCAGTTTATCTACATGCCATAATCAATAATATGAAAGTAATTCAGATCTTAGGTCATTACAAAGTATCGAACCCGAAATCAAAGCATTTTAGCGTAAAACTACCTAGTTTGCAAACTAAGCCAACACGTACCAAAACATTTATGATTCAAACTCCCAAACTCATTTAGATCAGTATTATATCATACATAATTTCAAAGTAGCAAACCAACTCAGATCTAAAATCATGCCAACATCCCTTAAACAATCGATAACGCAATTTCGCTAGAAATTGCCTAAACATGCTAAACAAGCCAAATCATGCATTCGACAATCCAAATCATATAGCCACTGATCCTAAATCATATAAACATCATATATATCATCTTAGAACAGTAGGTGCATCATCTCAAAATATTTATGCGATTACAACTCTCAAACAACCCAAATTCACCATTTTACGCAATTTCAGCTAAAACAATCGTGGGCATGCCAAAAAGTTTATACAACTAACAAGATCAGTTCATAAACATAAAATCCATCAAAAATATCATACATATTAGTAACTTTAGCATAGAATCGCAATTTCATAGATTCAAACCACCAAATCGATTAGAATACAACAATTTCTAGAAAAGTCCTAACATTGATGAATCATGCCAAATGCTTTCCAAAACATGCAACATCAATTTATATATGTACAAACCATCATTTTATCCATATAAACTCAGTAGCATAAGCATGGCATAACAATAGCAACAATTCACTTTATTAAAATCCTATATTATGCATTTATAGGCAAAATCACACAACAATGAATCCATGAATCAAAAGGATACGAAAACAATACCTAAGGATGATTAACAATAATATAAATGATGTATTAACCCAAGGTTCAAGGGGCTGGACCGAATTCAATTTAATCCACAAGCTTCCAACGAAGAACACAACGTAGAAATCGCGTAGATCTTGCGAGTAGGATGTAAAATTATATTCTAAGCAGAATGAATCGCATTCGGACTTTTTAGAAAGAAGAAATCAAGTTCTTTGAGTGAAGAAATTCGTTTTTAGGGTTTGGAGTTGAATGGGGGCTAGGGTTTGCAACTTAAGGGGTCTATTTATAGACTCCTGCGGGCTTTACTTGGGCTGCAATTAAAGCCCACGGTTTAACAGGTATTTTTAATGTTAGAAACCTCCAAATAACAATCCAACCGACGAGATTTTAGAAAATCCTCTTCGGAACAACATATCCAAAGATGAGCCCGATCCGACCGTTCAATTGTGAGATATCAACGCTAACACGTGGCAGTTTTCGAAAACATGGGAAAACAACTTCAATAAATACCCGAAAATGAATCGAATCAATATCTACTACCCACACGATACATATGACACATACAAGATACAAAAAAAGACTCAATCAAGGTGTCACAATGCTCAACCCAATCTGAAACCATGTCGAAAACATAACAAAAAAATAAGGGGTATTACACCTTGGTTTTCATAACCAAAGCTCTGATACCAACTTTGTCACGACCCATTTTCATAGATCGTGACCGGCGCTAGGGTATGGGTATGGTTGTACCAAAACCCGTAGAAAGCCTTGCGAATAACAATTAATTAGCATAAACAACAATGTACCTTCACAAAACCACATGCTCGGGGGAAACCGAGACTTAAGCCTAGTCTAGCAGTACATATAAACAATATATAATTAAAGTGAACCTCCAACAGTATGGAAATATATAAAATACCATAAACACTGTAATCATGCCAAAGCAAATAAAATAACAGTTGGACCATTCCAACAAACAATAGTCTAAAAGATAAAGTATAAGATTAAGACATAAATAAACTGATACTACTACTGCGGCCTAAGAGTTTAAATCAGTTTGACCATTTTATTCAAAAAAATAAATGAACCTCCGGAGAATGAAAAAAACGGAGATCAACCAATGATCAAATCATAAACTTGTAAAATTTGGGAAAGCAACGGGGTCAGATTTACTAAGATGAGTTCACATTACTTTTTACATTTAATAAGTGAAAAAGCTTAAAAACATTTATAAAACATTTTATCATTATGGATAAGCATTGAAACCCTATGCCATAAAATAATTAAATCCATTTGTCGTGCCGGTGAGACGTATCTCCATAACCGATCCCCGACTATCACTTAAATAAATCATGTGAGTCCCAGGAGACGTGTCTTCCACCGGCGCCCTCACTAAGGCGAGACAAATCTCCAACCTACCTCAAATACCAGATGAACATATCGGTGCGCATGCCGTCTCGATGATGCCCATCGAGTAGCCCGTTGTCACGACCCATTTTCATGAATCGCGACCGGCGCTAGGGTATGGGTAATGTAGTACCAAAACCCGTAGCTAGCCTTTCAATTAACATACAAACACATAAACCTGCAGAAAACCAATGCTCGGGGGCAACCGAGACTTCAGCCTAAATCTAGCAGTTATAATATTCAGCAATTAAAATATAACATGCTTTCCAATACTGGGTTGTAAATAGGCCTAACATAAATAATCCTGAATAATCCTATAACATGCCAAAGCAATATAACTAGTCGGACCAATCCGACAAACAACTGTAATAATAATAAAGACGTCTAATCAACTACTGCGGTCTAAGAATAAAATAGTTTGATAGTTCTACTAAAATAAATGGAACCTCCGAGGAAAATTAAATGCGGAGATCACCAGACTCTCTCAGATCATAACCCTGGGAAAAATTGGGAAAACAACGGGGTCAGATATACTGAGATGAGTTTATACCACTATTTACATTTATCAAGTGGAAAACCTTTAAAACCGTTTAAAACATTTAATAACGATATTACGATTCATAGTTGGAACCTTAGTCCACAATTCTAAATAGTAAACATAATCTAATAGGCCTGGTCTCGAGAGCTGAGCTACACCGAGTTACCACTGACCACACTTTTACCATATCCAAAGTCCCGAGAGCTGTGCTACACCGAGTTACTCTATTTGGTCCCGAGAGCTATGCTCATACCGAGTTACCACATTACCATAATAACTTACCTAGATCATTACTGGTGCGCACGCAGTCCTAATGATGCCCATTAGGTAGCATGTTCCAACTAAGAGCCATAAAGCAACTAATCCTGGTTCGCCTCTAAAGCACGAACAGTAGTCGGGTCTAAACAATATAAAATAATTATTAAAAACAGACCCTAACTCTATAGAGTACTAGACACCACATAAGACTAACACAAATAACACGTCGGAATAAAACAATCCAAAACAACACAAAAATACCCAATATGTAGAAACGCCCAATTAATACAAGCCTATTGAGTTCTCGCTTTAAAATCTGTTTCATAATATATTATTTAAATATTATTTAAATAATAAAATAAATCAATTTTCAAATAGTGGGTTAGCCGAGTTATCGATAACTACCAAGCTACCTCACATGTCGGGCGACCCAAGTCTAACCCAACCCAAATATTTTATCAAAAACATAAACCACGGTTTATAATTCTAGATAGTACTTTTGATAAAATAATAATTAAATATTAAAATGGAACTCAATAGCTTAAAACACAAGTAACCAATAGTTACCAACAAATTACATAACTAAAATAAGTTAAAAAAATAATTTGAAAGCTAAATTGTAATTTAGCCAATTTGGCACGCTAAGACAAAATTCTCAAATTAATAAATAAATATTATTTTCAGAATTAAAATAATGCAAACAAATAGTAATTTGACGACAAAATCGCTAATCGAAAGTTTGGTTTTAAAATCGGCATTAGCCCAAATCAGTAGCTCAGATTATGATTATACCAAAACAACTTAGATCTAAAATCATGTCAACAACACTTAAACAATCTAATTCGTAATTAATATAACTATATTGTTATGGACTAAATTGTCATTTTTTAAAGTTTAGATATTAAAGTGTTAACATGAAAAACAAATGGATTATGTAAAGCAATTTTCAAGTTGAAAGATAATATGCAGAGAAGAGTGTTATTTCATCGTAACATGTGAAGGATAAATAATTGAAGTTTTGTTTTCCAGTGTGAACAATTAACCACAAATTCTCTTATTGATACATTACCCATTTAAAAGCCATGTGAATCGTATAACACTGTCTATATAAAAGCACAGTTTGTATACTAGATAATTAAATTACACCATTAAATAAAAAGAATGATTAATCATGCATTAGAATATAATACCTTACGAGCTAATAGATTTAGAGAGGACGGCTGAGAGAATAATAATAAGACTGCGCTTCTTTAATTTTATTTTCAGAGTTTTAGTATATAATCTAGGGTTTGGATATTTATAGTATATAAAACGTAAATTTCCACCTTTATCCTTATTATTATTAGTATCCTTATTTTATTTTACTTTATTATTATTATTATTATTATTATTATTATTATTATTATTATTATCATTATTACAACTTACCCTTTATAATTATTTTATCAATATAGTTATTTTTAATTTAAAAAAATAACAATAAATTAATTTCTTTTAAATAAATATTATTAAAATTAGTATTCCTCTAAGCATTGCCCAAGGCCCAAAGTTGATCCCTTGGGCCTAAGGCACACAAAACAAGCTCAAATGACATACCGAAAGTCACACGAGCCAAAACACGAATCCGAGAAATCAAAAGAACATCAGAAAGTTCATATGAACTAACTGGAAAAATACGGGGTGTTACACCCGTTCCAATTCAGATCCATTGCCGAAAACAGTTCAAAAGATGTGTATACAATATACATACAAAAATATACAGTTTACTTAATAAAGCGGTAAATAGCAACATAAACTCACTGCTTGTGAATCCACGTGAAAACATGGCAGGCAACTAAACCTGATTTGACTCTGAAGCACGAGCAGTCGACGGGTCTAAGAAAACATAAACAATAATTAATATAATCCCCTAACTCTAGAGAGTACTAGACACCACATAGGAGTAGCACAAATGTCAATCAATCCAAGTACAAACCATTATAATGTCATTACACATATATGGCCAAAATTTCAAAGTCATACAGCCCTATATTAAGAACAACCAAAACAGTTTATAACATTCCATTATCCTTACAATATTGTAACAATTAACCATTTTTTTATTTGACTAACATTCAACCAAATCATAATATAACATTCAAAAATACAAATATCTAATTAAAATCAAGAATGGGCAGCCAATCAATCAAATAAAACAGTGGGTAAAGGCTTATCAAAATCAATGATCGATTTATACGAAACACAACCCCAACACAACACATAGATTCGAATCGAATAATAAGAGAGTGGATTGAATACCTTGTTAACCTAGAGAGCAAGGGAAATCGCAGAGAAATAGTGGATCTATTGCTACAACAATGAAAATCCAAAGGACCAATGAATACTCATACGATTTGATTACTAAACCATGAATTGAATGATGGAATGGAGGTTAGAGCACTTACCAAGTGTTATGGACACCAATAATCAGAGGGAAATCGCCTAGGAATAGAATGAGTTTAGGGTTTTAAAAATTGAATAGGGGCTGTTTTAAAGCCTCAAAAGCTAACCCAACCGGTTGTATGGCCGGTTCTGCCTAGTAGAACCGGTTATAGATCCGGTTTACTCACTGAAACCAAAAAAAATTGAAGTGGACCGGACTTACGGCTTGATCTACCCACCAGGTCCGGTTCCCAGGTCCGGTTGACCCAAAAAATGTCGAAACGATGATCCGAACAGTCGAATGAAAGATAATCCTCTTAGGTACAACATATCCAAAATGCAGCCAAATTCGACGGTTCAATTGGGAGATATGACGTTTTACTTTAGCATGACAGATTTAAAAAATATGCAAACATTGTTTCGATAACAACCCGGAAATAAATCGATTCAACATCAAATTCTTAGAGGCTCAAGGGGTTCACATAAATCACTCAACATGACACAACCAAGGTACCACATAAGCTAATGCGAACATATATATCAATCCGAAAACAAGTCGAAATCACAACAAGAACATGACTAAGCGAAAACACAATCAAAGTCCATCACAAACCAAACTTTAAACGGACAACAAAACCACCAAAACAAATCCAAATGTTTCCCCTTTTTAACTATTTAAGCCAGACGTTTAAAACATTATGAAACAAATCCAAACGTTGAAAATAATACAAAATAAATCCAAACGTTTCACCTTTTTAGAGATTTAAGTCAAACGTTTACAAATGTTAAGAAACAAATCCAAAAGTTTCACCTCTTTAGCGATTTAACCCAAACGTTTACAAACGTTACGAAACAAATCCAAACGTTTCACCTTTTTAGTGATTTAAGCCAAACGTTTAAAACGTTGCGAAACAAATTAAAATGTTTCACCTTTTTAGCGATTTAAGCCAAACGTTTACAAACGTTACGAAACAAATCCAAACGTTTCACGTTTTCAGCAATTTAAGTCAAGTGTTTAAAACGTTGCGAAACAAATCCAAATGTTTCACCATTTTAGCGATTTAAGCCAAACGTTTACAAACCTTCCGAAACAAAATCAAATGTTTCACCTTTTTAGCTATTTAAGCCAAACGTTTAAAACGTTATGAAACCAATCCAAACATTTAAAATGTTTCACCTTTTTAGCGATTTAAGCCAAACGTTTTCAAATGTTGAAAACATTATAAAACTATTCCAAAGGTTTCACCTTTTTAGCGATTTAAGCCAAACGTTTACAAACGTTACGAAAAAATCCGAACGTTTCACCTTTTTAGTGATTAAAGTCAAATGTTTCGAAACAAATCCAAACATTTCAACTTTTTAGCAATATAAGTCAAACATTTACAAACATTACAAAACAAATCCTAACATTTCACCTTTTTAGCAATTTAAGCCAAACGTTTAAAACGTTATGAAACAAATCCTAACGTTTCCCCTTTTTAGCGATTTAAGCCAAACGTTTAAAATGTTTCGAAAGAAATTCAAACGTTTCACCTTTTTATCAATTTTAAGCAAAACGTTTAAAACGTTAAGAAACTAATCCAAACGTTTAAAACGTTACAAAAGAAATCCTAACGTTTCACATTTTTAGCGATTTAAGCCAAACGTTTAAAACGTTATTAAAGAAATACTAACGTTTCACCTTTTTAGCGATTTAAGAGAAACATTTACAAACGTTGCGAAAAAAATCCTAATGTTTCACCTTGTTAGCGATTTAAGCCAAACGCTTAAAACCTTACGAAACAAATCCTATCATTTCACCTTTTTAACGATTTATGAAAATCGTTTAAAACAATACAAAACGAATCCTAACGTTTCACGTTTTTAGAAATTTAAGCCAAACGTTTAAAACGTTGCGACACAAATCCAAACGTTTAAAATGTTACAAAAAAAATCCTAACGTTTCCTCTTTTTAGCGATTTATGCCAAATGTTTAAAACGTTAGAAAACAAATCCAAACGTTTTATCTTTTTAGCGATTTAAGGAAAATATTTAAAATGTTACAAAACAAATCCAAATGCTTATAACGTTACGAAACAAATCCTAACGTTTCACATTTTTAGCGATTTAAGCCAAACGTTTAAAACGTTACAAAACAAATCTAAACGTCCTTTTTCGATACGAAAAAAATCCTAATGTTTCACCTTTTTAGCGATTTAAGCCAAACGTTTAAAACGTTATGAAACAAATCCCAACGTTTCACCGTTTTAGGTATTTAAGCCAAACATTAAAAGTATTACGAAACAAATCCTAACGTTTCATATTTTTATCGATTTAAGCCAAACGTTTAAAACGTCTCGAAAAAAATCCAAAAGTTTCACCTTTTTAGCAATTTAAGCCAAACGTTTAATACGTTAAGAAACCAATCCAAATGTTTAAAACGTTATAAAACAAATCCTAACGTTTCACTGTTTTAGCGATTTAAGCCAAAAGTATAAAACGTTTTAAAAAAAATCCTAACATTTCACCTTTTTAACTATTTAAGCCAAACCTTTAAAACGTTACGAAACAAATCCTAACGTTTCATAATTTTAGCAATTTTAACCAAACGTTTAAAATGTTACGACACAAATCCAAACGTTTAAAACGTTACGAAACAAATCCTAACATTTGACCTTTTTAGCGATTTAAGCCAAACGTTTATAACGTCACAAAACGAATACAAATGTTTTACTTTTTTAACGATTTAAGAAAAACTTTTAAAATGTTACGAAAGAAATCTAAATGTTTAAAACGTTAATAAACAAATGCTAATGTTTCACCTTTTTAACGATTTAAGCAAAACGTTTAAAACGTTACGAATGAAATCCTAAGGTTTCACCTTTTTAGCAATTTAAGCCAAATGTTTAAAACGTTACGAAACAAATCAAAACGTTACGAAAGAAATTCTAATGTCTCACCATTTTTTCGATTTAAGCCAATAGTTTAAGCATTACAAAACAAATCCAAACGATTTACCTTTTTAGCAAATTATGCAAATCGCTTAAAATATTACGAAACAAATACAAACGTTTAGAATGTCACAAAACAAATCCTTACGTTTCACCTTTTTAGCGATTTAAGCGAAACGTTTAAAATATTACGAAACAAATTCAAAAGTTTAAAACAAAATAAATCCTAATGTTAACCTTATTAGCGATTTAAGCGAAACTTTTAAAACGTTACAAAACAAATCCTAACGTTTCACCTTTTTAGCGATATAAGCCAAACATTTAAAATGTTACGAAATAAATCCAAACAGTTAAAACGTTACAAAACAAATCCAAACTATTCACCGTTTTGGAAATTGAAGTAAAACATATACAAATGTTGCGAAACAAATCCAAACGTTTCCCCTTTTTTAGCGAGTTAAGTCAAACATTTACAACTGTTACGAAACAAATCCAAACGTTTAGAACGTTACGAAACAAATCCTAACATTTAGAACATTAGGTAACAAATCCTAACGTTTAACAATTTTAGCGATTTAAGCCAAACGTTTAAAACGTTACAAAACAAATCCAAACGTCCTTTTTAGCAATTAAACCCAAACATTTAAAATGTTACGAAAGAAATCCTAACGTTTCATCTTTTTAGGGATTTATGCAAAACGTTTAAAACGTTACGAAACAAATCCTATCCTTTCACCTTTATAGCGATTTAAGCCAAACGTTAAAAATGTTACGAAATAAATCCAAACGTTTAACACATTACGAAACAAATCCTAACGCTTAACCTTTTTAGCAATTTAAGCCCCACGTATACAAACGTTACGAAACAAATCCAAACGTTGCACCTTTTTAGAGATTTAAGCCAAACGTTTACAAACGTTACGAAACAAATCCAAACGTTTTACCTTTTTAGCGATTTAAGCCAAACGTTTAAAACGATAAGAAACCAATCCAAACGTTTAAAACGTTGCGAAACAAATCCTAATGTTTCACCTTTTTAACGATTTAAGCCAAACGTTTAAAACGTTACAAAACCAATCCAAACGTATGAAATGTTATGAAACAAATCCAAACGTTTCCCCTATTTAGCAATTTAATCCAAACGTTTAAAACGTTACGAAACCAATCAAACGTTTAAAACGTTAGGAATTAAATCCAAACATTTCACCTTTTTAGAAATTTAAGCCAAACATTTAAAACGTTAAGAAACCAATCCAAACGTATAAAACGTTACAAAAAAAATCATAACTTTTCACCTTTTTAGTAATTTAAGCCAAATGTTTAAAACATTTCGAAACAAATCCTAACATTTCATCTTTTTAGCGATTTAAGCCAAACGTTTAAAACGTTACGAAACAAATCCTAACGTTTTATCTTTTTAGCAATTGAAGCCAGACGTTTAAAATGTTACGATATTAATCCAAACGTTTAAACGTTACAAAATAAATCCTAACATCTGACCTTTTTAGTGATTTAAGCGAAATGTTTAAAATGTTACAAAACAAATACAGATGTTTTACCTTTTTAGCAATTTAGGCAAAAAATTTAAAATTGTAATACCCCGTGTTTTTCTGGTCAGTTCCGATGAACTTTTCGATGTTGTTTTGCATGTTTGATTTGTGTTTTGATTCTTCGGAGTTTTGTTTGGATTTGTTTCATGTGTTTCAAGCCAAGGGGATCTACTTTGGGCCTCGGAAGCAAGTCGGTGTGCATCAAAGGAAGTATCGGCGTGCCAGGTAGGAGAACCTGGTGTCGCGTCGCGACACATGGTGTAGTGACGCGACAAAGGGTGCCGCGATGCGACACCAAGTGTAGAGACGCGACAAGGGGTGTAGCGATGCGACACCAGCATGCAGCAGATTCTCGAAGTGGGGGCCTATATATAGACCCCCTAACTTGACCCCTCCGCCTCCAAACCCTAAAAATGAATGCTTTCACTGAGAATACATATTTCTTTCATCTCAAATCATCCAAGGTCGGATTCATATCATTAGATCGTGATTTATTATCTATTTTGCAAGATTGACGCTTATTCTACGATTGTGTTCTTCGTTGGAGTTTTGTGGAATCGTTTGATTTCGGCAAGCTATGAGACTTATTGCTTTTAAGGTTGGCATTTTTAAGCTATGGATTGAGTTCTTATTTTCAAATGACTTTGGTTTTATTTAAGGATTGGTTTTACTTTGGTTATACTTCGGGTCGGGTTAGATTTGTGTTGCCCGACATGTTGTGTTGAGCTATACTGCAGTTAAGGCTAAAACACTACTTTGGGAAAACTCTTGTGTTTTGAAAGGACTATATAAGTATTTAAGAACTTTGTTTTTTTTTGAAAGATAAGAACTCACCTAAGTTAACTTGCCTAACTTGTTTATTTGGTTAAGTGGATACTTTGGATGCACTTTGGTTATACCTTGGTTATGTTTGGAATGCTAGTCCTATGTGATGTCTAGTATTCTTAGAGTTAGGGGTTGTTCGGATTTTAACTTGTACATTGTTTTAGACCCATCGTGTGCTCGTGCTTGAGAGTCTACGCATGGTTAGTTGTTTTCCAAGATTCATGTGGATACACAAGCAGTGAGTTTGTAGTGTTATGTACCGCTTTATTAAGTACTGCAATTTTTTTAATATATAATCTGTTTCGAACTGTTTTAAGCGACTATGGATCTGGATTGGAACGAGCTACTCAATAGGCTTGTATCGAGACTGTGTGCACCGGTAAGTACTCTGGGATCGACCCCGTTGTTTTTCCTAATTTTCCAGGTTTATGATTTGAAAACTTGTCGACTTCGATTCTTTGATTTCCTCGGAGGGTTTTATGATTATAAAACTAGTCTATTGTTTTAAACTCTTAGACCGTAGTAGAACTAGTATAGTTTTTGATTATTATACTTTGGTTTGTCGTAGTGGTACGACTTTTATATTATTATACTTTGGCATGTTACATTGGATTATTATATTTAAATCATGATTCACAGTTTCATATTATTATCTAGTTATAATATTAGAACTGTTGTATAAACTGCTAGACTTAGGTTGGAGTCTCGGTTGCCCCTGAGCATTGGTTTTGTTGCAGGTTTATATTAAATGTATGTTATCCGCAAGGCTTGCTACGGGTTTTAGTACGACCATGCCCATACCATAGCGCCGGTCGCGATACATGAAATTGGGTCATGACAAAAATGTTATGAAACAAATCTAAACGTTTAAAACGTTACGAAACAAATGCTAACGTTTCACTTTTTAGCGATTTAAGCTAAACGATTAAAACGTTACGAATGAAATCCTGACGTTTCACCTTTTTAGTAATTTAAGCCAAACGTTTAAAACGTTATGACACAAATCCAAACGTTTAAAACTTTACGAAAAAAATTCTAACGTTTTACCTTTTTAGCGATTAAAGCCAAACGTTTAAAACGTTACAAAACAAATCCAAATGTTTTACCTTTTTAGCGATTTAAGAAAAACATTTAAAATTGTACGAAACAAATCTAAACGTGTAGAACATTCTGAAACAAATCCTAACTATTCCTCTTTTTAACAATTTAAGCCAAACGTTTAAAATGTTACGAAACAAATCAAAAAGTCTAAAACAAAATAAATCCTAATGTTTCACCTTTTTAGTAATTTAAGCCAAATATTTAAAATGTTAAGAAACAAATCCTAATGTTTCACCTTTTTAGCGATTTAAGCGAAACGTTGAAAATGTTACGAAATAAATCCAAAAGTTTATAATATTACAAAACAAATCTAAATGTATCACCTTTTTAGCAACTGAAGCCGAACGTATACAAATGTTACGAAACAATTCCAAACGTTTCCCCTTTTTAGCGATTTAAGCCAAATGTTTACAAACGTCACGAAACAAATACAAACGTTTTACCTTTTTAGTGATTGAAACCAAACATTTAATACGTTATGAAACCAATCCAAACGTTTAAAATGTTATGAAACAAATCCTAGTATTTCACCTTTTTAGTGATTTAAGCCAAACGTTTAAAACGTTACGAAAAAATCCTAGCGTTTCATCTTTTTAGCGATTTAAACGAAACGTTTGAAACATTCTGAAACAAATCCTAACATTTCACCGTCTTAGCGATTTAAGCCAAACGCTTAAAACGTTACAAAAGAAATCCTAACGTTTCACCTTTTTAACAATTTAAGCCAAACGTTGAAAACATTTCGAAACAAATCCAAACATTTCACCTTTTTAGCGATTTAAGCCAAACATTTACAAACGTTACGAAAGAAATCCAAACTTTTCACCTTTTTAGCGATTTATGCCAAACGTTTAAAACGTTACGAAACCAATCCTAATGTTTCACCTTTTTAGCGACTTAACGCAAACGTTAAAAACGTTAAACAAATCCTAACGTTTCACCTTTTTTGCGTTTGAAGCTATGGTTTAAAACGTTTCGAAACTAATCCAAACGTTTCACCTTTTAAGGGATTTAAGAAAAATGTTTAAATCGTTACGAAACCAATCCAAACGTTTAAAATGTTACGAAACAAATTCTAACGTTTCACCTTGTTTACGTTAAACAAATCCTAACGTTTCACCTTTTTAGCAATTTAAGCCAAATGTTTAAAACGTTACGACACAAATCCAAACATTTAAAATGTTACGAAACAAATCCTAACGTTTCACCTTTTTAGCGATTTAAGCAAAACATTAAAAACGTTGCAAAACAAATCCAAAAGATTTACCTTTTCAACGATTTAATAAACACTTTTAAAATGTTACGAAACTAATCCAAACGTTTATAATGTTAAGAAATAAATCCTAACGTTTCATATTTTTAGCGACTTAAGCCAAACGTTTAAAACGTTACAAAACAAATCCAAACGTCCTTTTTAGCGACTTATGCCAAATATTTATAATGTTTTGAAAGAAATCCTAACGTTTCACCTTTTTAACGATTTATACAAAACATTTAAAACATTACGAAACAAATCCTATCGTTTCTCCTTTTTAGCGATTTAAGCCAAACGTTAAAAATGTTACGAAATAAATCCAAACGTTTAAAACCTTACGAAACAAATCCAAAGGTTCCACCTTTTTAGCGATTTAAGCCAAACGTTTACAAACGTTGCGAAACAAATCCAAACATATCACCTTTTTAGCGATTTAAGCCAAACGTTTACAAATGTTCTTAAACAAAAGAAAATGTTTCACCTTTTTAGCTATTTAAGCCAAACGTTTAAAATGTTACGAAACCAATCCAAACGTTTAAAATGTTTCCCCTTTTTAGCAATCTAAGACCAACGTTTACAAATGTTACGAAACAAATCCAAACGTTTAACCTTTTTAGCGATTTAAGCAAAACTTTAAAAACGTTACGAAACCAATCAAAACTTTTAAAGCGTTACGAAACAAATCCAGATGTTGAAACATTAAGAAACAAATCCAAATGTTTCACCTCTTTATCGATTTAAGCCAAACGTTAACAAACATTACGAAAAAAATCCAAACATTTCACCTTTTTAGCGATTTATGGCAAACGTTTACAAACGTTTCGAAACAAATCCAAACGTTTCAACTTTTTAGTGATTTAAGTCAAACATTTACAAATGTTACGAAACAAATCCAAACGAAACAAATCCTAACATTTTACCTTTTTAGCGATTTAAGCCAAACGTTTAAAACGATACGAAATAAATCTTAATGTTTCCCCTTTTTAGCAATTTAAGCCAAACGTTTAGAACGTTACGAAACAAATCCTAAAGTTTCACCTTTTTAGCTATTTAAGCCAAACCTTTAAAACGTTACGAAACAAGTCCTAACGTTTCACCTTTTTAGCGATTTAAGCCAAACATTTAAAACGCTACGAAACAAATCCTAACGTTTCACCTTTTTATCGATTTAAGCCAAACATTTAAAACGCTACGAAACAAATCCTAACGTTTCACATTTTTAGCGATTTAAGCCAAACATTTAAAATGCTTCGTAACAAATCCAAATGTTTCCCCTTTTTAGCAATTTAAGCCAAATGTTTAATACGTTAAGAAACCAATTCAAACTTTTAAAACATTACAAAACAAATCCAAACGTTTCACCTTTTTAGCGATTTAAGCCAAACGTTTAAAATGTTACGAAACAAATCCTAACATTTCAATTTTTTAGCGATTTTAGCCAAAGTCTAAAACGTTTCGAAACAAATCTTTACGTTTCATCTCTTTAGCAATTTAAGCAAAATGTTTAAAACATTACGACACAAATCCTAACATTTAAAATGTTACGAAACAAATCCTAACATTTGACCTTTTTAGCGATTTAAGCAAAACGTTTAAAAGTTGCAAAACAAATACAAATGATTTACTTTTTTTAGCGATTTAAGCAAAATGTCTAAAACGTTACGAAACAAATCTAAACGTTTAAAACGTTACAAAATAAATGCTAATGTTTCACCTTTTTAGTGATTTAATCCAAACGTTTAAAACGTTATGAAACCAATCCAAACGTTGAAATATTAAGAAACAAATCAAAACGTTTTACCTCTTTATCAATTTAAGCCAAACGTTAACAAACGTTACGAAAAAAATCCAAACGTTTCACCTTTTTAGCGATTTAAGTCAAACGTTTACAAACGTTTCGAAACAAATCCAATCGTTTCAACTTTTTAGTGATTTAAGTCAAACATTTACAAACGTTACGAAACAAATCCAAACGAAACAAATCCTAACATTTTACCTTTTTAGCGATTTAAGCCAAACGTTTAAAACGATACGAAACAAATCCAAACATTTCCCCTTATTAGCGATTTAAGCCAAATGTTTAAAACTCTACGAAACAAATCCTAACGTTTCACCTTTTTAGCTATTTAAGCCAAACATTTAAAACGTTACGAAAAAAATCCTAACGTTTCACCTTTTTAGCGATTTAAGCCAAACATTTAAAACGTTTCGAAACAAATCCTAACGTTTCACATTTTTAGCGATTTAAGCCAAATGTTTAATACGTTAAGACACCAATCCAAACGTTTAAAACTTTACAAAATGGATCCAAACGTTTCACCTTTTTATCGATTTAAGCCAAACGTTTAAAACGTTACGAAACAAATCCTAATATTTCAACTTTTAGCGATTTTAGCCAAACGTTTAAAACGTTTCGAAACAAATCTTTACGTTTCATCTTTTTAGCAATTTAAGCAAAACGTTTAAAACGTTACGACACAAATCCAAACATTTAAAACATTACGAAACAAATCCTAACATTTGACCTTTTTAGCGATTTAAGCAAAACGTTTAAAAGTTGCAAAACAAATACAAATGATTTACTTTTTTTAGCGATTTAAGCAAAATGTCTTAAACGTTACGAAACAAATCTAAACGTTTAAAACGTTACAAAACAAATGCTAACGTTTCACCTTTTTAGCGATTTAAGCAAAACGTTTAAAACGTTACGAATGAAATCCTAAGGTTTCACCTTTTAGCAATTTATGCTAAACGTTTAAAACGTTACGACACAAATCAAAAACAAATTCTAATGTTTCACCTTTTTGCAATTTAAGCCAAACGTTTAAAACGTTATAAAAGAAATCCAAACGTTTCACCTTTTTAGCGATTTATGCAAAACGTTTAAAATTTATGAAACAAATCCAAACGTTTAGAACAAAATAAATCCTAACGTTTCACCTTACTAGCGATTTAAGCCAAACTTTTAAAACGTTAAAATAAAAATCCTAATGTTACACCTTTATAGATTTAAGCCAAACTTTTAAAACGTTACAAAACCAATCCTAATGTTTCACCTTTTTAGCGACTTAAGGCAAACGTTAAAAACGGCTCAAAACAAATCCAAACGTTTCACCTTTTTAGCGATTTAAGCCAAATATTTTGAAACAAATCCTAACGTTTCACCTTTTTAGTGATTTAAGCCAAAGGTTTAAAGCGTTTCAAAACAAATCCAAACGTTTCACCTGTTTAGCGATTTAAGCAAAATGTTTAAATCGTTACGAAACCAATCCAAACGTTTAAAATGTTACGAAACAAATTCTAAAGTTTCACCTTATTAGCGATTTAAGCAAAACGCTTAAAACCTTACGAAATAAATCCTAACATTTCACCTTTTTATCGATTTAAGACAAACATTTAAAACATTACGAAACAAATCCTAATGTTTCACCTTTTTAGCAATTTAAGCCAAATGTTTAAAACATCACGACACAAATCCAAACGTTTAAAACGTTACGAAACAAATCCTAACGTTTCACCTTTTTAGTAATTTTAGCCAAACATTTAAAACGTTACAAAACAAATCCTAAAGTTTTACCTTTTTAGCGATTTAAGCAAAACATTTAAAAAGTTACGAAAGACATCCTAACGTTTCACCTTTTTAGCGATTTAAGCAAAACGTTTAAAACGTAATGAAACAAATCCTATCGTTTCCCCTTTTTAGCGATTTAAGCCAAACGTTAAAAATGTTACGAAATAAATCCAAACGTTTAAAACATTATGAAACAAATTCAAAGGTTTTACGTTTTTAGCGATTTGAGCCAAATGTTTACAAACGTTATGAAACAAATCTAAACGTTTCACCTTTTTAGTGATTTAAGCCAAATGTTTACTAATGTTCAGAAACAAAATCAAACGTTTCACCTTTTTAGCTATTTAAGCCAAACATTTAAAACGTTACGAAATCAATCCAAACGTTTAAAAGGTTTCTCCTTTTTAGCGATTTAAGCCAAACGTTTACAAATGTTACGAAAACAATCCAAACGTTTCACCTTTTAAGCGATTTAAGTCAAACGTTTACAAAACGTTTCGAAACAAATCCAAACGTTTCAACTCTTTAGTGTTTTGAGTCAAACGTTTACAAACGTTACGAAACAAATCCAAATGAAGCAAATCCTAACATTTTACCTTTTTAGCGATTTAAGCCAAACGTTTAAAACAATGCGAAACAAATCTGTAATATCCCGTGTTTTCGATTGTCGTGTCAAGTTAGTTCGGGCTCGTTTTCTTGTGGTTCGGTTTTGTTCCGGACTTGGTTCATGGGTGAATCAAACGAACTGGTGATTTTCAAACAATTCAGTTTGAAAATCACCAGGTCTCGTTCGAGACCACAAGGGTCTTGAACGAGACCCTGTTTAATTATGGGTGGTCTCGTTCGAGACCAGAAAGGGTCTCGAGCGAGACCGTTTTCCTTTGGACCGCACGTTCGTGCTCCTTTGAGCACGAACGTGCTCTTTTCTTTTTGTGGTCTGGTTTGAGACCACAAGGGTATCGAACGAGACCCTTTTGTTTTTACTGCGGCACGATCGCGCCTCAGCCATTCCTTGTCTATTTTAACATTAATCAGCACTATATATTTACGACACTCTATTTCACGTTCTCTTTTCTTAACCTAAAATTTCATATTGTTTTGAAACAAAAACCTAGCAGCCACTTCTCCTTAGCAATACTGAATTCTCATCAACCATCATTCGAATCAGGTAACCTCGATCTATTGCTTCTCATGTCATCTCGTTCATTGTTACGATATCGTCAAATACGGTTCTTGATTCCTATCTCATTGTATTATCTGTAATCCGATTCTTCTTTGACGGTTCTCATCGACTTAACGATCTCTTCGAATCTTGCGTATTGGAATCAATAACGGTACGTTCAATCTCTCCGTTCATTGTCGTTCCGTTTTGCTGTTTCAAATACATGCCACTGTCGATTATTTTTAAGATTTTGCTATCAATGTACTTGTTGCATCATGTCGTGGATTAATAGTTAATCATTGGTTTAAACTTGTGATCGCTTCGAACCGTCGTTTGATAGCTATTGTTGCCGCCGTAAATTGACATGGTTTCAGTTACGTGTTCTTGGTCTTTTTCTTGTTAATTAGGTTATGTTATAAGGTTGAATGTTATGATTAAACAATAGGAATCATGTTATAGATTTAGGTGTTAAGCATATGATTGAAGTGTGATTATGGTTTTGGTTAAAGATTGATTCTGCAAATTGTTATAGTTGATTCATTCAAATTGTAATGGGCAGTAGGGACATGAAATTGTTGTTTTGGAGAAGATGGTTTAATGGCCACATTAATCACCATATTGTTTAGTTTAACTCAATTTAACTATAGTTATTTGTTTTTAACTTTTGATTTTCGTTTCAATTTTATAAACCGACAAATTGGAAATGATAATGATTTTATAATCTAAATTAATATTATTAGTCGGGTAATTATATTTAGTTTTGGTAAATATGCCAATTTGGCTAATTTACAATTTAGCCCCTAAGTTTCTACAAAACTTATTCAAGTTAAGTTTTATCTATTGGTTTGGTTTCTAGGATAGCTTTTGGATTTTGTTTGATTTATAATTTAGTAAATTTAGAACGAGTAATTAAATTTGATTTCGAATATCAAATTGGCTAAATTATAGTTTCATTTCTAAACTTTTATAAACATAAAATGATTAAGTTTTGGTTGTAACTTAGGTTTCTTGAATTGCAAACTATTGAATTATATTTTAAAATAGATAATTATTTTATCAAATACTTTAATTTATAAACTCGGTTTCATAATTTAATAAAGTTTTGGTTTGGGTTAGACTGTGGTCGCCCATCACTGATATGGATTTTAACTTAGGTTGAATTAATTTATTTAATAAATTTCTAGAACTGTAATTTAATACTCCCTCCGTCCCACAAAGATAGGCCGTTTGGACAAACACGGGAATTAAGAAAAAAGTAGTTAGATTAGTTAAAGTTAGTTTATTTGTGTACTTTTCCATTTTCAGCCTTTAATATTTTTTTAAATAAATAAATAATATATTGATGACTAATTTTTATATTGGTGTATTTTGTATTGATATTAAAAAATGACATTTATTCCATATTGGAACATGAAGCAATTAATTAAGATGAAGACAACAATGTACATTTATTAGGGGTAAGTAAGACTTTTAGGTTTAAAATTATTAACCAAAAATAGAAGGTGGCCTATAATTTGGGACGCCAAAAATAGAAAGGTGTCCTATCTTTGTGGGACGGAGGGAGTATATAACTTATATGGTTTGATTTCTATAACTTGGGTTATAGTTTTAATACGTTTTAATCTTATGTGTTCGATTATACGTTGGCTTGCTATTGTGTGTGCTAGTCCTATGTGGCGTCCAGTACTCCTCAGAGTTAGGGTCTGTTTTTAATTATGATTTTATTATCTTTTAGACCCGTCGACTGTTCGTACTTCAGAGGCGAACCAACAGTTAGATTGCTCGTCAGTTTCACGTGGAAGAGCAAGTAGTGAGTTTATATCTCTATTTACCTTTTTATTAAGCAACTATTATATTTTGTATATGTATATGTACAAATAGCTTTCGAACTGTTTTTCGGCATTGTGGATTTGATTTGGTACGTGCTACTCGATGGGCATCATCGGGGCTGCGTGCGCACCGGTAATGATTATTATGGTATTGAGGTAGGTTTGAGATATGTCTCACCTTAGTGAGGGCAACAGTGGAAGATACGTCTCCTGGGCTCACTATTTTATTAAGTGATAGTCGTAGATCAGTTATTGAGATACGTCTAACCAACACGACAATAGATATAGAATTGTGGTTTAGCGTTTCATTGATAATCCATAATGAACAAATGTTTTATTAAACGTTTTAAAGGTTTTTTAACTTAATAAATGTAAATGGTTATATAAACACTTAGTAAATCTGACCCCGTTGTTTTCATAATGAACAAATATTTTATTACACGTTTTAAAGGTTTTTCAACTTAATAAATGCAAATGGTTATATAACTCTACTGAGTAAATCTGACCCCGTTGTTTTCCCAAATTTTCCAGGTTTATGATTTGAGCATTGGTAAAAAAAAAAAAAAAAAAAAAAAAAAAAAAAAAAACTCCGTTTCTTCATTCTCGGAGGTTCTTTATTTTATTTCAGAATAAAAGAGTCGAACTATTTTAAACTCTTAGACCGCAATAGCAGTATTAGTTGATCTATGACTTAGTCTTATGCTTATTGTTTTAGACTATTGTTTGTTGGTATGGTCCAACTCTTATTTTATCAGTTTTGGCATGATTACAGTGATTGATATTATATATTAATTTGTCGTGCTGTTGGAGTTTAATTTGAGATTAAGTATACTCTTAATATATGTTGCTTATATGTACTGCTAGACTAGGCTGGTGTCTCGGTTGCCCCCGAGCATGTGGTTTTATGCAGGTACATAGTTGTTAATGATATTTATTTGTTATCCGGAAGGCTTGCTAAGGGTTTGGTACAACCATACCCATACCCTATCGCAGGTCACGATTCATCAAAATGGGTCCTGACAAACTTGGTATCAGAGCTTTGGTTTCAAACAAAGGCCTTATGCATGTTATTTGTTATGTGTTTTTGGCATGTTAAGTTAATGTCAATTTTTAGGAACTACTGCGGAATTAGAATTCGAGTCTTGACTTTGAAACGTCATCTTTTGTTTTCAGAACTTTCTGCCTACTCTTATAGGATTGTCGTGAGTCAGTTGTTAACTGATTTATTGCTTCGATATATTATTGTTGTTTCACTTGGGTGATTATTGTTGCTTTTAATTTCTCGGGAAATCTCATATTGGTATTTTTTTTAATTCATACTTGGGTGTGATGTTGTTTACCTTATCTTGTAGATGTTGCATTTCACCTGCAAGATAATTTTTGACTTAGTTGCCTTTAATGATTTTTAATAAAGTTGGATTATTTGGTGAATACATTACAAAAAAAATAATATTTAATGAGAGTAAATCTCGCCATTAAAGATCAATTTTCCCTCATTAAATGGTATTAATGACGGTAGATTTCCCCTCATGGACCCTCATTATTGCCTCCATCATTAAAAGTAAATAATGACGGGAATAGATTTTTCTCATTTATAGAATAATGACGGTTTTTGCACCCTCACTAAATATAATTTTTAATCATAATATTTTCATAATTGAATCACTATTTTTTCATCATTAATTCATGTACCAGTGATGACTTTCCCCTCATTAAATTAATTTAAACCTTTATAAATTTTCAATAGCTGATTATTAATAAATAGATTTTTTAAATAAAAAAACTATGTTATCACAAATTACAAAAACAACAAAATACAATTACATAAATTATCCATTATAATAAAGAATTTACTATATATAAGTATGTTCATATAGAATTTTAAGCAACTACTTGTAAGAGCTTTTATCTAAAACTAGTTTTTTTGGCCACGTGCTACGCACGTTAATGATATCTATATGACCCGTTATTCAAAATTATAATTGTATATATTTTTATAATAATATATTATTATTTAAATTTTATTGGACTTGTATTTTTTTATTTGTTTTTGTTTAATTATTTTATAAAATTTTAATTTCTTTTATTGGAAATGTTAAAAAGTTAGAATTAAGCAATAGATTTAATTTTTGTTATTAAAAAATGATAATATGATTGAAGCAAATTTGTATTATTTTTCATAGTAAATAACTAATAAAAAAATATCAAAACTTTAACAAAAATATTATAATATGATTATTTAATGTTAATGAAACTTGTCATATTTTTTTATATATGGTGATATATATGTGCAATTCCTTTTACGATTAGGAATTTAACACATAATGATAGTTGTTGCACAATTCTTTTTAGGATTAGGAATTTAATACACAATGATAGCTACTGCGATAATTATTTTTAATATGTTTCCTTTATGGATTAGGAATGCCATCTTTTTATTTGTTAAACATAAATATTTTTATATGTTACAATTAGTAATATCAACTTGGATAAAATATGTAGAGGGTATTTTTGTCCGTGAATGGAAGTGTTCCCCTCGCGAATACACTTTTATATTTGTTATAGATCTATCTAGAATCGTTCACACAATATATTTTTCTTCATATGAGATAAATACGACCGAGGGCGTGGGAACTTATGTGGCTTCCATCTAACCTTGAACTCCTTCAATAAAGGCTTAATCACTTAAAAGCCCCCCACCTTTAAACTTTTTTTCAATTACACCCTGACGTAGGAAAATTCTCTTAGAACCCCCTCACCTTTAGATTCTTTTTCAATTGTACCCCAAAGTATTAAATTGATTTTTTTTCACATGATTTTTTTTAAAATAATCTTTTTTTAATCTATATTCTAATTAAACACTAATATTATTAATAATGTAAAAAATCATTCTTTCTAAAATTATATCCAATAACTTTTTAAAAGAAGAACCATAAAAATTTCCAATTTAGGATACAATTGAAAAACAATATAAAGGTGGGGGGATTTTGAGAGGATTTTCCTACGTCAGGGTGCAATTGGAATGAAATTTAAAGGTGGCAGGGTTTTGAGAGAGTTTTCCAACCTTTTGAGTGATTAAGCCTTTAATAAAACACGTAATGCAGAGACTAAAAGAATCAAAACTAATTGATTTATACACATTAATGAGACTGTATCTGTAACAAATTGTATCCACATTAATGAGACTGCAGTTAGATCCTCGTGCAACATGGTGAATTTTGCACGAGAGCTTCTCCTTCTGCCGGATCCTCAAATTTCTGAGACCTGCAATATTATTAGACAACTAAATAAGAACATGTCTCTTGTGATGTTGAACATATATGCGACTTCTAAAACTTAGTGAACTGAAACATATGACGTTATCTTTTGTCCGTTCTTATTTAAAGTAGATTTCTGCTAGAACCTTATCATGCTACTTACACTAAACGGTAGAAGAGATCTCCCAACCGATACTTGATGTGGCTGTAGAAAATTTTCTGGCCATCCATACCAGCTGCTTTCTCCACAGCCTACAAAGAAAAATTTGAAAAGGAAAGAATATGTTAGAAAGTTGAACATGCAAGTTAAAGCTCATCTGGAGAAAAATATTAATTTATTATAGAGCTAACACACTGCAAAACTAAATTAAAATTAAAAAGCTGGTCTTTTTATTTTCAGCTGCATGGTGGGTAGATCTACCTGATTTGCCAAATTGTAAAAATGAATAATTTTGCGCATCATCCAAATAGACTTGTAGAAAGGATAGTACTTATCATATCTGTCAGTCATCAAAAAGATGAGGCCGGAGAAAATGCATTACTATTTGTTCGCGAGATTTTTACCTTGCTCAAACCTTTGAATTTATTAGTGGGTAACTATAGGTACTGATGCTTTAACCGGGGTGATTCTAGATTAGGTAAACAGGATTTGAATGATGTAACCCTAATTCAAGTGACGTAACCCGAATTTAAGTAACATTATTCAAACTGTGAATGACGTTGCCGTCGTTCGATTAAACTAACAATATTAATCTGGGAATCCTGAGATGCAAGCGAGATTAATATCAATTCTACTCCTAAACTAAGATTCAATCCGGAGATTGGGATAAAAAGCCTGAGCTTTGATTTTTGATTAATGATGTGTTGATGATGAATAATACAAAACTCCTAGCTATTTATAAAGACAAAACCCTAATAAAGAATCCTAATCCTAATGCGATTCTATCTCCTGATTTAACAAAAGAAATAAAATAAAAAAGGCTAAAATAAATATAGCTCCTATTGGGCTGAAATCCCATATGAGCCCATTCAGTGCTTCCATCAAGTCCTGGGTTGTCGCACACCAGGCCTCTTACCCAGATCTCTGGGCCGGTGCAAACAATGCCCCCAACAAGCTTAGAGTTTCAGCTCTGGGCTTGTTATTTTCGGCATAGAGACTCAAATGGTCTTCGCTCCACACCATAAGGCCCACGCGGTAATACTCTTTTTGACTTTTGAACTTCGGTAACCGCTTTTTCCGGATATAAAATAGTCAATATTTCCCTTTTTGGATTTTACCTGAATCTTTGACCCCGAAATTTTCTCAAATCTGTTGACCTCTTGCCGATTTTCTAGATCCAAATCGCCTACTCTTCAACACGAATCGCCAAGTCACCATGTCTCAACAAGAACAAGCCGCTCTTGAAGCATCAACCAAGATCGCCGAAGTTCGCTCAACTGCCCCGTCAACTTCCTTTGAGGTAATTTCAGAACTAGATGACAACCGATTCTCTGTTGGTCCGATTCTCACCACTCCTTCGGAACTCTGTGAAACCGCGGTTCCCTTCCCAGATCATGCTCCTCCTCGCTTCTCTGAACTCCATTACTCCTCCGTCTTGACCGGTGAAACCTTCCGAAACTGGCCGAGTACTAATGCCGATTATAAAAGTTGGATTCTAAGACTTCACTGTTACTATGGCGATGTCTGGAAGGTCATCGGCCTGTATGATTTAATTGGAATAAGCCAAAACACTTCCCCATCGCCGAGCACTACTGCTTTGGAGCTTCCCTATTTTGGTCAGACACCACCAACACCTTTTGCTTCAGGCGGGGGCCGATGTCGATCACCCTACTAGATCTCGCCTGTATGTTCAATGTTAACATAACCGGTGTCAGAATATCGCCTCTCAATCGCCAAACAGTCCCGAACCTACGCCTTCATCCCGAAAAATCAGCAAAGAGCTTTAAAAACTTCCTATCAGCAAACATCGGCCAAAACCATCTCCCTCCAACTGCTGACGAGCACATTGCTTTCCTAGCCTACTTTCTCGCCAAATTCATCATATGTCCAGCTTCCTTCTGAGTTACCCACGAGTGTCTTTGCATCGCCGTTGCACTCGCCGAAGGCCATCCTTTAAACATGGGCGAGTTTATCCTTGGACTTCTTTACCGATGCTTGCACAGTATGGTAAAGAATAGTAAAGTCAAGACGCACCGATGCTCCAGTGGGCCGATGTGGATGATCCAGGCATGGCTATTCATGTACTTCCCAGACATCGTCACGCTTCCAGAGCGATCATCAGACATATGTTTCGGATATACCATCTTTCAAGGAGTTGCCACCTTACCTCATCTTAAAGACGTTATCGCCTACTAATTGGACACTCGTGAATCGCCCAACACCTGGTGTCCGATACTTAGCTGGCGATTTCCACCCAAATAGTTTACCTATGGTTGGGAGATAACTGATGACAACGACGTTGACGAAGACCTTTACTCACAATGGTGGGGCAACTGGTTCAATGCCCTAACAAGCCGCAACCTGATGATCGACAATAACTTCAAGAACAGTGGGTCTGAAGCTTATTGCCCAAACTACATGTCAAGGCAATTCAGCTATACCCAGGCGATCCCATGCCCGTTCTTAGTAGACAGAAATGACCAGGGACTTACTCGCTCAGCACTACCAACTTCAAGATATGTTGGGTACCTCGGCCATCTTCATGAAGCCTATCTACCTTCTCCAGATGAATTGCCAATCCCTAACGGAAACCCTTCTTCTACAAATGAGTTCGAGGAGTGGTGGGAGATAGTGATCGGGATCAACTTTGGACTATCGGCAGACGAAATTCTTAAACTGACTATTTTTCAACTTCCTGAAACGAAGCGAAAACGTACTCACGCCGATGTTTTTCTTTTACAGGTGCCGCAACAGAAGAAGAGGAAAGGTAATTATGAGCATCGCCTTGAAATCGTTAAATTTGAGCGCTTTTACAAATTCAAGTATGACCCTTCGAATCGCCCTCTTTTAAGCTTAAAAATGGATAGAAGAGAAGCGTGACGAAAATATATCCTTAAATGGAGGAAAGTATGGGAGAAAAAGTATCCACATCGCCCTTACCCAATTTTCCAGAAACATATTCGCCCACCTTTTCTTTATAAAGCACCCTTAGTACCAGACTCTGAATATATGTTAGCGGATAGAAAACCGAAGTCCCATCCTAACAAGGTGACGTTTACTGGTTATTTTGTGCCAGGTGATTGCAAAGACATCGCCGCTCTTGTTAAGGAGTTGAAAGTCCCTGCTGGTAAGCAACTAACTTTTTATACTTCTTTTGCTATAACTTCATAAAATTCGCCAAACTCTTTTTCTTTTTAGAAGTGGAAGCCGAGATCGAAGGGGCGATTCCTTCTGAGGACGAAGAAGATGAGCAACCTCTAAAGAGGAAAAAGGCTGGGAAATCGCCAGCCGTACTGCAGGCAGGCAGGAGGCCGAAACCAAAAACCACTAAGGGTAAATCGGTTGTAGTTCCGCCGATAATCATTCCTGAGGCGAGTCCTTTGAAACTACGAGACAATGAAGCCTCGAAGAAAACCAGCAGCACTCGGATTTTAATAAAAATGAGTGGGGGCTTCGTGGATCGCCCAACAGTAGCCGAATCGCCTGCTTCTGTGTCTACAGCTGCGACAGTTTCGGTCCTCACCCATCGAGTCTTAAGCCAAACATTTCTCGCACCGAAGCTTTGAAGGTACATCCCTTGCTTAGAATTTTAAATATCGCCCATGCCTCCAAAGACTAACTCGTACCTTTTTTGCAGACTAAGCTCTTCACCTTTGATTCTGATACCGAGAGTGACGAGGAAGGCTCTACCGAAAGTTCTTCCAGCTCCGAATCGGATACTGGCGATTCAAAAACTGACGTAGCTCTCCATCTGAATACCATGGTGGCGATGAAGGCAAAAGGAGTCCAGGTGCTAGGCGATCCTGATGAGTCTAAATCACTGAAAGCATCATTGGAGGCACTCCTTGCTGTCAAGGATGTGATCAAAGTCACCGAATCGGCCAAGACGACGATCGTCAGGGTAGTGAAGGAGCTCCCGAATTTGACGAAGCTTTATAACGAAACCGCCCCTGCCAGAGCCTCGTACGAGAAATCGCTGGAGACCAAACGCAAACTTGATGATGAGTTTGGTTCTCTGAGGTCCAATGCTAAGAAAACTTCGGATGAACTTGCTCCTCACACCACCAAAATGGATGAGCTGAAATCCAAAATCGAAGAACTTCAAGCGGAGCTCAAAGCCGAGGAAGAGATCGCCGCGCCCCTGGAGAAACAACTGGATGAATTCATTACCCAGGGGACTAACCTGAAGGATCGCCGCAATCAGCTGAAGAAAACACTTGCTAGTGCGGAGAAACGGTATTCTGAGGCAGTAAAAAATTTATCCGACATCTGCAGTGTTATGGGCGATCTTTTCAGCCATTTCGGCTAGTTTTTGTAATACCCCAACAGTCAAAACAATTAAACTTGCAATATTTTGAAGTACATTGTTATCAATTTCATGTTTTTCTTATTTTAGAAAAATCGCTTATATTTCCGACGCGTTTATCTTTTTAATACGAATTATCAACATAATCAGCTAGTATTCCGATTTTTGTAAGACAATTAAACTCAAATAGGTATCGGCATTAACATGGAGGCAAATCGGCTGGTATTCCAAAATTTTTACTATATCATGTAAATATAAATTATAAGGCTCCAGCACTAAAGATTGGTAACTATGAATTACAATTTATTAAATCGGCTCTATTTCCGATTATTTTTGTAATACCGTCCTGCCGAGACATCGGCCAAAGGTCCGATGTTTTTTACCTCCACGGTCCTCCCACTTCTCGAAGATACGTCTATCAACCCCTTCCCAGCAGCTCGGGACGTATTTCTTCAAGTATTGTGCGTTAATGGCACGATCATGAACTCGGCCATCTATGTCAGCAAGTATATATGCACCATTACCCAGTATTTGAACGACTTTATACGGTCCTTCCCAATTTGGGGACCATTTCCCTAGTCCTTCTTTCTTCGCCCCGATGGGTAGAATGACTTTCCAAACGAGCTGGTCCATTTGAAAACTCTTACTTTTGACACGTTTGTTGTAAACTCGTTCCACTCTTTTCTTCTGAGCTTCTAAGTGGTCCAGTGACAATAATCGTTCTTCATCTAAGTCTAAAGTTTCGAGAAACATTTTGTCATGATAATCGGCCTTTGTCAAGACGTGCTGCATCTTCCGCCTCGTAGATGCCACCGTCAACTCAATCGGTAACATCGTGTCATATCCATACACAAGTTTGAAAGGTGTAGTGCCCGTAGCCGATTTCTGACTCGTGCGATTCGCCCAAACGACTTCTGTTAATAAATGGTGCCATTGTTTCGGGTTGTCTTCTATCATCTTCTGGATAATACCCTTAATCGCCTTATTAGTTGCTTCAGCTTGACCATTTGCTTGCGCGTAATACGGAGTCGAACGTATCAATTTGAAGCCCATCTCTTTTGCATAATCAGTTATCTCGCTCCCAGTAAACATAGTATCTTGGTCTGTAGTAATGGTCTCTGGCAAACCATGCCTCATGATAATATATTCTCTGAAGAACTTAATGACCGATTCTTGACTTAGTGACTTCAATGGTATGGCTTTAACCCATTTAGAGTAGTAATCGGTCGCGACAATCACAAACGTGTGTCCTTTTGATGACGATGGGTATATTTTGCCAATTAAATCCACAGCCCATCCTCGAAATGGCCAAGGTTTAACTATCGAATGTAGCATCTCGGCAGGAACGTGCTGTACAGGACCGCACTTTTGACATGCCTCGCACCCTTGGGAGTATCAGATACAATCTTGCTCCATCTTGGGCCAATAAAATCCATACTTATGGATCAGCCATCTCATCCGTGGACCAGCCTGATGTGCGCCGGCGATTCCCTCGTGTACCTCGGCCATGACCAACATCGCTTCTTTTGGACCGATGCATCTAAAAAGCAAATTGTCGCTCCCCTTTTTGTACAACTCATCGGCCAGAATTATATAATTGAGGGCCAAAGTTCGTAATCTTTTGTTGGACATATCTGGCGATTCAAACCATTTAGTTATCTCTTTCCTCCAATCTGTAGAAAAATCCAATTGGTACACGGAATGGACTGCTTTGTACACCGCATCGTCTCCGGTTACCAAGTTTGGCGTATCTCGCCGGATCGCTTCATACTCATAGAAAGGTTTATAACCGCTACCGTGTTGGGCGAGGTCATTTGCCTCCATGTTGTCGCTTCTCTCTGTGTATTCTAACCATGTATCTGCGAAACCACCGATAAGATGCTTAGCTTTGTTGCAGTATCGGATTAAGAGTTCCGACTCGCACTTGTATTTTCCAGTGACTTGCTTTATCACCAACAATGAATCTCCCCATACTTGGATCAATTTTGCCCCCAGCTCCATTAAGATTTCCAAACCTAAAATGAGAGCTTCATACTCGGCTTGGTTGTTGGTACACTTGAATGTCAAAGAACAAGAAATTTTGAACCGTGCCCCCGAGGGTGAGATGATGACGATTCCTGCTCCGGCACCCTTTTCTGTTATGGATCCGTCAAACCATAATTTCCAAGGATGTAGTTCCATACAGCCGATTCCCTCCTTTATGTCGACCCCTGGGTGGTCTGAAAGAAAATCGGCAAGGACTTGCCCTTTAACCGCTTTCTGAGGCACATATACGAGAGTGAATTCTGACATTAACACTGCCCATTTTCCCATCCGATTCCTGAGATACGGTCGGGATAGAATGTATTTTATTACATCGGTCTGTGCCAAGACATAAACCACAACTGGCAACATGTAATATCTCAACTTGCAGCAAGTGAAATATAAACATAGGCACAGTTTTTCGATGTCCGAGTATCGTGTTTCAGTATCGGTCAAGGCTCTACTGAGGTAGTAGACCGATCTTTCAACGCCTTGGTCTTCCTGCGCGAGCATACACCCCAAAGATTGGGAAGCTGCTGATATATATAGTAACAAAGGCTGATTCGGCTTTGGTGGCATCATAATTGGCGGCTTCACCAAGTATGTTTTTAGCTCATCAAACACTTGTTGTTGCTCAGGGGTCAATTCAAACTGGTCGTTGTCATTTCCTTTCAACAAAACGCTCCAACTGCGTAATCGGCCGGCTGTGTTTGAAGTGAAACGCCTCAGAAAGTTTATTTTTCCAATCAACCGCTGCAGTTGTTTCTTGGTTTTTGGTGGTTCAGCATTAATTATCGCTTTCGCTTTATTCTTATCTACCTCCACCCCCCGCTGGTGAACTAAGAAACCCAAGAAATTTCCTGCCGACACCCCAAAAGCGCATTTCAATGGATTCATCTTCAAACCATTGGTTCGGATACGCTCAAAGCCTCGTTTCAAATCGGCAAGGTGAGCTGCATTGCTTGGCGATTTTGACCACATCGTCGATGTATACTTCTAGACACGCCAACCCTTCAAACATTTTGTTCATGGTCCGTTGGTATGTTGCACCGGCGTTCTTTAAACCGAAGGGCATCACAATCCATTCGTACTCACCAATCGGCCCGGGGCAGCGAAATGCGGTTTTAGAAATATCGGCTTCATGGATCGGCACTTGATTGTACCCAGAATGGGCGTCCAGAAAACTAAGGATGTTGTGCCCGGCTGCTCCATCGATCAGCATATCAGCTACCGGCATCAGATATTCATCTTTGGGCGTCGCCAAGTTCAAGTTTCGGAATTCGACGCATACTCGTAACTTGCCGTTCTTTTTCATGACGGGCACTATGTTGGATAACCATTCTGTGTACTTAGCTTCCCGTATGAAGTTAGCCTCTTTAAGCCGATTGATTTCTTCCCTGATCAACTCCTCGACCTCTTTTGACATTCATCTGGGAGGTTGCCTGAATGGGCGAAAGCCATCCTTCTGGGGTAACTTGTGTTCGGCGATTGATTTATCAAGACCTGGCATTTCTGCATATGACCAAGCGAAACAATCCTTATATTCCCGAAGAAGCGCGATCAATTCGTTTCTTAATGTGACATCGAGGCTTGCGCTAATGTATACCGGCTTGGGGGATGTTTCTGACCCTAAATTAACCTCTAAGAGCGCGTCTTGGACTTGGCCTGGATCGTCTCCCAACTTCTCGGTGGCTATTTTGAGATCTTCTATTCTCAAGGTACCGGTAGGGTCTTGATCTTGATCCTCGTATATGCACTCCGCGGATAATACCCCGTGACTGAGTGCTAAGTTATGGACCTTCCTTCGCAACTCTGTTTGTCTTCTATTCATCAGAATGTTGCAAGATGGTGGATCGGCCGCTGCCCCCGAGGGTAACGTCTGTTGGCCGATCCGCGTTTATGAGGATCCTGGGATTGTTTGTATCTCGATGACTTAAAGATTGGATATTCCTCACTTGCTCGTCATACATCATAGCTTCTAAAACGTTGCTATCTTCGCCAAAAGGGCTCGGGTCACCCTGCACTATCTCGGCCTCTCCAGCCTCTCGCCATAATATCAGCATTTGATGCATGGTTGATGGGATGCATATATTGGAATGAATCCAGTCTCGGCCGAGTAACACGTTGTAATTGCTCCTAGCATTAACAACAAAGAAACCTTCTTCGGTCTCGACTCGGCCAACCTTTATCTTTAGGGTGATGTACCCTTCGGCGGGGGTCTCGCCTCCGGCGAAATCTGTCATATAAACATCGGTGGATTCCAGCTGGTGACGTTCTATTCCGAACTTCTTGAGCATCCGGGAAGGCAAGATGTTTACTCCTGCGCCGTTGTCAATTAGCACTCTTCCAATGGCAACGCTATTTACCTCCGCTTTGATATACAAGGGTCTGATGTGCCTTGTCATTCTTGCCGGCGGTTTGCTTAAAGAAACAACTGCCGAAGCGTCAGCACTATTCTCGTCCGGGATTATAACATCTCCATCTAAAATTGACTTCTGTCCCGGTTTATTCCTAAAAGAATCCGGAAGAGTAACTACTTGGACCTCTTTTTGGCTATCGCTTTTAAGAATCCATGCTTTGAGCTGCCCACCTTGGTGTACAACGACTAACTCTTTTTTCACAGGCACCCAAGCCTTTAACTGGCCATCTGCGTGGCTCAGGACTACATCTTTGTAAGATCGCCTGTCGTCGTTTGGTGATTTCTCATCTCTTGCAGATGTATGAGAGGGTAGCTCATCATCCTGATGTCGTTTCTTCTCCACCCAAACTTTCCTAAGTTTTCGTTTCGGTGCCTCGAAGGGCTCGGTTTCTGACCGATTATGCTTGCCCTGGGTTGCTTCTGAACCGTCTTTGGCTGCCCCCAATCTTTCTTGAATCGGTCTTTTAGTCCTGGGAGAAGATGCAGTAGTAGACAAACGATTTTTGACCGGCACTCGGCTCCCTGGTGCCGATTTGGGCTCTGCGGCGATCAATCGCGACTCCTGTCGCATTCTCTGCATCCGCCTCTTTTGTGTCTTCGTCATACGAGGGGTCTCCTCCGTCGGCCTGAACACCCTTTTAAAAACCGATCTCCCCTTTTGTCCAGATGGCATGTGTTATGGCCATTCCTTGGTGGGGGACCTTGGTTTAAAGGTTTTTGGATTTGTTCTGGCCAACTTCCGTACGTATTCGGTCTCAGGGCGGCTCTGGCAGTGCTGACAATGTTGGCAAATCGGCTCTGATACAATTGGTTTGGTCATTCGATGTTGCCTCGCTACGTTATTCACTGCTACTCTTTGCCGAGGTCTCTTAGCACTCCATTTCTCCAAAACTTTCCCGATACCCAACACTTGGTCCAAATTGGGCCGAATCAAGTTGATTGAAACGCATTTTGCATCGGCCTCCCTCCTCGACGGGAACAATAATTTCCCTTCGGTTATCGCCTTTTGGACTACGTTTCTGAACGCTACGCAGTTATTGGTGCTGTGTCTCCACGAGTTGTGGAATTTGCAGTAGTCTTTGCCAACTAGTTCCTCGCTTGTTGGTAAAACATGACCCTCGGATAGTGAGATTTTCCCGTCTTTTAGCAAGGCGTCAAATATATCGCCGGCCTTTGTCAAGTCGAACGAATATTCCTTTTGGATGACCGCCATCTTATTCTTCTTCACATATCCCGGCTTCCTTAACGCTGCGCATTCCGTTGGTTTCTTTCCAAGAAACTCGGCCATACATATCTCTTCATCAGATGAATCGTCCTCGCTATCGGTGACGACGGCAACGTCCAACTGATCGTGGTAATAGGTGCCTTTCGAAGAACCCCGCCTCTGTTCCTTCTCCTGGAGCAGCCGTTTGTAACCTGTAACCCTGTTGGTGAGTTCAAACAAATCTCGAAATCGGTAGCCTTCGAAATGTTCCCGCATGGCGAAATTCATTCCTTTCACGACCATCGGCATGCAGTCCCCTTCGGATATGTGCGTCATGCACCTTGTCCTTAAATTCCGGAAGCGGCCGATATATTTCTCAACAGATTCACTAGGTAGCTGCGAAATTCTTGCAAGATCGGCCAAAGTAACGTCGGGTGGCGCTCTGTAAAATTCTTCGTGGAATTTTATCTCCAGGTCTTTCCACGTATTGACCCAGTTGGGCGATAAATAGGAGTACCACGTGAATGCTACCTTGGTGAGGGAGCTGGCAAACAAATGCAGTTTCCAGAAGTCGTGAGCCCCTGCTTCTCCACATTGAGCAGAAAATCTTGCGATGTGTTCCACCGTGGACTGACTTTTCTCTTCTCCTCAGAATAAACTAAATTCGGGCACTTTGTAACCCCTAGGGAATGGGTATAGTTTATCAATCCAATCCGGGTACGGCTTCATATATGACGGCCTAGGCATCGGCCTAACGTCAACCCCCAATTTCTCCAGTTCATCTAGCAACTGCCCCCGATTATATAAGTTGTTTTATCCTATGGGGGCATTGTTGCTACCGTAGAAATTATCCTGCGGCGATTGCTGGTTCGGGCATTGTTGTCCTGGCAACTGGTCGTTGCCTTGGTACCTTCCGGTTCCTAAACCAGGCGGATCATTTCCCTGGTGCCGTGCTGCCCCGGTACCGGATGGATCGCACCCTTGAAATCGTCCGGCTCCTGATGAGGATGGATCGCACCCTTGAAATCGCCCGGCTCCTGATGAAGATGGATCGGCCTTCACCCCCGTGTCTCCTTCTGGGCGTGTTAACAACCGTACCGATCCATAAGTGAAACCGGTTTTACTCGGGGAATGCCCTGCATCGGCCGTACTACCAAGACCGCCATTTCTTTGCGCTGTCGAGGTATAATCGGCCCTACGGTAACTCTGATCGGTCACTGATTGTCCCAAAAAGATCTTTCCCAGATTGTCCATTGAGCTCGCCAAGTTGCTCAAGTTCTTCACGATTGATTGCTGAACGACCGCCTGGTCGGCCAACATCCCCTTGAAGGCGTTGGACATCTGTTGCATCGCTCCGTCAAACATCTGCCGATTTTCCTGAGCTATTTCGTCTCTCATAATGGTAAAATCGGCCCTAGATAGCGACAGGCGAGTGGGTGGTATTTCTCGGGAAAATTCGTCGAAATCTTTCTCCACGTCATCGCCTTCCATGGCTTTGTTGCTTGTAGAAACCACCTCAGGTGTCGTATTCCGAACCCCTTTTGTGTGTGGTTGCTTATCTCCTTTCGCCATGATGGTGATGATCTCTGGATCTGGTTGCTCTGTTTCTCCGAATTTCCTTTGAAGTTTGGCTCGGCTTTGAGACCGAGTTTCCCTGTAATCGTCTGAAAAAACTCCGGTTTTTGTGCTGACCATAAACTGTCCCCAGTGGAGTCGCCAAAAGATGTTCGCGAGATTTTCACCTTGCTCTAACCTTTGAATATATTAATGGGTAACTTTAGGTACTGATGCTTTTACCGGGGTGATTCTAGATGAGGTAAACAGGATTTGAATGACGTAACCCTAATTCAAGTGACGTAACCCGAATTTAAGTAACGTTATTCAAACTGTGAATGACGTTGCCGTCGTTCGATTAAACTAACAGTATTAATCTGGGAATCCTGAGATCCAAGCGAGATTAATATCAATTCTACTCCTAAACTAAGATTCAATCCGGAGATTGGGATAAAAAGCCTGAGCTTTGATTTTTGATTAATGATGTGTTGATGATGAATAATACAAAACTTCTAGCTATTTATAAAGACAAAACCCTAATAAAGAATCCTAATCCTAATGCGATTCTATCTCCTGATTTAACAAAAGAAATAAAATAAAAAAGGCTAAAATAAATATAGCTCCTATTGGGCTGAAATCCCATATGAGCCCATTCAGTGCTTCCATCAAGTCCTGGGTTGTCGCACACCAGGCCTCTTACCCAGATCTCTGGGCCGGTGCAAACAATAAGTTTAAAGGGATATAAATTTTCACTAATTTAGAGGCCTGAATTATACAGAATAACAGAATATTAAAAGACGAAAACCTACCTGGACAATTTCATTCTAACATTTAAAATTAATAACTTAGTTTTTTTCATTTTGATTCTTATTTCTATTTATGATTTTAACCAGATGAATCTATAGTTTAGGGTAACATTTTTGTTGAATAACTTGACTCTATCTCTAGATTTTGTTAATACAGAAGTCATTCCTAATAAAGAGTTTTAAGAAAATTGTAGAAAATTCCAAACTATTATGGACTTCGCATGTACCTTTTTTATTGCTTTGCATTGCCACTAAAATTTAAGAACAAGTAAACTAGTTCATGAGATAACCATGCATCTCACTGATTACCAACTGCAACTACAACACAACATCACCCTTAAAATATTCTTTCCACCGCACATTCTTTAGGATTAGTACTTATATATTCTTTTCATATTTATACTAATCCCATAATCAGTAAGATCCATAAGAAATAGATATGAACAGGAAAATAATACAAAATCATTGCTAATAACCAATTTTTAAACATAGAACAATTAACCAAAAAGCAAAAAAGCAACTAAAACTAACATGAAAGCACAAAGCGGGCATGTAAAAGCACAACGTGTTAATATGATAAAAAAGCACAAAGCTCTATTGAAATCCTTAAATTTTAAAAACAGGACAATTTTTTTACAAAGCAATAGAATTTTATAAACTGACCTGGTAATGCTCAACCAACATTGTAGTTCATGGTTGTTGTGGTGGACGGTGGTGGGAGATCTCAGAGACAAAAAATTTCAATAATAATTTCATCAGTTTCATTAATAAACAATTCAATTAATATAATTCTCAATACTTATCATTAATTTACGGGCAAATAATGAGAAGAAAGGGAGCCTTGTGAATTAGAGTATTGTCTGCTCTAGTAAAAAAGGTGGAGGCTTAGGGGTTAAAGCCATTTCTCTGTGAATGTTGATGCTGTAGCAAAAAATGTGTGGAACATTATCTCTTTTAAACCCTCTCTTTGGGCAAACTGGGTTATTATTAACAAGCTTAGACTGTCTAGCTTTTGGGGAATAGCCGAGCCTTTGGATTGTTCATGGAGTTGGAGGAACATGTTGAACATTAGACCTCTAATTGCTTCCTTATTTGAATACAAGTTGGGAAATGGTGAAAACTTTTATTTTTAGGGTGATCCCTGGGTTAATGGTCAGTCTGTTGAGGAGAGATTCCAGGGTATTGATATTAAAAGTTCAGATATTAAAAAGGCAGATAAGATAAGTAACCTTTGGAGGAATGGTAGCTGGTGCTTACCTGATCCCATAGATGAGACTACTAATGCTGCTTGGGAGTTCATAAATGGGAATTATAGAATCTGTCATGATGCTAGAGATCAGGTTATCAGTAAAACTAGACCTGATGGTAATTTCACTATTGGGAGTGCTTGGAGAAGGTTGGTGAATGAGACCAACAATGTTCAATGGTGGAAGTTAATCTGGAAAGATAGTGTCCCCAGGTTTGCTTTTATAGCTTGGATTGCAATTCAGAACAGACTGGCCACAAAAGATAAGCTTAGGAGATGGAAGGTGATTGATGAAGATATTTGCATCTTTTGCAATGGGCATAAGGAGAACACAGATCATCTATTTTTTGGTTGTAACTTCTCACGCCGCGCAGCCGCCAGCTGCTCCGCCAGCTGCTGTCTCTGCTGCTCTGCTAGCCTCTGCTCAACCTTCCGCAGACCCTCTTGAATGCTGGCCTGAACACGGCGATCGATCTCCTTCTCTGTCTGCTGCGACGTCCTGGAAGAGCTACCTCGCTGCGTCCTACTGCTCGGGCCTGCATATATACTGCTCGCCGGACCCAAGCCATACACTCGGTGCTTCTTGTTGACGCCCTCAATGTCTGGAAACAGCTAAGTCTCGTTCACCTCCGCTGGACTCGCACAGCTACCCTCTTCGGTCTGCGACTGTGTCGCGGTAGCGAGCCTCTGAGCGATGGCATCCTATAAAACAGTTACAAATCAAACATATCAATTTAGTTTTATAACAAATAAAAAAATATATAAAATTAGATAATCCTAATTTCTAACGAAATTTCAGCAGCATTTATGCTATAATATCAGCATCACCCATTTTTCAGGGAAGTCCTGCAAGTAAATCACAATATATAACACAGCCACCAAATACTTTCAATCTAATTACACAAACGTTAAGTCCAAACAACCTATATAATTTAACATTTAAACCTAATACACAACTTATAGACTTTAAATGTGATAAAGACTTACAGCCATGTCTTGAGCCCGCTTGTCGACCGGCTTCTTGTCAGCCTTCGTTGAGTGAAGGCGACTGTACAGCTCTGTCGCAGTCGGCTCCCGGCCGAGCTCCTTAGCCTATTAGAAAAATAAAATTTCATTAGTATTAAAATAAATCCAAATACGTTATTAAGTTATTTAATTACTGAATTTAGAGACAAACCATCACGTCCATATGCTTGACAGCGGAGCGAGATCCCCCGGTATGGCGGACATGTCCAGTACCAGCGCCTGCCGGCTCGCTCATCCGGTTTGCCCGGGCTATCTCTGACTTTTTCTTCTCCTTCTTTGTGTCCTAGAAAGCATTCCAGGCCTCCCAGATTTCCTAGTTCACAGATGTGTGCTTAGCTTTCAACTTCTTCATTTTATGGATGTTGTCTTTGTACCGAGTGGCTGCGTGGGTCATGAAGACCTGTCTGATGAGCCCCTCGTTGTAGGCTGACGTATCCCACCAGAACTTTTTCTGTAAAAGTAATAACGTGAGTTGTGAGTTAGCATTTTCATTAAAATCATAACTTAAATATATGAAACTGAAAATTTAATTACCTAAAATTCTTGAAAATAGAACTCCCTCTGGTCCGCTGTCAGAAAGAGCCATGCTGATCCAGTCTCAAACCAGCATTGTCTGAAAATGTCCCGTATAGCCCTGAAAACAGGCCTAGAGTCCAGCAACAATGTCCTATGATTTAATAAACATCATTTACTTTCAACACATATTAATTACATATTACAATATACATAAATTAAAAAATTATGCTCAAACCTGCTACGGTTCGGACGAACCATCGCCCTATCCTGGTTGTCCAGAATAGCTGGTGGCTCGCCAGGCACACGCTGCTGTAGAGGCTGAATAGGTCCTTCAGCCTGCCCCTGCTGCTGCTCCTCGGCATCAGGCTCGGTAGGGTCTCCCTTTCCGCGTCCTCGGCCTGATCCCCGGCCTGAACCTCTACCTGAGCCTCTTCCCCTCATACCTGTAAACATGTCTAGCTTAATTGTTCCACAACTAGACAACATATAATAACAATACAATTATACAGCCATACATGAAACATATAACTAATAATTAATATGAATTCAAATTCAAAAAGTACACTTGAATAATATAATTAAGAAACATAATTATAATTAAGAAACAATCTAATACATAAAATCTATTGTACACAACTAAAGTTCTTCACTTTCATCTTCGTCTGATGCGGATGCGATGAACTCATCTTCTGTTTCGTCTTCAGGAGGCACGAACAACGCATCTTCTTCAGCTTCTCCGTTTTGATCAGACAAACATGTCGGATTGTCGTCCGTTGCAACAACGAGAGGATTTTCTTCTATCTCATCTTGAAAGGCCGAGATAATCCCCTCGGGCATGTCAAGTTCCGATCGCGCCTTTATCCTGCAAACTGCCCACCAATTTAATTTATCCCTTCTTTTACTCGGATATGGCATGTAATGAACTTGGTCGGCCTGTTCGGCTAAGATGAATGGTTCATACTTATTGTATCTCTTTCTGTTATTAATATCCACCATGTTATATTTTCTGTTACTAATTGTGCCGGAATTGTGCGCTGGATCGAACCACTCGCATTTAAATAAGACAGTCGTCTTCATTGGAAGCGTCGGATACTCTAACTCAATTATGTCGGTCAGAACTCCATAAAAGTCATTTTTGCTATCGACATATTGAGTTCCCTTCACGCAGACTCCACTATTCATCGTAAGTTGTTCCTCCCCATAAGCTTGAGTCTGAAACTTGTATCCGTTTACACGATACACCTTAAATGTTCTGACTGATCTAAGAGGTCCTTTAGCGAGACTAAGAATGAAGGGATTGGTACAGATAGTTGGATCTTGCACCTGTAGCATAAAAGTGTATTATAAATCGAGACTTTTTATTGAAAGAATCGAAATATATTTTGTAAAATACTTACATATTGTTGGAATCAGTAGGCAAAGTCACTTTCGAACTTCGCTTCAATTTGCGAGGTGCTGATTCCGGGGTTTCCTCTACGCAACTCGCCCTCGAAAACCCTTTATTTAAGAAGAAAACAATAATTAGAAACTGAATCATTATTGTTAATTACATTGATAGCTGTATTAAAGCTTACTCTCTGTAATTTTCAATTTCTGAACAATTCAACAGAACATATGTCCGGCAGCAACAATCTCAGCATCTTCAAGATATCTCTTGCGGCAAGCACCCACTAATTGCACGTGCGGCTTGAAAATAGATAGTCTGTCAACATCGTCGTCGACTTTAATGTCACAAACTTCATTCCTTTGCATCCTCTCAACCATCATTGGGTCACCTTCTGAAAAGTAATAAGCTGCAAATTTTGCGGTTTCTTCATTCAAGTATCTGCTACTGATGCTTCCTTCCACCCTCACTTTATTGCTGACTTTTTTTTCAGTTTTCTCAAATATCTGATTCGACATGTCACAGTTAGTAAACATTACATGTGAATAAACTGATACACATAATTGAGAAACTTCAGTAGTATTACCTTTCAAATGGATACATCCAGCGATATTGAACCGGCCCTGCCATCATAGCTTCATACGGTAGATGTACGGGATGATGTTCCATGGAGTCAAAAAAGCTGGGCGGAAAAATACGTTCCAGCTTGCATAATATCTTTGGGATTTCTAGCCTCATACGATCAAGATCTTTCTCTGTTAGAGATGTGGAGGTTAACTCATGAAAGAAGATACTCAACTCTGTTAAAGGCTCCCACACTTCCTTGGGCAATAGCTCACGGAACGCGATTGGCAGGAGTCTTTGCATAAAAATATGGCAGTCGTGACTTTTCATTCCATGCATTTTCAAACCGATTGTATCGACACATCTGGACAAGTTGGACGCATAACCATCTGGAAAATTTATTAACTTAATCCACTCCAGTAAAGCCTTTTTTCCGTCCATGTCCAAAGCATACATCGCCTTAGGAAATCTCCCAGTAACCAGATCTTTTGCTAACTCAGGCCGATCACATATGTCATTCAACTCTTCTCTAGATTTTGCATGGTCTTTTGTTTTCCAGGGAACATTTAGTACAATATTGAAAATGTTATCAAATACGTTTTTCTCAATGTGCATGACATCGAGATTGTGACAGATGAGATTCGTTTTCCAATACGGAAAATCCGAGAAGATGCTTTTTTTATTCCAACCATAATATGTCGACTTCGCCGCTTTATTTGTCTCAGCCCCCAATTTCATATGCCTTCATAAACCCCAAACGGTCCACCTCTGCCAACAATTCTTCTCCGTTTTTCGGCTGTCCGAATACTTTATTTACGCTTTTTCCTTTTCGGAAATCAATAGTATTACGACGGTACATGTGACCATGAGGCAAGAAATTTATGTGGCAATCAAACCATGACTGTTTTCTACTCCCTTTAAGCGTGAAAGCATCCATATTTTCCATGCAGTGTGGGCAAGCCAGTCTCCCAGATGTGCTCTAGCCAGATAACATAGAATAAGCGGGAAAATCATTAATTGTCCACATAAGTGCCGCTTTCATTTGGAAATTTTGTCGCCTGTGAACGTCGAATGTCTGGACTCCAAATTCCCACAGTTGGCTCAGCTCAACTATCAACGGCTGCACGAAAATATCCATTTGGTGTTTAGGATTTCGAGGCCCAGGGACAATTACAGTTAAAAACATGAACTCATCTTTCATTCACATCCCTGGGGGGAGATTGTAGGGTGTCAAAATTACTGGCCATGATGAATAATTCTGCGCGAAGGCCCCAAATAGTTGAAATCCATCAGTACACATGCTTAGTCTGATATTTCAAACTTCTTCCGCAAACTCTATATGCAATTCACCGAAATGTTTCCATGCCGGGGAGTCTGACGGGTGACATATCTTTCCATCAACCATTTCCTGTTCTGCGTGCCACGTCATATGCTTGGCGGTGGCTTTAGAAGCGTACAATCTCTGCAGTCTCGGAGTTATAAGAAAATAAAACATTTTCCTATAAGGGATGTTAACTAGTCTTTTCACAGAATTTCCTTTAGGAGGCGGTTTCCACCGTTCGTGATCGCAAATTTTGCATCGCGTTAAATCCGCGTCTGACCCCCAGTAAATCATGCAGTTGCGGAAACTGCAATCGATAACTTCGACCGGCAACCCAAGACCTCTAATCATCTTCTTTATTTTGGCAAAGTTCTTTGGCATCTTGTTCTCCTCTGGGAGCAGCTCTTGTATAAATTCGGTCACATCATCTACTAAAGCTACTGACCCACTATGACGACATTTGATGTCCAACATTTTAACAGCCGCAGACAACGGAGAGTGTTTGCTATTACCGGGGCATACAGGTTCTTCGGCTGCACGCATCATATCATAAAAATGTTTAGCTTCGTTATTCGGTTCCTCCTCCGTGAACACTACTTCTGGACCGGCAGCATCGATAACCATTCTCTGAACGGAGCTGAAGTCGTCTTCCCCCTCATTTTCCATGTCAACATCATACTCCGGTAGCTGTGCAACGGGACGGGGATTTAAAACATTTCCCTCCACATGAAAAACCCACACTTGATAATCTGTCACAAACCCTTTCTGCAGAATGTGTAGTTTCACCGTTTCGACGTCTCGATAACTCGTATTTTTACATCTTGTCCTAGGACAAGGGCATTTAATCTCGGGCCCACTCATACACGCGGGATGCCGTAAAGCAAAATTAACAAACTCCTGCACGCGCTCGGTAAAGCCTGGGTATAGAAACCCGCCTTGGAGCCGTCTATACATCCAACTTCGGTCTGTATCCATTTATGTAGCATGGATAATTAGGAGGATTTTCGCTCGGAAATAGCAAAGTCAATGTAATTGACTGCTTTAAAGGTATGGACCTATCCTATTCGCAAAACTGGCGCCCCTCAACTCGGCCACGATATATGCCTAGCAACGGAGAAAATATTCGGCAGCCTTCCGGCGTCGTTCTCCTTCAGTGAGATATTTAGTATATGTGGTGTAACGCTAATTATATATTCCGCGAGGAATAAGCGTTACAGAACATTTACTATACATCCACCCGGAGAACAAACACTGGAAAAAGACCGAATATTTTTCTACAGCTACTAGACATATATAATTTTCGTGATCGAGTTACGGGAGGACCGGTTTTGCGAGCTTTACAAATTGTACAATCCCGTGTCGTTCAATCGCTTGAACACACGGGACAGGAACTCTACGGCTAGGTTTATGATTTTATTCGGTGGGAATAAAATCGAGGTCATTTTAGGTTTAAACAACTTATAAATTAACTGATTATAAAAAAAATAACATTACTTACTTGTTGCAGAGCAGAACCGCAACAAATAAAAAGGAAATATAAGGAATGTCGGACTGCTGCAACCAATTGACGGCTATCAAACCTGTGACGTAATTAGTTTCAAAAACATTAATTTTCAGGAAAAAGAATTGGCAGCACTTCCCCTTAAAAATGAGCATCACTCATTTTCCAGGGAAGTCCTGCAAGCAAATTACAATTTATAAACCAAAATACAATCTACTTATAACGAAATTAATTAACCAAATAAACACTAATATAAATACTTTAAGCAACTAATTAACTAATTAACAAAATAAAAAGTTAACCTAAACTAAGCAAATTATCATAATTAAACAATTAATTAATCTAAAGTAATAATTTAACCTAATTGAACAATTAATTAACCTAAGAAAATAAAAATTCAAATTAATAAATTTTAATAACTAATTAAACTAAATTAAAAATTAATATAATTAAATAATTAAATGAATTAACAAAAAAAACCTAAACTTAGCAAATTATCATAACTAAACATTTAATTAACCTAAAGTAATAATTTAACCTAATTAAACAATTAATTAACCTAAGAAAATTAAAAATCAAATTAAATAATTTAATAACAAATTAAGCTAAAATAACCTAATTAAATAATTAACTAACCTATTATACAATTGATTAACTATTTATACAATTAATTAGATAATAAATTTATTAACAATTTTACCTAAAATAACAAAATAATATATTTATAAATCAATTTAACCTAATAAAAATTAATATAACTACAAACTAATTAAATTAATTTAAATGTAATAGTAAATCTGAATTATAAAATAATTAATTTAGTTAACATTTTAAAACAGAAAATTAAACCTAGCTAATTAAATAATCTAATCAAATTAAATAAATAATTAAATCACTAACCTAAATCAACGGAAGCAGCCGGATGATGAAAATTTAGGCCGGAGGAGAAGACAAAGGCGGCGGCGGTAGTCAAACAGCGGTGGCACTGAAATTTTGGATTGACAATTAACAAATTAAAAATCAAATAAAAGATAAATATATAGCAAAATAGGTTAAAAACTTACCTAATGATGATAGGAGCAAGCGGCAGTGGAGAAACGGCGGAAAAACGGATTTCGGCGGTGGATAATGGCGGTGGGCGATGGAGAAGAGAAGGCAGCGGCGGCGGTTTTCTTTTTTGGGTGAATGCGTGCAGAGAGGGAAAGGAGAAGGCTGCTGCTGAAATACCCTTTGATTTTAGCGACGGATTACAACATCCGTCGCTAAAGTCAGAGGTACTGAAACACACCGTTTCATTATAGACAGTAGCGACGGATTGAATTGATTTTAACCTATGTTTTATTTATTAGACCGTCGACTGCTCTTGCTTCGGAGTCGAACCAGGTTTAGATTTCTTGCCAGGTTTTCACGTGGATTCGCGAGCAGTGAGTTTATGTCGCTATTTACCTCTTTATTAAGTAAATTGTATATTTTGATATATATATATATATAAATATTTACGAATTGTTTTATGTCATTATGGATCTGGATTGGAACGAGCTACTCGATAAGCGTGTATCGAGACTGTGTGCACCGGTGAGTACTTTAGGATCAGCAGATTAATGTCTTGCTTACGCTGGAAATTGACGAGGATTTGTTCCCGTCCACTCTAGGATTCAGTGTGATACATCGCACTTACGCTGAGATCATTTCAATACAACATTTCTATAATGTTATATTATATTAGCGTAAAAGTGATTTGAGGTTTTAAATGTTTTCACTTAATAAATGTGAATAGTTTTATGAACTCATCTCAGTATATCTGACCCCGTTGTTTTCCCTATTTTTCCAGGCTTATGATTTGAGAGCTTTGGGTTGATCTCCATTTTCTTGATTCTTTCGGAGGTTCTTTTGTTTTTAATAAAACTAGTCAACTGTTTATTACTCGTCGACCGCAGTAAAACTAGTCAGTCTTTTTGATTATTATACTTTGGTTTGTCGGATTGGTCCGGCTGTTTATTTATGCTGCTGGCATGTTATACTCTGGATTTGATTTTAAATAAGTATGTAGTTGGACTCTCGGGTTTGAACCAAGCATTTATTTATATAATTGTTTATATAAATTGTTAGACTTAGGTTGAAGTCTCGGTTGCCCCCGAGTAGTGGTTTTCGTGCAGGTTTATTTAATTTTGTATTTATCTGCGAGGCTAGTTACGGGTTTCGGTACAACCATACCCATGCCCTAGCGCCAGTCACAATCACTGAATTTGGGTCGTGACAAAGCTGGTATCAGAGCTTTAGTTTCAAACCAAGGCTATTTTGCATGTTATGTGTTTACTGCTTTAAGGCATGTTATGTTGTTGTTGTGTCATAGGATCTACTGCGGAATTAGGATTTAAGTCTTGTGTTTTGGAACGTCATATTTTGTTTTCAAAACTTTCTACCTTCATCTATAGGAATGATGTGTGTCGGTCGTACGTGTTACAGATGCTTTACTTTGGAATGTTTATTGCTTATACATTTGGTGATTTGTTGGCCGTTGTGCCATATATGAGATATACTTTGGGAGATGTTTTGTTGGTTGTTGTACCTTATATGGTGTTTACTTCGGGTGACGTTTTGGTTGGCTGTTGTGCCTTATATGGTGTTTACTTCGAGTGATGCTTTGTTGGTTGTTGTGCCTTATATGATGTTTACCTTTGTAGATTAGTTCTTGGCTTTTACGCCTTGAATGGTTTTGATTATAATATGATTGCTTTCACCTTGTTGGTGAGTACAATTTGGTTTTGGTTGTGTTTGTTAGGTGCTAAATAGGTTGGCACGTACAATGATATGTTCGTCGTTGGCCTTGTGTGGTTTTTAAAGGATTTTTGTGTTAAATCTTTAAACATGTTTTTTGGCTTTATGTTGTTTGACCACACATTGGTTTTATAGTTTTATTAATGAAATTGTTTTGATTTGGTTTGTATTTTGACACAAGAGCCGGAGGAGCGGTGTGGTCATAGTACTTGAAAAATTTGATTTTTGGTTATTTTGCAAATAAAACGAATTCCTCATATTTCAGAATCTTACGTTTGGCTTAGTGTTGACCAACGATTATTTTCAAAATAATATTAATTATGAGATGATTCAACGTTTTGAGAATTTAATATTGTTGTTATTTTTTTTACCATGTTGTGTTATGTCGATGTTTGAAGAGTCGTTTGTCATATGTTTGGTATATTATGGTTGGCTAGCTTAGGTATTTATGGAATGACTATTTGAGATTAAAGGTTTTCTTACTTTGGTTTTGAATTGCTGTTTGATGTTTGGTTTACGTTGAGCTCCTATTTTTAAGAAAGGATTGAGATTTTATTTAAAGGCATTTTTCCGGATTCACAAATATTTTGAGTACGTCCTATAAATGGTTGTTTTGGGCTTAACTTGGGTCACCCAAATTTAGGAGTTGAGCCTGATAGTTGTAATGACTCGGCTAACTTGATGGTTATTCTGGATTGAGAAACTTTGTGAACTTTTAAAGAAATTGATTTATAAAGGAGGATTTCCGAGAAAAAAAATGAAATTTTTAAAACCTTGAGGCTCAACTAGAATTTGGAAACTTTTATGATTGAATAATATTTCAGAATGAGTTTTGATGCGTATTTTGATCGAGGACAGATTACTTGTTATTCTTGGTTACGACGAATCATAATGTGTTGTAGCATGCTTTGTTTATGCCTTTTAAATAGGTTTGGGTTAATTGTGGTTAATGGCATGCTTGGTTGGTTTGTGGTTTGTAGAATTCTTAATCTTTTGGCATTGATTTGTGTTGTATGCCTCGTTATTTGGTTTATTTATGTTGGTTGAGTTGTTTTGTCTCGTCATACGGAGTAGCACGTGTGGTAATTTCTTTCATGCGTTCTTTGGCTGAACCTTGATGTTTTCTTTTGATTTGTGAGTCGAACCTTTGTTTAGACCATGTATTGCTTTAGTTTCAATTTTGGGTTACGCTGGGTTTGATGTGTTGTTTTGTGGATCGAGATCTTTGGGGTACGATATTGAGGAAGATGAGGGAACTGTTTTTTTGGAACGCTTAGTAGTTTCTGGTTATCCTGGATAGGATATTGCAATTATAATTCGAGAAGGTAGATCAGTGTATTAATACACTGTTGCTTATGTCAAGTTGGAAGATGCAATGCCGGAACTGAAGGTAAGTTTTATAGAATCGAATATGATGTATTGTTTTTCTTTGAGTATAATTTTCGGTTGATTTGAGGTTAATCTAGATATTATTTGTGCATAAGAGAATTTATTGGAGTTATCGGATGAACTATTATGATAGTATCGTATGGTTTGGTAGATTGCAATTATGGGATCTGAAAAATATTTTGAGGCTATTGAGTGCACATCTCACAGAGTGTAACGTCTAGCAAATATTTTATTGAGAAATTGATTACAAATGTTAATTCATTAAAATATTTGAAATGTTTAATCACATAATTGTGCTCAGACATATCATATACATGCATTTTGAATGTCATGAATATGAAATCGCATTGAGCATTGAGTATGTTCACTAAATAAAAGAAAAATAAACAATTGGTACATGCATAATGGTACATGCATCACGTGCATGGATACTGTTAGAGTTGGGTGCAAAACTCTTTGGGGATGAGAGGTGTCATCACCCTGGCGCACAATTATGTAAAAGAGATTTTTATCGATAAAATATTTTGAGAAAGATGTTTTGAAATAAACTCGCGAGTCACGTTATGACAAATGTATTTATAAAGTTGTTGGATTTCAAATGGTTTTGAAATTTATACCGAAAGGTAGCTAGACAAATACTATGTGATGATAGGGGTGACTATGTTTCGTAGAATAAGATATTCGATTTAAGGTTGCACTCGAGGTTTTTTTTGATAAGTTCGATAAGATATTGGAGTCGGATTGGAAGGCTTATGTGTTAGTTTCTTATTTATGATTTGAGTAGTATTGGATTAGGGAATATGGTTATGCTCCACGCGTGTGTGTGATTTTAAAAGATGTTTTGCTTGTTTTTACAAATGCAATTTCAGTCCAATGTGTTGTTATATTAAATATAAATATTTTTGTAATTAGAGAGATTTTCATTGCAAGATTCTATCTTTTGAAAAATAGCTCGATTTTTTATCAAGTTTGATTTAAAGCAAATTATAAATTTTGTCGGTTGAAATTTTTTATAAATTTGTAAATTTACTCAAAAGCGAGATTCAAATGCGAATTCAGAAATTATGGGAGTTCTAAAACATGTTAGTATAAGAAGCGGGAAGTTGTTTTCAACGGTTTGTTATTTTCAATTTTGAAAATAAAATGGAGTTGATGATGTTGTGTACTCTAAAAAGAAGTGGATATTTTTTTCCTAAATAATATTTGGTAAACGGAAAATTGTTTTAGTATAAGATTAGTTTTGAGCATAACCAATGACCCAACGTTTCGTGATCTGGATCTGAGAGATCTTTTGTTATACTTGAGGTTATAGTTGAGTTGAGAGATAATTTTCAAGAATTTATTTTGATTTTAATATTTGGGTTTATTGATCGGAGGATCATGATTAAAGGCATCTGAAAAAAAAAGGTAGGTTGTTCGATACTTTTGATTGAGGCTTTTATGGTTTGAATGTTATTGATTGATTGATTGTTAAACTGAGTGCTTAGAATTCGACTGATTCATTTATGGTTTTTGTATTGATATAATCTTTTGTAAATGATTGTAGCGAGTATTGTGATAAGGGTTACTTGGTTTTGAGATCGATATAAGGCAAATAGTGTTTGAATGGTAATGAATGTAGAAATTATTTTGGTTTGTGGACTTCTTTATTTTTAGATTTGAGGCGATGAACTTGGGTCTAGTAAGAATTACAATTTGAGCCACATGCTTGTTCTTACACCTTGTTTATGTTGTTTTGGAAGTTGGTTAGACTCGAACTGTTTGGATTTCACCCTATTAGAAGGTGTTTTATAGTCTCTAGTTATAGTATTTTGAGTATTTTAAATATTGATTGAATCGAGTGAATGTTGCGCGTTTGTGTGTTTGATCTTTCGAGGCATAGATTAAGTTTGAAATTTAAGTTCGATGTTGGAGGGAGTATTTTAGTTCTATGGAAATAGAGAACCATTTTATTTGGCATGAGAGTTTTCGGTATCAGAATATAAGATTTTAATTTTTAGTTAAAGGCTTGTGTGTTCCTTACGCAGGAGTTTAGCTTTAAGGATGGTTTAGTCATATGACAATTGATAAGAGTAATTAAGCGGTGGTATTAGAGTTACTTTTTCAAGGGAAACCGTTAGAAAAGTGTACGATAGTACGTAAGTTGTTGAGTAAAGGAGTTCTTATGGTTTAAATCGTTGATTAGTCACTCTGTGTTAAAGATTAGAAGTCTGAGGCGCGAGATAAGCTATTCTTTTCTTTTTCCTTGGAGTACGTGGGGTTTGTTGTTTATGTGTTTTTATTACTTTTGTGCGCGCGCTATGTTTGATGTTTTATTTGAGTTATTTTGTGTTAAATTCGAGGATGATTTTTTTTAAGGTGGGAAGAATGTAATACCCCGTATTTTCAAATTTGTTTTGGTGGTTGGTTGTCCGTTTAAAGTTTGGTATGTAATGGACTTTAGTTGCGTTTTCGCTTCAATATGTTCTCGTTGTGATTCCGACTTGTTTTCGGATTGATATATGTTCGCATTAGCATATGTGGTACCCCTTGAGCCCTTAAGTATTTGATGTTGAATTGATTTATTTTCGGGTTCGTATTGAAACAATATTCGCATATTATCTAAATCTGTCATGTTGTAGTAAAACATTCATATCTCATTATTGAGCCGTCGGATCGGGCTGCATTTTTGATATGTTGTACTTAAGAGGATTGTCTTTCATTCGACCGTTTGGATGGTCGATTTGACCCTTTTTCGGGTCAACCAGACATGTGAACCGGACCTACTTGGTAGAACAAGTCGTAGATCCGGTCCACTTTATTTTTTGTTGAGGCATTGGGTTAACCGGACCTAGAACCGGACCTGCTGGATAGAACCGGCCGTAGGTTCGGTTAGCTTCATTTTTGCCTAATTAAACTCCCTTTCTACGATCTAATCAGCCCCCTTCTGATTTTACAAATCCTAAACTCATTCTATACTATTCCTAGGCGATTTTGCACTGATTATTGGTGTCCAAAACATTTGGTAAGTGTTAATCCTTTCATTTTCATTTTAATTCTTTGGTTTTGTGATCGAATCGATTTGTGGCTCATTTCTTCTTTCGATTTCACTCTTGTAGCATTGAACCCATCTCATCTCTGAGATTTCTTAGTTCTTTGAATTATTAAGGTAATTAATCAATCTTATTCTTGTTTTAATCAATTCAATCACTGAAATTATTAGGTTGTTGTTTTACCTTTGCATTGTTGATTGTAATGACTTGGATTTTGTGAGTTTTGTGGCTGTTTCTATCTGGTTAGGGCTGGTCAAGGATGTATTGATTTCTATCATTGTAATTGGCATGTTGTTGGGTTTAATCTTGATTGTTGTGGCTTATGAATCCAAGTATACCTTGTGTTGTATGTATAAACTGTTTTGAAGATATATGGCTGCCCATAACTTGATTAACATGTTAATATTGATTGATTATTATTGTTGTTGATTCATAGAAAGAGTAATATGTGTTGTGCCAAATTGGTTGTTAAATTTCCATAACTTGTTTTGATCGATAAGTATGATTTTTGGCCAATTGTTTCGAATATAAAAATGTAATTGGTTTAAGTTTTTGAGATGAATTGGATTCATTAAAGTGTTATGGCATTGTTGTTATAAGGTTGGCTTATTGTACCAATTTTGGCTAAGGGTTGGTTAAGCATATAATTGAGTTCTATGTTTTCAAATACATTGGTTTTGATTTAAGGATTAATTTTGGATTTTACTCTGGTTTAAGTTGGGTCGGTTTAGACTTGTGTCGCCCGACATGTTGTGTTGAACTTATAGTATGGTTTATGGCTAACACACTACTCTGGGAATTTTAATTTATTTTAAATGATTATCTAAGTTATGTAAGAACTTCGGATTTTGGTTTTAATACAAGAACTCATCTAAGCTTAACTCATCGTTTGGTCTGTATGGGTGCATACATGCTTGTTCGGATCATTTGAAGTGATTTGACACGTTTTTGTCTACTCTATGTGGTTTGGCCAATTGTGGCTGGTTTTGAGCATATTGTATAAATATTGCTTTGCTGTTAAGCTATATTGAGTTCCATGGTTTTCAAATGAAGGTAGTTTTGATATAAAAGTTCCAGATCATACATTAGTTTTACTCTGGCATATCTTTGGGTCGGGTTAGACTTGGGTCGCCCGACATGTGAGATTAAGCTTGTAGGCTAATTCACTACTCTAGGATTTTCACCTGGTTTTAATGTTTTAAAGTAAGTTAGATAAATACTCCAGGTTATATTTTCAACGGGAACTCAATTATGATTAACTTATTGTTTGACTCTGGTATTAACTTGTATATGAAATGTATATGTATGGATGTTGTTCTTGGACTTGTACTTTTGTTGTGGTTGAGATGCTAGTCCTATGTGGTGTCTTGTATTCTTAGAGTTAGGGGTTGAATTGATTTTAACCTATGTTTTATTTATTAGACTATCGACTGCTCTTGCTTCGGAGTCGAACCAGGTTTAGATTTCTTGCCAGGTTTTCACGTGGATTCGCGAGCAGTGAGTTTATATCGCTATTTACCTCTTTATTAAGTAAATTGTGTATTTTCATATATATAAATATTTCCGAACTGTTTTAAGTCATTATGGATCTGGATTGGAACGAGCTACTCGATTGGCGTGTATCGAGATTGTGTGCACCGGTGAGTACTCTAGGATCAGCAGACTAATGTCTTGCTTACGCTGGAAATTGACGAGAATTTGTTCCCGTCCACTCTAGGATTCAGTGTGATGCGTCGCACTTACGCTGAGATCATTTCAGTACAGCATTTCCATAATGTTATATTATATTAGCGTAAAAGTGATTTGAGGTTTTAAATGTTTTCACTTAATAAATGTGAATAGTTTTATAAACTCATCTCAGTATATCTGACCTCTTTTGTTTTTAATAAAACTAGTCAACTGTTTATTACTTGTAGACCGCAGTAAAACTAGTAAGTCTTTTTGATTATTATACTATGGTTTGTCGGATTGGTCCGACTGTTTATTTAAGCTACTGTCATGTTATACTCTGGATTCGATTTTATATAAGTATTTTGTTGGAGTCTCGGGTTTGAACCAAGCATTTATTTATATAATTGTTTATATAAATTGTTAGACTTAGGTTGAAGTCTCTATTTCTATATGATTAGGGCTGGTCTAGGATGTATTGATTTCTATCATTGTAATTAGCATGTTGTTGGGTTGAATCATTATTGTTGTGGCTTATGAATCTAAGTATACCTTGTGTTGTATGTATAAGCTATTTTGAAGATATATGGCTGCCCATAACTTGATTAACATGTTAATATTGATTGATTATTATTGTTGTTAATTCATAGAAAGAGTAATATGTGTTGTGCCAAATAGGCTGTTAAATTGCCATAACTTGTTTTGATAGATAAGTATGATTTTTGACTAATTGTTTCGAATATAAAAATGTAATTGGTTTAAGCTTTTGAGATGAATTGGATTCATTAAAGTGTTATGGCATTATTGTTATAAGGTTGGCTTACTGTACCATTTTTGGCTAAGGGTTGGTTAAGCATATAATTGAGCTCTATGTTTTCAAATACATTGGTTTTGTTTTAAGGATTAACTTTGGATTTTACTCTGGTTTAAGTTGGGTCGGGTTAGACTTGTATCGCCCGACATGTTGTGTTGAGCTTATAGTATGGTTTATGACTAACACACTACTCTGGGAATTTTAATTTATTTTAAATGATTAACTAAGTTATGCAAGAACTTCGAATTTTTGTTTGAAAACAAGAATTCATCGAAGCTTAACTCATCGTTTGGTCTGTATGGGTGTATACATGCTTGTTCGAATCATTTTAAGTGATTTGACACGCTTGTGTCTACTCTGGATGGTTTGGCCAATTGTGGATGGTTTTGAGCATATTGTATAAATATTATTTTGTTATTAAGCTATATTGAGTTCCATGGTTTTCAAATAAAGGTGGTTTTGATTTAAAAGTTTCAGATCATACGTTAGTTTTACTCTGGCATATCTTTGGGTCGGGTTAGACTTGGGTCGTCCGACATGTGAGATTAAGCTTGTAGGCTAATTGACTACTCTGGGATTTCACTTGGTTTTAAAGTTTGAAAGTAAGTTATATAAATACTCTAGGTTATATTTTCATCGGGAACTCAATTATGCTTAACTTATTGTTTGACTATGGTATTACCTTGGATATGGAATGTATATGTATGGATGTTGCGCTTGGACTTGTACTTTTGTTGTGGTTGAGATGCTAGTCCTATGCGGTGTCTAGTATTCTTAGAGTTAGGGGTTGAATTAATTGCTCGTGCTTCGGAGTCGAACCAGGTTTAGATTTCTTGCCAGGTTTTCACGTGGATTTGCGACCAGTGAGTATATATCGCTATTTACCTCTTTATTAAGTAAATTGTGTATTTTCATATATATGAATGTTTGCAAACTGTTTTAAGTCATTATGGATCTGGATTGGAACAAGCTACTCGATAGGCGTGTATCGAGACTGTGTGCACCGGTGAGTACTCTGGGATCGGCAGACTAATGTCTTGCTTACGCTGGGAATTGACGAAGATTTGTTCCCTTCCACTCTAGGATTCAGTGTGATACGTCGCACTTACACTGGGATCATTTCAATACAGTATTTTCATAATGTTATATTATATTAGTGTAAAAGTGATTTGAGGTTTTAAAGGTTTTCACTTAATAAATGTGAATAGTTGTATGATCTCATCTCAGTATATCTGACCCCGTTGTTTTCCTAATTTTTCCAGGCTTATGATTTGAGAGCTTTGGGTTGATCTCCGTTTGTTTATTCCTTCGGAGGTTCTTTTTGTTTTAATAAAACTAGTCAACTGTTTATTACTCTTAGACCTTAGTAGAACTAGTCAGTCTTTTTGATTATTATACTTTGGTTTGTCGGATTGGTCCAACTGTTTATTTATGCTGCTGGCATTTAATGCTTTGGATTCGATTTTATATAAGTATTTTGTTGGAGTCTTGGGTTTGAACCAAGCATTTATTTATATAATTGTTTATATAAATTGTTAGACTTAGGTTGAAGTCTCGGTTGCCCCCGAGCAGTGGTTTTTGTGCAGGTTTATTTAATTTTATATTTATCTGCGAGGCTAGCTACGGGTTTCGGTACAACTATACCCATACCCTAGACGTTTGGATTTGTTTTGTAATGTTCTAAACGTTTGGATTTGTTTCGTAACATTTTAAATGTTTGGCTTAAATCGCTAAAAAGACCAAACGTTAGGATTTGTTTCGTATCGTTTTAAAAGTTTGGCTTAAATCGCTAAAAGGATGAAATGTTAGGATTTTATTCGTAACGTTATAAATGTTTGGATTGGTTCTGTAACATTTTAAACGTTTGGCTTACATCGCTAAAAAGGTGAAACGTTTGGATTTGTTTCGTAACGTTTGTAATCGTTTGGCTTAAATCGCTAAAAAGATGAAATGTTTGGATTTGTTTTGTAACGTTTTAAACATTTGGCTTAAATCTCTAACAAGTGGAAACATTAGGATTTGTTACTTAACGTTTCAAATGTTTGGCTTAAATCGTTTAAAAGGCAAAACGTTAGGATTTGTTTCGTTACGTTTTAAACGTTTGGCTTAAATCACTAAAAAGGTGAAACGTTCAGATTTGTTTCGTAACATTTAAACATTTGCATTGGTTTCATAATGTTCTAAGCGTTTGGATTGGTATCGTAACGTTTTAAATGTTTGGCTTAAATATCTAAAAAGGTGAAACATTTGGATTTGTTTCGTAACGTTTGTAGACATTTGGCTTAAATCGCTAAAACAGTTGGATTTTTTTCGTAACATTTTTTACGTTTGGCTTAAAACGCTAAAAAAGGGAAACGTCAGGATTTGTTTCGTAACATTTTAAATGTTTGGCTTAAATCGTTAAAAAGGGAAGACATTAGGATTTGTTTTGTTACATTTAAAATGGTTTGCTTAAATCATTAAAATGGTGAAACGTTTAGATTTGTTTCGTAACGTTTTAAACGTTTGGATTGGTTTTGTAATGTTTTAAACCTTTGGATTGGTTTCATAACGTTTTAAACGTTTGGCTTAAATCGCTAAAATGGTGAAACGTTTGAATTTTTTTTGTAACGTTTGTAAACGTTTGGCTTAAATTGCTAAAAATGTGAAACGTTTGGATTTGTTTCATAACGTTTTAAACGTTTCGCTTAAATCGCTAAAGAGGTGAAACGTTTCGATTAGTTGCATAACGTTTTAAACGTTTGGATTGGTTAAGTAACGTTTTAAATGATCGGCTTAAATCGCTTAAAAGGTGAAACGTTTGGATTTGTTTTGTAACGTTTGTAATCGTTTGGCATAAATCGCTAAAAACGTGAAAGGTTTTGGATTTCTTTCATAACGTCTTATACGTTTGGCTTAAATCGCTAAGAAGGGGAAACGTTTCGATTTGTTTCGTAACGTGTTAAATGTTTTGCTTAAATCGTTAAAAGGCGAAACGTTAGGATTTGTTTCGTTATGTTTTAAACGTTTGGCTTAAATCACTAAAAAGGTGAAACGTTAAAATTTATTTCGTAACGTTTTAAACGTTTGGATTGGTTTTGTAACGTTTTAAACGTTTGGCTTAAATCACTAAAAAGAGGAAACGTTTGGATTTGTTTCGTAACGTTTGTAAACATTTGGCTTAAATCTCTAAAAAGGTGAAACATTTGAATTTGTTTAGTAACGTTTTAAACGTTTGAATTGGTTTCGTTACGTTTTAAATATTTGGCTTCAATTGATAAAAAGATGAAACGTTAGGATTTGTTTCGTAACGTTTGTAAATGTTTGGCTTAAATCGCTAAAAAGGTGAAACATTTGGTTTTTGTTTCGTAAAGTTTTAAACGTTTGGATTAGTTTCGTAACGCTTTAAATGTTTTGCTTAAATCGCTAAAAAGGTGAAACGTTTGGATTTGTTTCGTAACGGTTTGTTAACGTTTGGCTTAAATCGCTAAAAAGGTGAAACGTTTGGATTTGTTTCGTAACGTTTGTGAACGTTTTGCTTCAATCGTTAAAAAAGGTGAAATGTTAGGATTTGTTTCGTAATGTTTTAAACGTTTGGATTTATTTCTTATCATTTTAAATGTTTCGCATAAATAGCAAAAAGGTGAAACGTTAGGATTTGGTTCGTAACGTTTTAAAAGTTTCGCATAAATCGTTAAAAAGGCAAAACGTTAGGATTTGTTTTGTTTAAAACGTTTGGAGTTGATTCGTAATATTTTAAACACTTGGCTTAATTCGCTTAAAAGGTGAAACGTTTGGATTTGTTTTGTAACATTTTAAACGTTTTAGCTTAAATTGCTAAAAAGGAGACACATAAGGATTTGTTTTGTAACGTTTTAAACATTTGGATTTTTTCGTAACATTTTAAACGTTTCGCTTAAGTCGCTAAAGAGTTAAAATGTTTGGATTTGTTTTGTAACGTTTTAAAAGTTTAGCTTGAATCGCAAAAAGGTGAAACATTAGGATTTGTTTCGTAATGTTTAAAACGTTTGGATTTGTGTCATAACATTTTAAACGTTTGGATTAAATAGCAAAAAAGGTGAAACGTTAGGATTTGTTTCGTAAAGTTTTAAACGTTTGGTTTAAATCGCTAATAAGGTGAAATGTTAGCATTTGTTTTGTAACGTTTTGAATATTTGGCTTAAATCGCTAAAAAGGTGAAATGTTAGGATTTGTTTCGAAAATTTTTAAACGTTTGGATTGGTTTCTTAATGTTTTAAACGTTTGGCTTAAATCGCTAAAAAGGTGAAACATTTGGATTGGTTTCGAAACATTTTAAACGTTTGGCTTAAATCGCTAAAAAGGTGAAACGTTATGATTTGTTTCGTAACGTTTTAAAAGTTTGGCTTAAATCGCTAAAAAGGTGAAACGTTAGGATTTTTTTCCGTAACGTTTCAAACGTTTGGATTCGTTTCTTAACGTTTTAAACGTTTGGCTTAAATTACTAAAAAGGTGAAACGTTTGAATTTGTTTTGTAACGTTTGTAAACATTTAAATTAAATTGCTAAAAAGGTAAAACCTTTGGATTTGTTTCGTAACGTTTTAAAAGTTTCGCTTAAATTGCTAAAGAGGTGAAACGTTTTGAATAGTTACATAACATATTAAACGTTTTGGATTGGTTAAGTAACGTTTTTAATGTTTGGCTTAAATCACTAAAAAGGTGAAACGTTTGGATTTGTTTCATAACGTTTGTAATCATTTGGCTTAATTCGCTAAAAAGCTGAAACGTTTGGATTTGTTTCGTAACGTTTTAAATGTTTGGCTTAAATCTTTAAAAAGGGAAAACGTTAAGTTTTGTTTCGTAACATTTTAAATCTTTGGCTTAAATCGTTAAAAAGACAAAAAGTTAGGATTTTTTTCGTTATGTTTTAAACGTTTGGCTTAAATCACTAAAAGGGGGAAACGTTCGGATTTTTTTCATAACATTTTAAACATTTTTATTGGTTTCGCAATGTATTAAACGTTTAGAGTGTTATCGTAACGTTTTAAACGTTCGGCTTAAATCGCTAAAAAGGTGAAACGTTTGGATTTGTTTTGTAACATTTTAAACGTTTTAGCTTAAATCGATAAAAAGGAGAAACGTTAGGATTTGTTTTGTAACGTTTTAAGCATTTGGATATTTTAGTAACATTTTAAACGTTTCGCTTAAATCGCTAAAAAGGTAAATGTTTGGATTTGTTTCGTAATGTTTCAAACGTTTGGCTTGAATCGCAAAAAGATGAAACATTAGGATTTGTTTCGTAATGTTTTAAACGTTTGGATTTATGTCATAACATTTTAAACGTTTGGCTTAAATTGCAAAAAAGGGGAAACGTTAGGATTTGTTTCGTAAAGTTTTAAACGTTTGGTTTAAATCGCTAAAAAGGTGAAATGTTTGCATTTGTTTTGTAACTTTTTAAATGTTTGACTTAAATCGCTAAAAAGGTGAAACGTTAGGATTTGTTTCGAAAATTTTTAAACGTTAGGATTTTGTTTCTTAACGTTTCAAACGTTTGGATTCGTTCTTAATGTTTTAAAGGTTTCGCTCAAATTACTAAAGAGGTGAAACCTTTGAATTTATTTTGTAACCTTTGTAAACATTTAAATTAAATCGCTAAAAAGGTGAAACCTTTGGATTTGTTTTGTAACGTTTTAAACGTTTCGCTTAAATCGCTAAAGAGATGAAACGTTTTGATTAGTTACATAACATTTTAAACGTTTGGATTGGTTAGGTAACGTTTTAAATGTTTGGCTTAAATCACTAAAAAGGCAAAACGTTTGGATTTGTTTCATAACATTTGTAATCGTTTGGCTTAAATCGCTAAAAAGGTGAAACTTTTGGATTTGTTTCGTAACATTTTAAACGTTTGGCTTAAATCGCTAAAAAGGGGAAACTATAGGATTTGTTTCGTAACGTTTTAAATCTTTGGCTTAAATCGTTTAAAAGGAAAAACGTTAGGATTTGTTTCATTATGTTTTAAACGTTTGGCTTAAATCACTAAAAGGGTGAAACGTTCAGATTTTTTTTGTAACATTTTAAACATTTGTATTGGTTTCGTAATGTTTTAAACGTTTGGATTGGTATCGTAATGTTTTAAACGTTCGGCTTAAATCTCTAAAAAGGTGAAACGTTTTGATTTATTTTGTAACGTTTGTAGACGTTTGGCTTAAATCGCTAAAAGGATGAAACGTTTGGATTTGTTTCGTAACGTTTTACACGTTTCTCTTAAATCGCTAAAAAGGTGAAACATTAGGATTTGTTTCGTTACGTTTTAAACGTTTGACTTAAATCAGTAAAAAAGTGAAATGATTGGATTTGTTTCGTAACGTTTGTAAACGTTTGGCTTAATTTGCTAAAAAGGTGAAACGTTAGGATTTATTTCGTAATGTTTTAAACGTTTGGAATGGTTTTGTAGCGTCTTAAACGTTTGCCTTAAATCACAAAAAAGGGTACACGTTTGGATTTGTTTTATAACGTTTTATATGTTTGGCTGAAATCGCTAAAAAGGCGAAACATTAGGATTTGTTTCGTAACGTTTTAAACGTTTGGCTTAAATCGCTAAAAAGGTGAAACTTTAGGATTCTTTTAGTAACGTTTTAAACGTTTGGATTGGTTTCGTAATGTTTTAAATGTTTGGCTTAAATCAATAAAAAGGTGAAACGTTCGGATTAGTTTCGTAACGTTTGTAAACATTTGGCTTAAATCGCTAAAAAGGTGAAACGTTTGGATTTGTTTCGTATTGTTCTAAACGTTTGGATTAGTTTCGTAACGTTTTAAATATTTGGTTTAAATTGATATAGAGAGAAAACGATTGAATTTGTTTCGTAATGTTTGTAAACGTTTGGTTTAAAACGCTATAAATGTGAAACATTTGGATTTGTTTCGTAATGTTTTCAACGTTTGGATTAGTTTCGTAACGTTTTAAAATTTTGGCTTAAATCGCTAAAAAGGTGAAACATTTGGATTTGTTTCGTAATGTTTGTTAACGTTTGGCTTAAATCGCTTAAAAGGTGAAAGGTTTGGATTTGTTTTGTAATGTTTGTAAACGTTTGGCTTCAATCACTAAACAAGGTGAAATGTTAGGATTTGTTTCGTAACGTTTTAAACGTTTGGATTTGTTTCGTAACATTTTAAACGTTTCGCTTAAATCGCTAAAAGGTGACACGTTAGGATTTGTTTCATTTTAAACGTTTGGATTTGTTTCGTAATATTTTAAACATTCGGCTTAAATCGATAAAAAGGTGAAACGTTTGGATTTTTTTTGTATCATTTTAAATGTTTTGGCTTAAATCGCTAAAAAAGTGAAACGTTGGGATTTGTTTTGTATCATTTTAAACGTTTAGATTTCTTTCGTAACATTTTAAACGTTTCGCTTAAATTGCTAAAAGGGTAAAAGGTTTTGATTTGTTTTGTAACATTTTAAACGTTTGGCTTGAAACGCAAAAAGGTGAAAGGTTAGGATTTGTTTAGTAATGTTTTAAACTTTTGGGTTAAATTGCATAAAAGGTGAAATGTTAGGATTTATTTTGTAACGTTTTAAACGTTTGGCTTAAATCGCTAAAAAGGTGAAACATTAAGATTTATTTCGAAACATTTTAGACGTTTGGATTGGTTTCATAACGTTTTGAACGTTTGGCTTAAATCGTTAAAAAGCGGAAACGTTTGGTTTTGTTACAAAACGTTTTAAACGTTTGGCTTAAATCGCTAAACATGTGAAATATTAGGATTTGTTTCGTAACGTTTTAAACATTTCGCTTAAATCGCTAAAAAGGCAAAACGTTAGAATTTGTTTCGTTTTAAACGTTTGGAGTTGTTTCATAATATTTTAAACATTTGGCTTAATTCGCTTAAAATGTGAAATGTTTGGATTTGTTTTGTAACATTTTTAACGTTTTGGCTTAAATCGCTAAAAAGAAGAATGTTAGGATTTGTTTTGTAACGTTTTAAACGTTGGATTTTTTCGTAACATTTTAAATGTTTCGCTTAAATTGCTAAAAAGGTAAAATGTTTGGATTTATTTTGTAACGTTTTAAACGTTTTGCTTGAATCACAAAGAGGTGAAACGTTACGTTTTTCTTTGTAATGTTTTATACGTCTGGATTTGTGTCTTAAGGTTTTAAACGTTTGGCTTAACTTGCTAAAAAGGTGAAACGTTCAGATTTGTTTCGTAAAGTTTTAAACGTTTGGCTTAAATCGCTAAAAAGGTGAAATGTTAGCATTTGTTTTGTAACGTTTTAAATGTTTGGCTTAAATCGCTAAAAAGGTGAAACGTTAGGATTTGTTTCGAAAAGTTTTAAACGTATGGATTGGTTTCTTGACGTTTTAAACGTTTGGCTAAAATCGCTAAAAAGGTTAAAGTTTTAGATTTGTTCAGAAACGTTTTAAACGTTTGGCTTAAATCGCTAAAAAGGTAAAACGTTAGGATTTGTTTCGTAACGTTTTAAAAGTTTGGCTTAAATCGCTAAAAAGGTGAAACGTTAGGATTTTTTTCGTAACATTTTAAACGTTTGGATTCGTTTCGTAACATTTTAAACGTTTTGACTTAAATCGCTAAAAAGGTGAAACGTTAGGATTTGTTTCGTATCGTTTAAACGTTTGGAGTTGTTTCGTAACGTTTTAAATGTTTCGCTTAAATCGCTAAAAAGGTAAAATATTTGGATTTGTTTTGTAACGTTTTAAACGTTTTAGCTTAAATTGCTAAAAATGAGAAACGTTAGTATTTGTTTTGTAATGTTTTAAACATTTTAATTTTTTCGTAACATTTTAAACGTTTCGCTTAAATCGCTAAAAAGGTAAAATGTTTATATTTGTTTTGTAACGTTTTAAATGTTTGGCTTGAATCGCAAAAAGGTGAAACGTTGGGATTTGTTTCGTAATGTTTTAAACGTTTGGATTTGTGTCGTCACATTTTAAACGTTTGGCTTAAATTGCAAAAAAGGTGAAACGTTAGGATTTGTTTCATAAAGTTTTAAACGTTTGGCTTAAATCGCTAAAAAGGTGAAATGTTAGCATTTGTTTCATAAAGTTTTAAATGTTTGGCTTAAATCGCTAAAAAGGTGAAACGTTAAGATTTGTTTCGAAATTTTTTAAACTTTTGGATTGGTTTCTTTACGTTTTATACGTTTGGCTTAACGCAAAAAAGGTTAAACGTTTGGATTTGTTCCGAAACGTTTAAAATGTTTGGCTTAAATCGCTAAAAAGATGAAACGTTAGGATTTGTTTCGTAACGTTTTAAAAGTTTGGCTTAAATCGCTAAAAAGGTGAAACGTTAGGATTTATTCGTATCGTTTTAAACGTTTTGATTCGTTTCTTAACGTTTTAAACGTTTGGCTTAAATTACTGGAAAGGTGAAACGTTTGAATTTGTTTTGTAACGTTTATAAACATTTAAATTAAATCGCTAAAAAGATGAAACGTTTGGATTTGTTTCATAACGGCAAGAAGAAAGCTCTGAATCTCGCCACAAACTGAGCCCAAGAGATGGTAGCCATGTCAGCATGAACGGAGCTACGAAACCAGTCCCCAGCTGAACCCTTCATTGACATCTCTACCAGAACGACGGTCTGACGCTCCGTAGCCTGCAGTCGCCGAGCATTCTGCTCAACCTCCTCGAGAAAATCCAGCGCGTCTCCGGAACCGTCAAACTCCGTTGGCTTCAGCCTCATGTAAGCCAAAACCAAGTCTCTGTCAGTGGTTCCAACACCACCAACTGCTGCACCACCAGCCTGTGGTTGCTGTTGCTGGGCAATCTGACCCAAAACTGCATACTGATCCTGCAAAGCGACCTGTCCCGCTTGCAGCTGAACCTGGTTGAGTTGTAAGGCAGCGACTCCGGCCAAAAACGTGTTGAAGTCGAAATCGCCCAACTCAGGTTGTGCCACACCTGGTGCTTGAGCACCTCCTGCAGCACCGCGTCCAACGCCTCTGCCTCTACCTCTGCCAGCTTGACCTCGGCCACCTCGGCCTCGACCAGCTCGACCCCGACCAGCTGGGCCTCTGCCTGCTAGTCCTCTACCAGCATGAACCTCTGGTTCATTCTGATCCACCTCCATAGAGATCGCGTCATTAGCCTCAGCATTTTGCTGAGCCGCAGCACGAGTACGAGTATTCATTCCTAAGAATGAAACAAGAACAATTTTAAATAACACAGCAAATTTCATACCCAAGCATGAAACAAAACAAGCACCAATTAAGATTTCCCGAGAAATCAACAGTGATAAAAATTTATTCACCCAAGTGAAAATAACAATATAGTAAACAATAAAGCAAATAAATTCACACGACTGACTCACGACATTCCTATAGGAGTAGGCAGAAAGTTTTGAAAACAAAAGATGACGTTTCAAAGACAAGACTCGAATCCTAATTCCGCAGTAGTTCCTAGGGTAAATTAACCACTTAGCATGCCAAAACAATTAAACAATTAACATTTAAAAAGGCCTTGGTTTGAAACCAAAGCTCTGATACCAAGTTTGTCACGACCCATTTTCATGAATCGTGACCGGCGCTAGGGTATGGGTATGGTCGTACCAAAACCCGTAGCAAGCCTTGCGGATAACAGATAAATACCATACACAACAATGTACCTGCATAAAACCACATGCTCGGGGGCAACCGAGACTCCAACCTAGTCTAGCAGTACATATAAACTACATATATTTAAAATACGCTTAATCTCAAATAAACTCCAACATGGCGATATAATATAAATGCCATAAACACTGTAATCGTGCCAAAAGCGATAAGGTAATAGTTGGACCAATCCAACAAACAATAGTCTAAAATATAAACGTATAAGACTAAGACATAAATACCAATCCTACTACTGCGGTCTAAGAGTTCAAAAATAGTTCGACTCATTTATTCTGAAATAAAATAAAGAACCTCCGAGAATGAAGAAACGGAGATCGACCAAACGCTCAAATCATAAACCTGGAAAATTTGGGAAAACAACGGGGTCAGATTTACTGAGTAGAGTTTATATAACCATTTACATTTATTAAGTTAAAAACCTTTAAAACGTTTAATAAAACATTTTCATTATGGATCATCAATGAAACCCTAAACCACAATTCTAAATCCATTGTCGTGTCGGTGAGACGTATCTCAATAACCGATCCCCGACTATCACTTAATAAATAGTGAGCCCAGGAGACGTATCTTCCACCGGTGCCCTCACTAAGGTGAGACGTATCTCAAACCTACCTCAATACCATAATCATTACCGGTGCGCACGCAGTCCCGATGATGCCCATCGAGTAGCACGTTCCAAATCAAATCCACAATGCCGAAAACAGTTCGAAAGCTGTTTATACATATACATATATACAAAATATAATAGTTGCTTAATAAAGAGGTAAATAGAGATATAAACTCACTGCTTGCTAAATCCACGTGATCCTGACAAGCAATCTAACTCTGGTTCGCCTCTGAAGTACGAACAGTCGACGGGTCTAAATAAAACATTAAAATCATAATTAAAATCAGACCCTAACTCTAAAGAGTACTAGACACCACATAGGACTAGCACAACGCAAACCAAATCACATTTAATAAACACTTATTTTAATGCATTCCAAATATAATCCAAGTTATAAAATACAATCATATAAACATGTTTAAAATTGATACACAAAATAATTAAATAATTCCAAGTTAAAATCCACATTAGCGAGTCAGCCGAGTTATTAAAAACTACCAAGCTTCTTCCCACTTGTTGGGCGACCACAGTCTAACCCAAACAAAACTTATAATTTTATAAACCCGAGTTTATAAATTAAAAATACTTGATAAAACCATTATCTATATTAAATAGAATTTAATATCTTATAGTTCAAGTAACCCAAGATACAACCCAAAAACTTAATTAAATAGTCATAAAAGTTAAGGGACTAAACTGCACTTTAGCCAATTAAGGACTAATTTGTACTTTAGCCAAATTGATATCCAAAATCAATTTAATTGCTTTTGTTATAAATAAAAACAAAATATAAAATTTCTTATCACAAATCCACTTAATTAAGTTATAAAAATAAGTTCAGGTACTAAATTGTAATTTAGCCTACTTTTGACAAAACGACATTTGAAGGCAAATATAATTACCCGAGTAATTATATTAACTTAAATTATAATTATTACCATTTACAAAGTATTATCTATAATTTATGTCGGAAATACAAGTTATTATCAAAATAAAGGACAAAACCAACTTTAGGTATTTATTTGTTTTAAACAAAACAATACAAGGACTAGAAAGGACTTTTAGCAAGAATCCAATTTCAACAGCCAATGGAAACTATCCACGCATCATCTTCTTCATAAGAAACCAATATTTCAATTTGTAATTTCATGAGCAGAGCCATGAAACACAAAGCCAAAGTTCATAATCTTGCTAACTATCAAACTTACACAATCAGTAAACAAAATTGCCTAAAACTAAGCTTGTGTTTAAATCAATGCTTCAAACAAAACTCTACTCAATCATAATATAAAGTCACAGCAATAATAGAACGTAATAAACGAGCCATGTCTGTAACGATGAAGCAAAACAAACCGAGATCTTAAACTAATGTCGACTAATCATCCTAAGTGACTCATAATCATTAAATGAAAGAGATCATCGTCGAAGAACAAGGAAAGGGATCGGCAGAAATCAATATCAAAACCAAAACAGAATCAATGCTACGTACCAATGCGATGGAACGGCAGCGATTAAAACGAGATCGACGGCACACCGTTTTGTGTAATCAAAGAGTAGAAACGTAGAGGATTGAGTCTAGAACGTCTGAGATCAAGCGGAATCAATTTCGATCTAGAAACGAGAGAGAACGATCAAAAACTCAGAGGTGTCGATTAAAAACAAAATCTGGAAATTATGAAAGAAACTTACCAAATTTTCAGTCAACTTCGGAAGGGATTACGGCTAGCGAATTCTCAGCGAAATTGAAAGGGAAAGACGGCTACGGGTTGTCTGATGTGTGGGGAATAGGTTAGGTCAAAAAAATATCAAAAAGAAACGGAGGGAGTAGGTTAGAATCAAGGGGAAACATGCCCCCTCGGCAGGCTGTATGTGTCTCGAACGAGAACAGCCATTCTGGGCTGTTTCTCGTTCGAGACTGGTCCGAGACCAGGCCCAGATGATGATTCTCGTTCGAGAATCATCAGATTCTCGAACGAGAATTCCCAAAGCTGCTTTTTTTTTTCTGTTAAAACAAAAATCCTTTTATGATTTAACCACCAATCAACCCACTCACGAACCAACCCGAACCCGTCCGATAACTTCGATTTTTACTCCAAAACGATCGAAAAAAATTGTCGGAAAACGCTAAAATTTACGGGGTATTACAGTTTTAAACGTTTGGATTTGTCTCGTAACATTTTAAACGTTTTGGCTTAAATCGCTAAAAAGAGAAACGTTAGGATTTGTTTTCTATCATTTTAAACGTTTGGATTTCTTTCATAACATTTTAAACGATTCGCTTAAATCGCTAAAAAGGTAAAAGGTTTGGATTTGTTTTGTAATGTTTTAAACATTTGGCTTGAAACGCAAAAAGGTGAAAGGTTAGTATTTGTTTAGTAAAGTTTTAAACGTTTGGCTTAAAAGGTGAAATATTAGGATTTGTTTTGTAACGTTTTAAACATTTGGCTTCAATCGCTAAAAAGGTGAAACGTTAGGATTTATTTCGGAACGTTTTAAACGTTTGGATTGGTTTCATAACGTTTTAAACGTTTGGCCTAAATAGCTAAAAAGAGGAAAAGTTTGAATTTGTTTCAAAACGTTTTAAACGTTTGGCTTAAATCGCTAAAAATGTGAAACGTTTGGATTTGTTTCGTAATGTTTTAAACGTTTCGCTTAAATCGCTAAAAAGGCAAAACGTTAAGATTTGTTTCGTTTTAAACATTTTGAGTTGTTTCGTAATATTTTAAACATTTGGCTTAATTCGCTTAAAAGGTTAAAATGTTTGGATTTTTTTGGTAACATTTTAAACGTTTTGGCTTAAATCGCTAAAAAGGAGAAACGTTAGGATTTGTTTTATGACGTTTAAAACTTTTGGATTTTTTCGTAACATTTTAAACGTTTCGCTTAACTCGCTAAAAAGGTAAAATGTTTGGATTTGTTTTGCAACGTTTTAAACGTTTGGCTTTAATCGCAAAAAGGTGAAACGTTGGGATTTGTTTCGTAATGTTTTAAACGTTTGGATTTGTGTCGTAATGTTTTAAACGTTTGGCTTAAATTGCTAAAAAGGTGAAACGTTAGGATTTGTTTCGTAAAGTTTTAAACGTTTGGCTTAAATCGCGAAAAAGGTGAAATGTTAGCATTTATTTTGTAACGTTTTAAATGTATGGCTTAATTCGCTAAAAAGGAGAAACATTAGGTTTATTTGGAAAAGTTTTAAACGTTTGGATTGGTTTCTTAACGTTTTAAACGTTTGGCTTAAATTACTAAAAAGGGGAAACGTTTGGATTTGTTCCGAAACGTTTTAAACGTTTGGCTTAAATCGTTAAAAAGGTAAAACGTTAGGATTTGTTGCGCAACGTTTTAAATGTTTGGCTTAAATTGCTAAAAAGGTGAAACGTTAGGATTTTTTTTCGTAATGTTTCAAACGTTTGGATTCGTTTCGTAACATTTTAAACGTTTGGCTTAAATTGCTAAAAAGGTGAAACGTTGTCATTTGTTTTGTAACGTTTGTAAATGTTTAAATTAAATCGCTAAAAAAGTGAAACATTTGGATTTGTTTCAAAACGTTTTAAACGTTTCGCTTAAATTGCTAAAGAGGTGAAACATTTTTATTAGTTACATAACGTTTTAAATATTTGGATCGGTTAAGTAACGTTTTAAACGTTTGGCTTAAATCACTAAAAAGGTGAAACGTTTGGATTTGTTTCGTAACTTTTATAATCGTTTGGCTTAAATTGCTAAAAAGGTGAAACGTTTGGATTTGTTTCGTAACGTTTTAAATGTTTGGCTTTAATCGCTAATAAGAGGAATAGGATTTTTTTCGTAACGTTTTAAATCTTTGGCTTAAATCGATAAAAAGGCAAAACGTTAGGATTTGTTTCGTTATGTTTTAAACGTTTGGCTTAAATCACTAAAAAGGTGAAACGTTCAGATTTGTTTCGTAACATTTTAAACATTTGGATTGGTTTCGTAATGTTTTAAACGTTTGGATTGGTATCGTAATGTTTTAAACGTTTGGCTGAAATCGCTAAAAATGTGAAACGTTTGGATTTGTTCTGTAACGTTTGTAGACGTTTGGCTTAAATCGCTAAAAATGTGAAACATTTGAATTTGTTTCATAACGTTTTCAACGTTTCGCTTAAATCGCTAAAAAGGTGAAACGTTTCGATTAGTTACATAACATTTTAAACGTTTGTATTGGCTAAGTAACGTTTTAAATGTTTGGCTTAAAACGCTAAAAAGGGGAAACGTTTCGATTTTTTTCGTAATGTTTGTAATCGTTTGGCTTACATCGCTAAAAAGGCGAAACGTTTGAATTTGTTTCATAAACTTTTAAACGTTAGGCTTAAATTGCTATAAAGGGAAAACGTTAGGATTTGTTTCGTAACGTTTAAAATGTTTGGCTTAAATCGTTAAAAAGGCGAACATTAGTATTTGTTTCGTTACGTTTTAAACGTTTGACTTAAATCAGTAAAAATGTGAAACGTTCGTATTTGTCTCATAACGTTTGTAAACGTTTGGCTTAATTCGCTAAAAAGATGAAATATTAGGATTTATTTCGTAATGTTTTAAACGTTTCGATTGATTTCGTAACATCTTAAACGTTTGCCTTAAATCACTAAAAAGGGTACACGTTTGGATTTGCTTCACAATGTTTTATACGTTTGGCTTATATCGCTAAAAAGGCGAAACATTAGGATTTGTTTCGTAACGTTTTAAATGTTTGTCTTAAATCGATTAAAAGGTGAAACGTTAGGATTTTTTTCGGTACGTTTTAAATGTTTGGATTAGTTTTGTAACGTTTTAAATATTTGGCTTAAATTGATAAAAAGGTAAAAAGTTTGAATTTGTTTCGTAAATTTTGTAAACGATTGGCTTAAAACGCTAAAAATGTGAAACGTTTGGATTTTTTTCGTAACGTTTAAAACGTTTGGATTAGTTTTGTAAGATTATAAATGTTTGGCTTAAATCGCTAAAAAGGTGAAACGTTTGGATTTGTTTCGTAACGTTTGTTAACATTTGGCTTATATCGCTTAAAAGGTGAAAGGTTTGGATTTGTTTCGTAACGTTTGTAAACGTTTGGCTTCAATCTCTAAAAAAGGTGAAGTGTTAGGATTTGTTTCGTAACATTTTAAACGTTTGGATTTGTTTCGTAACATTTTAAACGTTTCGCTTAAATCACTAAAAGGTGACACGTTAGGATTTGTTTTATTTTAAACGTTTTGATTTGTTTCATAATATTTTAAACATTTGGCTCAAATCGCTAAGAAGGTGAAATGTTTGAATTTGTTTTGTAACATTTTAAACGTTTTGGCTTAAATCACTAAAAAAGTAAAACGTCAAGATTTGTTTTGTACCGTATTAAACGTTTGTATTTCTTTCGTAACATTTTAAACGTTTCGCTTAAATCGCTAAAAAGGTAAAATGTTTGGATTTGTTTTGAAACGTTTAAAAAGTTTGGTTTGAAACGCAAAAAGGTGAAATGTTAGGATTTGTTTAGTAAAGTTTTAAACGTTTGGCTTAAATTGCTTAAAAGGTGAAATGTTAGGATTTGTTTTGTAACGTTTTAAACGTTATTTTAAAACGTTTTAAGCGTTTGGATTGGTTTCATAACGTTTTAAACGTTTGGCTTAAATTGCTAAAAAGGTGAAAAGTTTGGATTTGTTTCGAAACGTTTTAAACGTTTGGCTTAAATCACTAAAAAGGCGAAACGCTAGGATTTGTTTCATAACGTCTTGAAAGTTTGACTTAAATCGTTAAAAAGGTGAAACGTTAGGATTTATTTCGTAACCTTTTAAATGTTTGTCTTAAACCGATAAAAATGTGAAACGTTAGGATTTTTTTGTAACGTTTTAAACGTTTGAATTGGTTTCATAACGCTTTAAACGTTTGGCTTAAATCACTAAAAAGGTGAAACGTTTGAATTTGTTTTGTAACGTTTGTAAATGTTTGTCTTAAATTGCTAAAAAGGTGAAGCGTTTGGATTGGTTTCATAACGTTTTAAAAGTTTCGCTTAAATCGCTACAATGGTGAAACGTTTCTATTAGTTACATAACGTTATAAACGTTTGGATTGGTTAAGTAACGTTTTAAATGTTTAGCTTAAATCGCTAAAAAGGTTAATCGTTTGGATTTGTTTCGTAACATTTGTAATCGTTTGGCTTAAATTGCTAAAAAGGTGAAACAGTTGGATTTGTTTCGTAACGCTTTAAACGTTTGACTGAAATTGCTAAAAAGGGGAAACGTTAGGATTTGTTTCGTAACGTTTTAAATGTTTGGCTTAAATCGTCAAAAAGACAAAACGTTAGGATTTTTTTCGTTATGCCTTAAATGTTTGGCTTAATTTACTAAAAAGGTGAAACGTTCCGATTTGTTTCGTAACGTTTTTAACATTTCGATTGGTTTCGTAATGTATTAAATGTTTTGCTTAAATCACTAAAAAGATGAAATGTTAGGATTTGTTTCGTAACGTTTTAATAGTTTGTCTTAAATCGCTAATGTCATGACCCGATTTCCCCCTCGAAACTCGAGCCGAGACCGGCGCTAGGGAATGGGAATGGTTGTTCCGAAACCCGTAGCAAGCCTAAAACCTCTATAAATTTTTCGCCTCCTAAATATAAATCTAGATCGTACCTCGCGTACGACCCGTTTTCAGAAAACACCGTTAAAACATTTTTTCCGTTTAACGTGGAAGACACATTCTGAATTATTCATTTAAGCGAAATCGCGTTTTCAGAAATGCTGGTTTAATAACCCTAGTTATTCTGACCCACACGCATTTCTGAAAACCGGTGCGGTGGTACAGGGACTTAGCTCTCTTGCCATGCCTCGCAGGCTGCCCTGTCTCAAACCGCGCATCCGAACAATATGTTTAATAAAATATACCGAACACTTTCCTTTTCAAAGCGTTATATCAAACATATTAAAAACACACAGCAGGCACACAAACGTAAGGCCAGCTAAACTATACACAGTGTCTTTGCAGACCAAAGACACGAAGCTTGGCCCACCCGTAGGGGACACCATAAAACACCATATGCCTATTGAGTAGCCACTTATTAGAGCTAGACAAAGTCAGGTTCCTAACAGAGTGTATAGACAGAGGAACCATGACGTGGCCACAGGCATATCAAACCTATATACACTATTGCAGCATCTAAGAGTTTAAAGTGTTATTTACATAACAACAGAATAAGCTTCCCTGATGGAAGAAGGGTGGAAGCTCGACCAGACCCGGTAGCTAGGTACCTGAAAATGATAAACAACAATGGGGTCAGAAATATAAATATTTCTGAGTGAGTAGATAGGTTTACAGTTAAATACCAAAATCGCGTATAGACAAAATATCGGTATATAAAAATATTACCAGTTTTCGATCCAAATGAAACCCTAATCCTGATTACGTTATAATGCTATCATATGTATAATGCATATGCACAACTCTTGTTTAATACAGGATGAGCTGTATACATATGTATCACAGCCATCTTGACTCTGTATAGGGTTGCTGGGCCGGAACTTAAATCACTGCCACCTCAGGACTACCCATTAGGTTTAAGCCGCTTAGCAAGCATCTGGCTTAAAACCTAATCTAAGTATGTATGCATATAATATTTACCTGTCATCTAGTTCATTAACACCGGTGATCACACAGTCCTATTGTTGCCCAATAGATAAGCTCGGTTCAGTGGATCTTCATTGGCTAAGTTTCATACTTAGTGCGATTCGTGGATTTAAAAACAATTGAATACTAATATTCAAAAGTAAACAAATGAACTCACAAACACCGCTAGGTCTGGAACTTAATCATGTGGTTGTGGTCAGACTGCTCGCTAGCTGGTCGGACTAAACACACAAATCAAACAGGATAAAATACATCAATATATGTTTCCTATAAAATTTATAGGTCCTTAAACCCAGATCTAGGTCAAACATATAATCATTTAAACATATAGAACTTATGGTCTGTTTTCTTTCAAAATCATATTACAAATTCTCGTTTTGAGAAAACGTTCTAACTTCTCTCTAGAAGTTATTTTAGGTATCACAATACCTAAAGAAAACCATTTATAGTATAGACCTAATTGTCAAAACAATTCTCTGTCATATACTAAGTATTTAGCAAAACTGATTGCTAAATCTTTATAACCGTTTAAACGTTGACTTTAACTCTTTTAAAGTCCATTATAAACGTTTAACTTTACTTTTAAAATCTCCTTTTAAAAGTCTTTAGGTTTAGGTTATAAAACCTTTTCACTTTCTTCTAACACAAGTTATCATTTTAAAATATCTAACTTTGGTTTTTAAACATTTATTAATAAGGTTTTAGGTTCGGTTGGAAAACACCTCGGGTTATTAGGCGAAAGCACGTCGGAATCGCCCCCCGGAAAGTCCCCCGAAAACCGAAGAAAAATCGAACCCCCGACTACTCGTCGGGGCAGTTGTGCGCCCGCACACTGGGTTGTGCGGCCGCACAGCTCACTGTGCATGCGCACAGTGGGCTGTGCTTCCGCACAGCCCCGGAATTTAAATCCCTGGACCTCCCGTCCTGCATAAAACATTCAAAAACGCTATTCTAACGTCCACAATCACGTATACACAATTCAAAATTAATACGGACGTTTAAAACGATAATTCGATACGGTAACCGTTTATAAACGAGTTTATATTTGAAATAAATCGAAATAAACGTTTAATACGGATATAATACCTTGATTACGTGAGTAATCGTTGAAGAAATTGAGTTAGAATCGAGAAACGGACGAAATCAATTCGAAACCCTAAGTCGCCGCACTGCAGAGAAGGAAGCAGCTCCTTTTCCTATTTCATTTGTAACAAATGAACTTGCTGTTCATTTTGTAACCTAATGAAATGATATATATAGAAATGGCTAAAGTGCTGTTTAGTACTAGCTCAAACATGCACTTTAAACCAACTTCTAAACTAGTCGTCCGTAGTCTAAACGGAAACGATTTCCAAATTTCGTGAAAATTTTACCAAAAATCTAATAAAATGTAGAAAGAATAAAAATATTATTTTTATTCCCATCCGAACTTATATTTTATTCTTAATAAATCATTTTTGATTTATTAGGCCCGCATTAACTGCGCTTGATAAAATTTCTGCTTCCAAATTTTATCAAATTTTCACGATAACCTTTTTAAAACATTTCGCGAATACTAGTACCAAAAATATTCGCTAGGGACTTATGAATTATTCTGCACCCAATTCATAAATCCATATTATTTTTGTTAACTATATAACTAATCAAATTTAAATTCTAAAAATTTAAATTTGCAATCCTATAGCCATAATAAAAATTTAGGGACAGTTGTAAATTAAATTTATCCTTAAATTTAATTTACCTACTCCCGTCTAAAAAAATATTAGACACGTGGCTATATTTTAACTTTTAAATTTCCGGGTTATTACAGCTAAAAAGGTGAAACGTTAGGATTTTTTCGTAACGTTTTAAACGTTTCGATTGGTTTCGTAACGTTTTAAACGTTTAGCTTAAATCGCTAATAAGTAGAAACGTTGGAATTTGTTTTGTAACGTCTGTAAACGTTTGGCTTAAATTGCTAAAAAGGTGAAACGTTTGGATTTATTTTGTAACGTTGTAAATGTTTCGCTTAAATTGCTAAAGAGGTGAAACGTTTCGATTAATTACATAACGTTTTAAACGTTTAGATTGGTTAAGTAACATTTTAAATGTTTGGCTTAAATCGCTAAAAAGATGAAACGTTTGGATTTGTTTCGTAACGTTTGTAATTTTTTGGCTTAAATCGCTAAAAAGGAGAAAAGTTTGGATTTGTTTCGTAACGTTTGTAAATGTTTGGCTTTAATCGCTATAAAGGTGAAATGTTTGTCTTCAATCGCTAAAGTGGTGAAACGATGGGAATTGTTTTGTAACGTTTTAAATGTTTGGCTTAAATCGTTAAAAAGGCAAAACGTTAGGATTTGTTTCGTTACGTTTTATATGTTTGGCTTAAATCACTAAAAAGGTGAAACGTTCAGATTTGTTTCGTAACGTTTTAAACATTTGGATTGGTTTCGTAATGTTTTAAACGTTTGGATCGGCATTGTAACGTTTAAACGTTTGGCTAAAATAGCTAAAAAGGTGAAACGTTTGGATTTGTCTCGTAGCGATATAAGCCAAACAATTTGTTTCGCAACGTTTTAAATGTTTGGCTTAAATCGCTAAAAAGGTGAAACGTTGGGATTTTTTTCTTAACGTTTTAAATGTTTGGATTCGTTTCGTTACATATTAAACGTTTGGCTTAAATTGCTAAAAAGATGAAACGTTTTAATATGTTTTGTAACGTTTGTAAACATTTAAATTAAATCGCTAAAAAGGGGAAACGTTTGGATTTGTTTCATAACGTTTTAAACGTTTCACTTAAATTGCAAAAGAGGTGAAACGTTTTGATTAGTTACATAACGTTTTATACGTTTGAATTGGTTAAGTAACGTTTTAAATGTTTGGCTTAAATCACTAAAAAGGTAAAACGTTTGGATTTGTTTCGTAACTTTTGTAATCGTTTGGCTTAAATCGCAAAAAAGTTGAAACGTTTGGATTTGTTTCGTAACGTTTTAAACGTTTGGCTTTAAGCGCTAAGAAGGAGAAACGTTAGGATTTGTTTCGTAACATTTTAAATCTTTGGCTTAAATCGTTAAAAAGGCAAAACGTTAAGATTTGTTTTGTTATGTTTTAAACGTTTGGCTTAAATCACTAAAAAGGTGAAAAGTTCGGATTTGTTTTGTAACATTTTAAACATTTGGATTGGTTTCGTAATGTTTTAAACGTTTGGATTGGTATCGTAATGTTTTAAATGTTTGGCTTCAATCGCTAAAAAGGTGAGACATTGGGATTTATTCTGTAACGTTTGTAGACGTTTGGCTTAAATCGCTAAAAATGTGAAACGTTTGGAATTGTTTCGTAACGTTTTAAACGTTTCGCTTAAATCGCTAAAAAGGGGAAACCTTTCGATTAGTTACATAACGTTTTAAACGTTTGTATTGGCTAAGTAACGTTTTAAATGTTTAGCTTAAAACGCTAAAAAGGTGAAACGTTTCGATTTGTTTCGTAACATTTGTAATCGTTTGGCTTACATCGCTAAAAAGGTGAAACGTTTGAATTTGTTTCGTAACGTTTTAAATGTTAGGGGTAAATTGCTATAAAGGGAAAACGTTAGGATTTGTTTCGTAACATTCAAAATGTTTGGCTTAAATCGTTAAAAAGGCGAAACATTAGGATTTGTTTCCTTACATTTTAAACGTTTGACTTAAATCAGTTAAAAGGTGAAACGTTTGTATTAGTTTCGTAACGTTTGTAAACGTTTGGCTTAATTCTCTAAAAAGATGAAATGTTAGGATTTATTTCGTAATGATTTAAACATTTGGATTTGTTTCGTAGCGTCTTAAACGTTTCCCTTAAATCACTAAAAAGGGTACACGTTAAGGATTTGCTTCATAACGTTTTATAAGTTTGGCTTAAATCGCTAAAAAGGTGAAACATTGTGATTTGTTTCCTAATGTAATATCCCAAGATATTTAATTAGCTAACTGCACCACGTGTCCAGTTTTGATTCGCCCGGGTGGCGAAATTGGAAAGATTTCTGATAAAAGTAAAGTAAATAAATTTCAAGTAGGTCGATTTTGGGAAATTAATTATGAGGAAATTAAGGTTATATTTCAATTCTAAAGTTAGAATTGGAATTAAAAGGAAAAATGGCAAAGAAAGTCAAAAATAAAGTGCATGGACCAAAGTGGTAATTTAGCCACTTTGTGTCGCAAATGGAAATCTGTAGGTTTTGACGGGAAAGTATTAATATCGTGTTTCGTATTATTTATTGGAGATAAATAATACGTATAAGCCAGAATTTAAGAGTTAATCGATTTAGTTATGGACTAAATCGTACAAAAGAAAAGTTTAAAAGTTATTTTGTAACAAGAAAAGAAAAGAAGGATTTAAATGAACCTTTGGCCAACCTATAAGTAAAGAGAATTATGAATCAGAGAAGAAGAAGGATCCAGAGAGCTCTATTTTTACCGATCACGATCGTTTCGCCGCCGTTTCGCTGTTCGACGTCCGAATCAAGTGATTTTTGCGGCAATCTCTTCGGAATTGAACGCTCTATCAACTCCAAGCAACAAATCAAGGTAAAAGGTCAATATTTGGTGCGAAAACAGTAGGTTTTATGGCTGTTTTTAGTGAGATTGGGTATTAAGCATGAATTTGACATTTTTAATGTTATTATGGAATTTTAATGAAAACAAGGTTACGGGTTTTGAGTATTGGTGTGTGTAGCACGTCGGGATGGTTGCGAAACCCCGGAAATCGACTTCCGGGGGGCTGTGCACTTGGTGCACGAACGTGCACCCTGCAAGGTGCACGAACGTGCACCTGAAGTGCACGAACGTGCACTAGAGGTGCAGGACCGTGCACTAGTAAGGTGCACGAACGTGCACTTTGTTGCACGATCGTGCACCCACCGTAGGGCACGCCCGTGCACCCCGATTCGTATCCATGTATATATGACGTAAAGTCGATTTAGAAATTCGACATTTTGAGTAATTTGACTCTAAAGGACGGATTTCAGACTTTGAGAATCAAAAGTCTCAAGCCAAGCTCGACGTTTTAGATAGTCAACAATAACGGAAAACGCTAAGTATGTTACACGATTCTCGAGAATGAGAAGCGGTATTCGCTAGGTCGTCGATACGACTAAAGTTATCGAATACGTAAATAAGTATAAGAATGAAACTAAACCCTAAAAATTAGAAGTATTATACGTGTAAAAGTACTAGTTTCACGTCTAACTATTAAACGATTTAACAGATGTATCAGCGAGTAGTGGGAACAGTAGACGTGGGCTAGCGAGGATATACTATCAGATTGACCACATCATTACTTGGATAGTGGTCACTGTGAGTTGTATTTTACTTTCGTGTATTATATATTAAAGTTATTTTATATAGATATTTATACTGTTTATCCCATCGCATGATATATGATTTGAGTAAATAATAGATATTTTTATCAAGTATGTATACGAGAACTAGTATGCGATCCGAAGAAACTAGCTACCTATTGGGTGTCAATAGGCTGTGTGATCACCAGTATCGAGTCGGTCTAGTGTGTTTGCATTTGAGAAATGAGTTGATATGTATGGCATGATTTGACTATGAATTTCGAAGTTGGATAACAAATTCGATACGAGTAAGCACTCGGCTACAGTGTAGTTTGGAGTCCCCGTATCTAGTGAGTTGGACTCACACTTTGGGATTAAGAGATAGATCGCGATCGACGGGTAGAGTGTGAGCACTCACGGGTCGGACAATCTGAATTAGTATGATTTGATTATTCGAAAGTTATGTCGCATGCTAGGATATTAGTTTCAAACGGATCAAATACCTATTTATATGTTTTACTTTTATATTACTGTTTCTTGAAATGATGCTATGTTTTTATGATAATACCGTTAGTAAATGCCAACTCACTCGGTATTTTCCCAAATACTGACCCCTCACCTTTGATGTCTTTCAGGTGCTTAGTTTGTGGACTTAGCTAGAAGCCAATTTTAAAGTCCAGAAGTCAGCTGTGTATGTATAGTTTCTGACTTCTGTGAATGCTGCAGTAGTGGTCCCGCGTTGATAGAGTCGTAGCCTAGACAGCAGTACATTTTGATTGTACATATTACTTGCTGTCTTGTTTATATGTTTTCTATAGGCTATGTACGATATATGTTTTATCCACGGCCCCACCTGCCGGTGGTATGTTTTGTACACTAACTTTCGTATATGGTACCGCGAGGCCAGTTCGTACAGGGTACGGTAACTAGAGCCCGCGAGGTTTTAAACAGTTAGTGTAAATACTTTATTATATGTTATATATGTATATTTGCTTTCGTTGTGTTATCTGTTTATTGTTTGCAAAAAATTAATAGTTATTTGAGGCTTGCTACGGGTTCCGGAGCTACCACTCCCGTTCCCTAGTGCCGGTTGCGGCTCAATAATTTGGGTCGTGACAATGTTGGTATCATAGCAATTGGTCCAGTTACCACTGCAAGTTTGTTTCAGTGCTTGTTTAAGAGCAGTTGGTCCAGTTAACACTGCCAGTTTTATCTGATTGTCAGATTGATTTGAATACTCTGTCAGTAAGTAAACCTAGGAACTACTGCAGCAGAGAGTCGGACTTTAGTTGTCTGCATTTATTTGATACGTGCATTAGTAATACGTGGTATAACGTGCACGAACTAAGACTATTAAGCTAGCAAGTGACTAGTATTTGTCTATACGGACGACTAAGGCAACTAAGTATTTATTGCTTACGTTAAGAGATAGTAAATGGATATCTTCTTGCGAACTACGTGTGGCTGGATTAAGTGCTAAATGTTTACATTATTTTGTAAGTTGATATTGGAACTGCGTGTGGAAATGGGCTCAGATGGTCGCTTATGATTGAAATTGTTTCTTTTCAGCATGTCTGGGCAGAACGGAGCTCAGTCACATGCTGCTGAAGAACGGGAGGAAGCGCCTCCTATATTTCAAAATGGATTTCACAACGAAATAGGCGAACCATCTGTGGTCCATCAGAACGGATTCCATGCAGATAATAGGAGATCGCCAGAAATTATCAGAATGGCTATATGTCTGTTTCAGAAATTGGAAATTCTTCTGGAAATAGGGGCAGAGTACACTCGCCAGAAATAGAGTATAGCGAAGAAGATGAGGAGGAACCGGAGGAGGATTCTGAAGAAGATCCTGAGGAGGACCCTGAGGAGGATCCAGAGGATGAAAATTTAGAAGAAGAGTTAGAAGAAGAAGATCCTCAAGAAGAGGAGTCTGAAGAAGAGGAACTGTTAAATGAATCGGACATTGAGGAGTAGAGAAGCGAGCATTTCTGGTCTAGGGTGCGGAGATACCGCGACTTGAGAGAAGATGCAGATATAGTGAATGGTCAGGCATAGATAGCTCTAGATCAAGTCAGGAGACAGATGCGCTCCTTCTCTCGAGGAATGCTAACAGTAGGAATGTATTCTACTGATTTTCTGCGAATGGTTGCGGGAGTCCCTGATCTAAACGAAGGTAACAGAACCATCAACCGCAGATACGTCAGAGGCTTAGGACCTTAATTTGGTGAGCTATATGAGTATGTAGGTGAACATTTTGGGACGCTCACTAGGATGGCCCGTAGAATCGAGATTGAACATGAGTGGGAGGGCGATCGCGTACGACCCTTCTATTTTAGGCGTGAGTTCCATCCGGACTATGTTAACACATCCTCTAGAATCAGGACCAACCCCCACTTTGTGCATAGAGGCGGAGGCAACTCCGGTAGAAGAGTTAGGGGCCGACACACCGGCGTAGTCATTAGGGAACCTAGCGTTCCGCACCAGGCACCTCCAGGTATTAGCGATTTATATGCTTTGTGTATTTGTGTTAATATGTTTGCATTGCTATGTATATGTTTGCTGCATTGCATAATAGAATATCAGTATTAGGATATGCCTATAGGATAATACCTCAGGTAACGAGAGCCTATAGGAAGCGATGTTAATAAACACGCGACTAGTAAAAGAACCTATAAACATAATTTACAAACACAATAATATAATGAACATACATCACATAATTATTGTGAACGTGATTCCTATATTACGTTCTAGAAGCTGTAAAGTAGAAGATGGATTATTGAAAGGGGAATCGATGTGAAATGTCGGTACCTGCGTTTGTATATGACATGATACAGTGTGTTGAAGGAGCGGATGTGGTAATTAAAGTAATAGAAAATTTGAATTGAATTGAGCTATCAGAGATATGGAAAAAGAAGAGGTGGTGTTAACAGAAGACTAGTCAGTAAAACGATAGAAAGTGACAGCAATACAAAAATTTGAAATATACCCAATAAGTATAAAGATAGCCGTTAATAGTCGCAAAGCGTATAATCTAGAGTAAACTTACGATTTTATGAAAATTTTGAAAGTTTTTATGATCTTTTTTCAAGGTACAATTGTGCTCAGACATCGCATGTAACATTGCATAATCACGATAGGGATGCATAAAAGAACGATTTTCAAACTCTAAATCATGCATCATATCTTTATAATAACGCAATGCGAGTTTGAGCAACTCTTTGGTGATGAGAGGTGTCATCACTCTGAGCTACAATTGTATTAATGATTTCAAACAATTTATGAAATATAGTTTAAAAAGAGCTGGCCAGCCAAAAGATGTTTTGAGATCGTTTTGCTTTGTAAGAAAACTCAGATGTAAAGCCCTTCGACAGATGATAAAAGATTCTTAATAAATAAGAATAAGATTTATAAAATAAACCCTTAATAATAGAACAAAGCCATGTTAACGATTAATTGTAACAAAGCTATTGAAGCTAAAGAAGAATATAAATAAGGAGTTATCGCCGGAGAGTGTACGCAGTTATGATGCGATGCACTGGCAATATCTAAGGATATAGTAATTATCCTTATGATCGAATAAAGGATGAAATGACAGAGGGTCATGTTACACGAAGGGAATGTAATGAACACGTAAGAATGAAGAATATAATGACTATTCTTACATTGAATTAAGTAACATAACGATCGAGGGATATATTGGAAGAGAGAGATTAAAAGTATGAGAACAAGAAGATGATAATGTGAATGATGATTGTCAAGTAACATTTCAAGGATATGTACTTTATTAATGTCAGCATTAGAAGATATAGAGGATCACATTAAAAAGGAAGTAAGGGAACGATGAAGGAGAAGATCTTATAAGATGTGAAAGTTCGAAGTTAGATAGATCAAGAGATAATGATGTTATTTGACTGATATTAAGTAAAGTTACTAATATCAGCATTAAGAATTATAAGTTGCGTTAACAGAAAAGGAGAAAAGTTAAAATTATAAAATTCTAGTATAAGGAAAATGGCACACGTGTAGACATACATGTCAGTAAAGATAAGAATGGTGGATAATATGAAAGAAAGTATAATGGAAAAACTCATATACCCTCGAAATTTAGTAAAGTGATTGGAGAACTGGAAAGTTCTAGAAATACGTCAGAAGGATCATCAGAATAGAACAGTAATAATGGAGCTATTACAAACGGAGGAAAGACGTAATAGATACAGTAAGTAAAGAATAAGATGATACTTCATTGCTATTAAACAGATAGGAGTGAACTGTATCTAAGAAGTCGTGATGTCATAAGAATGAGAAATGATGTTAGTACAGAGAAATTAAGTTATTTAAAGACAATGAGAACCATGTTATAAGTGCTAAAGAAGCATACGGTGTATAGGACAACAAAATCAAAACTATTCCCTAATTTTGGAATTTATAAGGTTAAGTATAACTTATACATTAGGAATAGTCGGAAACACTTCAAGCAGAAGATGAGAGCCGGAGTAAGGACAAACTAAGAAATGATCGTAGTAAGAAATGATCGTAGTCAGTGCCAAGAGGATACCTTGAAAAGTGAGAACAATGCTGTGAAGCTATTCGAGAGTAAGAAGAAGAAGTGTAAGATACAAGAGAAAGTTGTTTATACAGTAAGGAGGAATAACGATAAAGAAAGTAAATAAGTTATTAAGGATCTACTGAATCTGTTAAAGATTAAAGGTAAAGATGAAGTTAAGCGAAGGCTAACTAACGATAAGGATTCTTGAAATAGTTAAATGTTCAAGAAACATATAAGATTCTTACGAGATCATCATGAATAAGGAACGACAACGCAAAGAAAAGAGAAATTGTAGATAATAAAGAATGTATCAGGCTTAGCTATGTTAAGAGATAGTGAAGATGTTAGACATGGTACAAGTTGAGAAAGATTGGTTAATAAGAACGAAAAGTGACAGTTAACTAATTAAAATTTTACGGGATATTACATTCTCCCCAACTAATTAAAAATTCGTCCTCGAATTTAATACGACAAAAAATTAACACCAAAACAATACATAAAACAAGTAAAAATCATAAAAGTCACAGAAAATCAAGATATCGTACCTCACGGGAAAAGAAAAGGATAGCAATTCTGCATATCCCACTCGGTCTCCCAAGTGCACTCCTCTACAGAATGATTGCGCCAGAGAAATTTGACCATCGGAATCTCCTTGTTCCGCAACTTACGCACTTGTGTATCTACAACCTCAACTGGTTGTTCCTCATACAATAACTCTTGGTCAATCTCAAACGCTCTGAGGTACAATCATGTGCGAAGGATCAGAAATGCACTTCCTCAACATAGAAACATGAAACACAGGATGCACTAAAGACATGTCTGGCGGCAGAACCAGACGATAAGCCACAGCTCCAATCCTCTCTGAAATCTCGTACGGACCAATATACCTCGGTGCCAACTTTCCCTTGACACCAAAACGAACCACGCCTTTCATAGGCGAAACCCGAAAAAACACGAAATCACCAACATGAAACTCAATGTCTTTTCTCTTCGGATCAACATAACTCTTATGTCGACTAAAGGTAGTCTCTAACCTCCGTTTGATCAACGGTACCTTCTTTGAGGAAATCTGAATAATCTCTGCTCCCGAGAGTTTACGCTCTCCAACCTCCTCCCAACATATAGGAGATCTACACTTGCGCCTGCACAAAGCCTCATACGGCGCCATCTCAATACTCCCGTGGTAACAGTTATTGTAAGAAAACTCAATCAACGACAGATGAGCATCCCAGCTACCCTGAAAATTGAGAACACACATCCTGAGCATATCCTCCAACGTCTGAATAGTCCTCTCAGACTGACCGTCAGTCTGAGGATGAAAAGCTGTACTGAAATCCAACCGAGAACCCAGTGATTCCTGTAACGCTTTCCAGAACCTCAAAGTAAACACAGAACCTCTGTCTGACACAATAGAAACCGGTACACCATGCAAACTGACAATCCTTTCGATGTACAACTGAGCCAACCTCGAAGCAGGATACGAAACCTTGATCGGAAGGAAATGAGCTGACTTGATCATACGATCAACTATCACCCAGATGGAATCGTACCCCTGTCGAGTACGTGGTAAACCAACCACAAAATCCATGGCAATCCGCTCCCACTTTCACTCTGGAATAGGTAGTGGCTGCAGATAGCCAGAAGGTCTCTAATGCTCCAGCTTCACCTGCTAGCAAGTCGGACACTTAGAAACATACTCAGCGACATCCTTCTTCATCCCGCTCCACCAGTAGGTACCCTTAAGATCATGGTACATCTTAGTATAACCCGAATGAACACTATAAGCAGATTTGTACGCTTCTTCCAGAATCTGGTCCCTCAAACCATCTGAATCCGGAACACACAATCTCGAACCATGTCTCAGAACACCATCCACAAAAGTAAACTCAGAGTTACCGTCCTGCTGAACCTCCTCAATAATCCGTTTTAACTGTGGATCCTCAGCTTGTAAAGCTTTGATCCAATCAATCAAAACAGGCTGCACTAGCAACTGTGCCAACAAACTACCGGCTTGAGAAACCTGAAAACCATAGCCTGAAGCTATCAAACTGTGCCACTCTCTAACCATAGGTCTAGCCCAATCTAAGAAATATGAGCCAAACTGCCCGAAGACTTGCGACTCAACGCATCGGCTACCAAATTAGCCTTACCAGGATGGTACTGAATAGTACAGTCGTAGTCTTTCAGCAACTCTAACCACCTCCCCTGTCTCAAGTTCAACTCTCTCTGATCAAAGATATACTTCAAACTCTTGTGATCAGTGAAAATCTCACAATTAGCACTATACAAGTAATTCCTCCAAATTTTCAGCGCAAAAACCACAGCTGCCAACTCTAAATCATGAATAGGGTAAATTACCTCATGCTTCTTCAACTGACGGGAAGCATAGGCAATCACCTGTTCATGTTGCATCAGCACGCAACCCAAACCAATCTGAGACGCATCACAATACACTATGAAACCGTCAATGCCAGAAGGCAATGCTAAAACCGGAGCTGTAGTCAAAATCTCCTTGAGCTTCTCAAAGCTCGCCTCGCACTTGTCAGTACACTCAAACTTAACACCCTTCTGTGTTAGTTTAGTCAACGGTGCAGATATTCTGGAGAAATCTTGCACGAACTGACGATAGTAGCCAGCTAAACCCAGAAAACTTCTGATCTCGGTAACTGACCTCGGCCTCTGCCAATCCATAACCGCCTCAATCTTCTTCGGATCAACCTTGATCCCATATTTCGACACTACGTATCCTAGAAATGTAACCTGATCCAACCAGAACTCACATTTTGAGAACTTAGCATACAACTGATGCTCACGCAACGTCTGTAGTATAGTCCTCAAATGATAAGCATGCTCCTCCTCACTCCGAGAATAGATCAAAATGTCATCATGAAAACGATAACGAATTGATGTAAAAACGGCTTGAACACTCTGTTCATCATATCCATAAACGCTGGTGGTGCGTTTGTCAGACCAAAGGACATAACCAGAAACTCAAAATGTCCATACCGCGTCCGAAAAGCAGTCTTAGGCACATCTACATCCCGGATCCGAAGTTGATGATACCCAGACCTCAAATCAATCTTGGAGAAACACTTTGCACCTTGCAACTGGTCAAACAAATCATCGATGTTAGGAAGAGGATATATGTTCTTGACAGTAGCTTTGTTCAACTTTCTGTAGTCGATACACAGTCGAAAGGAACCGTCTTCTTCTTCACAAACAGAACTGGAGCACCCCATGGAGAAGTACTCGGTCTGATGAATCCACTATCCAACAACTCTTGTAACTGGTCCTTCAACTCCTTCAACTCTGCAGGAGCCATCCGATATGGTGGTATCGAAATCGGAGCTGTGCTAGAAACCACATCAATACAAAACTCAATATCACGATCAGGTGGTAATCCAGGCAATTCCTTTGGAAACACGTCTGTGAACTCACTCACAATCGGCACACTATGCATATCACTAACTTCCGCTTCTGTCACGACCCAATTTCATGAATCGTGACCGGCGCTAGGGTATGGGTATGGTCGTACCAAAACCCGTAGCAAGCCTCGCGGAAATCAATCAAATACATTAACATGCAGAAACTGCTCGGGGGCAACCAAGACTCCAACCTAAGTCTAGCAATTTATATTACAGTTCTAGTATAAATAATTAAAATATTTAAAATGCTCAACAACATGCCTTAAATATAATATTAAAATAATCCAGAGTAGTCATGCTAATAATAAATAATCGATCAAATCGATAATCCCAAAGTGTTATATCAATGTTATATATAATAACTAGTTCTACTACATTCTAAGAGTTCGAAAACAGTAACTAATTTAAATAACAGAAAAACCTCCGATGAATCAAAAAGAATCGGAGTGGACCAGCTTTCAAATCATAAACCTGAAAAATTTAGGAAAACAACGGGGTCAGATATACTGAGATGAGTTCGCAATACTATTTACATTTATTAAGTTTAAAACCCTTAAATCAAAACATTTTATACTAATATAATATGATTATGGAAAACAGTATTGAAATGATCCCAGCGTAAGTATGACATAGCACACTGATAAACCCAGAGTGGACGGGAACAAATCCTCGTCATATATATATACCAGCGTAAGCAAGACATTTGTCTGCCGATCCCAGAGTACTTACCGGTGCACACAGTCTCGATACAAGCCTATCGAGTAGCTCGTTTCAATCCAGATCCATAATTGCTTAAAACAGTTCAAAAGCATTTATAATACTAAAATAAAATGCGGTACTTAATAAAGCGGTAAATAGCACTGCAGACTCACTGCTTGCTTATCCACGTGAAACTTCGGCAAACAGCTAACCCTGGTTCGACTCCGGAGCACGAGTAGTCGAAGAGTCTAAAAATAAATCATACGTTAAAATCGCTCCAATACCTAACTCTAAGAATACTAGACACCACATAGGACTAGCACAGATAATAAGCCAGATAAGTCACAGAGAAACACAATCTCATATAAATTATAATGCCGTAAATAAATCAAGCCTATTGAGTTCATATTTAAAATTCATCCGAAAATATTAATTAAATAATATTTAATTAATAAATAAAATCCTTTCCTCAAATAGTGGGGTAGCCGAGTTTTTTAAAACTACCAAGCTAATCTCACATGTCGGGCGACCCAAGTCTAACCCGACCCAACTATAAAACCAGAGTTATGAACCACAGTTTATAATTTAATATTTAATAAAAATTATATCAGTATCAAAATAGAACTCAATAGCTTGAAACCCAAGTAATTAAATATTACCGGCAAATATATCAAATAAATAAATAACAAAATAAAGCAAAATATCACTTTATCCCGCTAATCCAAAATCTCAAATTATTAATTAAATAATAATTATTAATAATTATTAATTTAATTTTTAAATAACTCAAATATTATTTTTAGGTATTAAAAATAATATATCTAATTTGACAATCTTTCAAATAAAATGAAATTCCCAATACTCATTTAATATAGTCCAATTAAATAATTTAATTTTAAAATAATTTAATTTTAATTATTATTTTTTTGTAAAACTAATATTAATTTAAAAAGTAAAATGTTATTGCCCAAAGTAAATTCCAATTTATAAATAATAATATTATTTAACCGCTAAATGAATAAGTCGAAACCAATTACCTAATTTAATATTTAAAATCAATATAACATAGTTAGTAAGTAACTTAAAGGATTAAACAATTTAACATCAAATAATTTAGTGACCTAAAAGAAAATTTAGCCAAAAGAAATTGTTAGAAGCCAATCATATATTGCCACATTATCATCTTCTTCAATTACCCCAAATAGCAAACCAAACACAAACATTCCAATGTTGCAGAATCATAACTAACCAAACTATCAAGCTTCCTAAATCACAATCTTAAGCCAAATAACCTATAAATCAAGAACAACGATCCAGCAATCATGAAAGGTATGGCATCCCCAAGATTAATCGGAATAATCCATTTCTTTATAAAAAGAAAAAACATAACAGTGATGATATCGTTAGAACGAAACAACGAAACAACGAAATAATCAACGAACATAACCGAGAGACAAATCAAAACTCAGAGCTTAAACAAAGCACCATTCAACATACAAGAGACTTACAATCATAATATAACAAAATCAAAGCCTATAATGAAAGAATGATTTCGGCAGTAATCATAAATCACGTTTCAGTTTATATTCGTATAAAACGATGAAACGGTGGCGACTATAACGGATTGAATTACAAACCGTTTGGCGAATGAAAAGTGTAAAATCGAAGAGGAACGAGTCTACTATCACGGGGAACAAACGAGACTGATTTCGATCGAGAAACGGCTGCGAAACGGATTGAAATTCAAAGAGGTCGATTTAGAATCAAAACTGAAAAATTTCATAAAAACGGTAAAACGGGGGCGATTGATACGGTAAATATAATGTACCGTTTTACGAAATGAAAATTTGGATTTATAGATACGTGAGTCTTCTTCGACTAGGATGAAACGAAACTGAATTTGGATCTGAAATGATTACATATGGATAAAAATATGGAGAGGTCGATTTTAAACTAAAACTGAAATATATGTTCAAAATCTCACCGATGAACACCCAAGTTTGATTGATGATTGCGGGAAGGATTTTCAACGAAATTGAGTAGGGAAAGAGGCTAATGTTTGTATGTAGTGTGGTAATGAATTAGGGTTTTAAAAACGATTTAAAAAGGTATGGAAATAAAGTGTAATCGCTGCTAGAAAATAGGGGAATGGCATGGTTAAGGCTGGTCTTGAACGAGACCAGCCAAAAATTTGAAGGTCTCGTTCGAGACTTGAAATTTCGAACGAGACTCTTCATAAATTTGAAGATTCTCGTACGTAATTTGTTGGTCTCGAACGAGACCAACATCAAATGTAATATCCCGTGTTGAAGTAAAACTTATATATCTCCCAATTGAACCGTCGGATCGGGCTGCCCTTTGGATATGTTGTACATAAGAGGATTATCTTTCATTCGACCGTTCGGATCGTCGTTTCGACCCGTTTTCGGGTCAACCGGACCTGCTGGGTAGATCAAGCCGTAGGTCCGGTCCACTTCGTTTTTGGTTAGAGCAGTGGGTCAACCGGCCCTATAATCGGACCTGTTGGGTAGAACCGGCCGTAGGTCCGGTCAGCTTTGTTTTTGCATATTTAAACTCCGTTTCTGCGACCTAATCAGCCCCCTTTCGATTTTAGAAACACTAAACTCATTCTAAACTCTTTCTAAACGTTTCTCACTCGATCTTTGGTGCCTCAATCAATTGGTAAGTGATTAATCTATCTCTTTTCATTCCAAAACTTTGAATCATCTTTTGATTCGATTAGTGGTTCATCTTGTCTTTTGATTTCGTTCTTGTAGCGTTGGATCTACCTTGTTTCTGAGATTTTCTTACTCTTTGGATTGACAAGGTATCTAATCCTTTTACTCAATTTGATTGTTGTGTTGCGGTGTTGTTGTTCATGTTTTGTGATGTTGTTTGTTGTGACTATTGTTTGGATGAATAGTGGCTATTCTTACATGTTCTAGGGTTGATTTATTATGTTGATATTATTGTTATCATCCATTGCATGTTTATTGAATCAAATCAAGAATCGGTTATCTTAGATTCACAATTTCATATTGCTTTATGTATAAACTGTTTTGAATTGATTAGGGCTGCCCATAACTAAATTATCATGCTATTAATAATTGGATTTTATTATTGTTGATTCATGTTAAGAGGATTATGTATAACGCCGATTGATGCATCAATTTGTCATTCATTGTAGTAATTGACTCGTATGTTCTTGGTTGGTTGATTTGAATCAGAATTGAGTTATCCTATTGTTAGTTCATGTGTGGATTAGAATTATGAATTAATTTGGATATTATAAATTGTTTGGTTGCCTTGATTTGTCCAAGCATGATTATAGGGCTGATTTGCATGTCTTTGCGATTCATAATTGTTGGGCTATCTATTGTTGTTTCGAATCCAAGTTTGGTGATTGTTAAATGAGTTGGTATGTTGATGAATGCCTGTAAACTGTTTTGGCTTAATTTAAATGTTTAGGGATGTTTTGTATAATGTTTTTAGGATAATGTTATACTTGGATTGTGGTGGTTAGTTTGGTTATTGACATTGCTTGGGCATGATGAATACGCTTATTGTTAATTTGTTTGCTAAGGCATGTTTTGACTTGTGTTGTCTATAAAAGCGTGTTGGTTCATTATGGATTTTATGAAACACTTTTTTACGTGTTGATTAATTGGTTAGTTAAGCGATATTGAGTTCCTTGTTTTTCAAACTCGGGTTTTGGAATATTAATTGATTCTGGATTTTTAAACATTGGTTTACAACTTGGTTATGTTGAATCGGGTTAGACTTGGGTCGCCTGACATGTGAGTTAAGCTTGGAAGTCTTGGTTGACTCGGCTAAGTACAATTTTGGCTTTTGAAATGTTTTACCAAATAGTTTGAAAAGGTTTCCGGATTATGTTTTCAAATGGAACTCAATAGGGATTAACCTGTTTTGCGGTTTTGGCATATGGTTGGTGTTTGTGTAATCAATCTATTTTATTTTGTGCTTTGGCTTTGTTGTGTTGTGCTAGTCCTATGTGGTGTTTTGTACTCTTTAGACTTAGGGTCCGTTTTTAATTTCTTATTTACACATTATTAGACTTGTCGACTGTTCGTGTTCCGGAGACGAACCAGGATTAGTTGCTTGCCAGGTCATCACGTGGATTAGCAAGCTGTGAGTTTGTACTTACTATTTAGCGCTTTATTAAGTAAATTGTTATTTTAATATATAAATATATACTGTATGTATATTTCGAACTGTTTTTCTATTATGGCTTTTAGTTGGAACATGCTACCTAATGAGCATCATTAGGACTGCGTGCGCACCGGTATTGATCTAGATAAGGTATGTGAAATGTGGTGGTAACTCGGTGTGAGCATAGCTCTCGGGACCAGTAGAGTAACTCGGTGTAGCTCAGCTCTCGGGACTCTGGTAATGAATTAAGAGCGGGTGGTGGTAACTCGGTGTAGCTCAGCTCTCGGGACCAAGCCTACTGGATTATGGAAATTATTTAGTATTGTGGATTAGGGTTCCAACTATTAAACGTAATGTTGTTATTAAATGTTTTAAATGGTTTTAAAGGTTTTCCACTTGATAAATGTAAATAGTGGTATGAACTCATCTCAGTATATCTGACCCCGTTGTTTTCCCAATTTTTCCAGGGTTATGATATGAGCGAGTCAACTGCTCTCCGATTCTTTATTTCCTCGAAGGTTTTACTTTATTTTATAAAGTTTATTAAACTCATTTTATTCTTAGACCGCGGTAGTAATTAGAAGTCGTATTTGTCTAATACTTGTTACCAGAATTATTCTATTGATTTAATTTTTTTGGCTTTAATATAATAACTTGGGTTATTAAATATTTATGCTATGTTGGAGACTCGGTATTGATCGAGCATTTATTATATAAATGTTGTATTTTATGAACTGCTAGAACTAGGCTGAAGTCTCGGTTGCCCCCGAGCATTGGTTTTTTGCAGGTTTATGTAATTGTTGGTTATCCGCAAGGCTAGCTACGGGTTTTGGTACAACCATACCCTTACCCTAGCGCCGGTCGCGATTCATAAAAATGGGTCGTGACAAACTTGGTATCAGAGCTTTGGTTTCAAACAAAGGCCTTATGCATGTTATGTGTTTATTAGTTTGGCATGATATTTTGAAGTCGTGTCATAGGAACTACTGCGGAATTAGGATTCATGTCTTGTCTTTTAAAACGTCATCTTTTGTTTTCAAACTTTCAGCCTACATCCTATAGGTGATGTCTGTCAATATTTATTTGGTGTTGATTCTATGATTGATAATTAATTTCACTTGGATGTTGCTTGCTGTGTTTTATCATGTTGAGGTTATTTCACTTGGGTGATTATAATTGCTTTTGGTTTCTCGGGAAATCTTAGGTTGGTAAATATTTCTAAACTCATACTTGTGTATGATGTTGTTTGATAAATTTTGGCGTTTATGCCTGATAGGATTTAGAATATATGGTATGGTTACAGTTATTTTACATGATGCGTTGAACTGCTTTTGCCTTATGAATAAAGTACATCTTGGATTTGGCCTCTATTGTTGATTTTAAATGTGATCGTATGTTGGGCGTTAGCCTTGTCTTTCTATTAAAGAGATTTTGGGTTAAAACTTAAAACATGTTTTGATGGTCATGCACTGTTTGACCACATGTTGATTTAAAGGTTTTCATTGAGAATATTATTTTATCCGATTTGTGTTTCGACACAAAATCATAAGAGAAGTTTGATTTTAAATTCTTAAAAAGTTTGATTTTGGTTGAGTTACCAGTAAAAAGAAATTCTTGTATTTTGAAATATTATGTTTGATTTTGTGTTAACAAGGGATGATTTCAAAATGATATTTTATGAGATGAGCCATTGTTTTAAGAATTTAAAATTGAAGTTATTTTATCATGTTGTAGTATGTCAGCATTTTAAATTTTTGGGATTTACAGAATAGATGTTGGAGATTAAAGATTTCTCACTTGAGTTTTTAAATTACTGTTTAGCGGTTGGGTTAAGTTGAGCTCCCAAAGTTGAAAAGGTGGAAATTTGATTAAAATATTTTTCTGAATTGACAAATATTTTGAATACGTTTTATAAATTGTTGTTTTGAGTTAGACTTGGGTCACTCAAATTTAGGAGTTGAGCTTGATAGTTGTAATAACTCGGCTAGCTCGATGATTTTATGGTTTGAGATACTTGGGTATCCGTTTTAAATAAATTGATAAATAAGAAGAGACTTTTACAAATTGTGATTTTGTTTTAACCGTGGGGTTCAACTAATATTTGGAAGTTTTCGTAATTGACTTTTAGATTTCAAAATAAATTTTGAAGCGTATTCTTGAAAGATTATATATTACAGAATGATTTTGTTACAAAAATTCAAAGCTTGTTGTGGCATGTCCTGATTTTGTCTTTTAAGTATGCTTGGATTAATTGTTTTCAATGGTTATGCTTATGTGGTTTATGGATTGTAGGAATCATAATAGCCTTTGTTTTAATTTGCGTTGTATAACTCGATTGTCTGTTGGACTAAGTTGATTGTACATGTTTTTCTCTTCGTGCGGAGCAGCACATAGGAAGATTTATTCACGTGGTCAAGGTTGGCTTACCTTGATGTATGATTCGTGGATCGAAATCTTTGGGTTTCGATATCAAGGAAGACAAGGGAAGTATTCCCTTGTAATGGTTGATGATTTCTGAATATCTTAGAATAGATATTGGAAATTCTGACCGAGAAGTTAGATCGGTGTATTAATACACTGATGCTTTCATCAAGTATGCTGATGCGATGCGGGAACTGGCAGAAAGTTTTGTAGGAACGTATGTGACATGGTATTTTCGTTGCAATTAGGGTTGAGGTTAGTTGGATATTTATGCAGAAAAGTTGTAACAGAATTATTAGGTTGAGTTGTTATATAGCATCGAATGTTGCTAGGTTGCAAGTGAGGAATTTGAGAAATATTTTGAGGTTATCGAGTGCACATCTCACAAAGTGTAACGTCTAGCAAACATTTTTTTTTTGAGAAATTGATTTCAAAGGTTGAATTGTTAAAATATTTAAAATATTTTCAATACGTAATTGTGCCCAGACATATCATGAACATGCATTTTGAATGTCACGAATAGGATTGCATTGAGCACTGAGTATGTTCACTAAATAAAAGATAAACAAAAAATTGATACATGCATAATAGTATATTCATCACGTGCATAGAAATGATTAGGGTTGGATGCAACTCTTTGGGGATGAGAGATGTCATCACCCTGGTGCATAATTATATAAAATGGATTTTTCGATAAAGTGTTTTGAGAAAGATGTTTTGCAGCGAGCTCGCAAGTCACATTGTGATATATTTATAAAGTTGTCGGATTTGAAATGATGTGAAATTGTTACCGAAAGGTAGATAGACAAATACTCTGTGATGATGGTGGTAAATTTTGGACGATAACATTGAAATGGATAAGTCTGTATTGTCAGAATCATGTGTTTCATATGAAGTGAAAATGAATTTGAGGTTGCACTCGAGATATAGTTGTGCCAAGTGCGGTGTATGGTTAGATTCAAATTAGGAAGTGTTTTGACAATTTCCGATTTGTGATTTAAGGATTTATGGATTAAGGATGTTGGTCATGCTCCATGTGTGTGTATACACTATATTTTTGTTTTAGCGAAACTTTATTTTTCAGATTTGAAATTTTCCAAGTATTTTGGTGTATTGATATAAAGGTATTTCCATAAAAAAAGAGATTTACATTGCTAATTTTACCATTCTGAGGAAAGGGAGAAATTTTGTCAAAATTGATTCAAAAGGGATAATAATTTTTTCGCTTGAGCGATTTGTTCAATTGTGTTTTTTTTGCCAGTTGAACTGTTTCATAAATCTGCAATTTTTTTTAAAAAAGTAAAGAGAAATTGTGAATTTCAAGTGCGAGTAATTTGTTTACAAAACCGATGGGTTTTCAACGGTAAAGGTATTTTTATTTTGAATGCAAAATGAGGTGTAAGACGTAGAGTCTTTTAAACAGGAGTGGAAAATTTTGTATATAAAATATTTTGTATTAAAAGATTTTATACCCCCAGGGATTGGTTTTGAGCATAACTAACAATCCGGTCGTGGTGAATTGGTCGTAGTGATCTCTCGTTGTATATGAGATTATAGTCATTTGATTGAATAATTTTATGAATTTGAGTTTGATTTGAATATATGTGTTAGAGAATCGAGGATCGCGGTATATAGGTTTCGACAACCAGTATTAGTTGATCGATTTTGTTGATCGATGATATTATAGTAATTTTTGGATATCGTTCGGGTCAGTAGTTGAACCCTTAGTTTGGGCGAAAAATTTTTAAGTTGTGCGATATAAGTGAAATGCAGTCGATGCTCAGTTTAGTTGTGGCGTTATATTTTTGAATGATCGAAGGAGTCATTGTGTATGGGACTATTTATTACTAATCTAGAGATTCTATTATTATGAGTTCATATTTCCTTAGGAATAACGGTATGCATTTTTGTGTTTCATAATTCACGAAGTTGATTGTATTATCGAATTTGATGTTAGTCATTGGATTGGATGATCCTAGTAGGGTTGTATTTAGATATCGAGGTCATTATAATTGTTAAGATTCGAGCTGGTTTTGGAAGCCACTACGGTATAGAGTAACTGTGACTCTCAGTTGGATAATTGTTGATTATTCACATTGGGTTGATCGAGTAATCGTTAGAGCACCGGGTCGTTAGAATTAGATTTTTGCGCATATGTGTGTTGTGACGGTTATAGTACAAATAAGTTCATATTTGAAATTCGAGGTCGAATTTTTCATAGGTTGGGGGGAATGTAATACCCCATATGTATTTTTGGCGTGTTTCATCTTGTGTTGACCTTCTCTGGGTGGAAATTTTAATCAGAGTCATCATTGAAAAAGATTCAAGGTTCGTTCTTGATTATCCTAAGTATTTAAGTCGAGCTTTATGTGGGAGAGTTGCATTCCTTCGTTTGATTTTACCTAGAAAGGGCATTATCATTTTATGTTAAATGGAAGTTAGTATTAAGGCTTTTGTGACCTTTTAAGATTGTTCGATTTATGAAAGTGGTGGTTTTTTTTGATATCGTTCGGGGAACAACCTGTTGATGAATAACAGAATTCCTATGATTACAGTTTCAGTTGGTTACTTGAGGAATGTTCTTAAGAGACAGAGTTTGTTATGCAAATTTGTTATTTTGCTTTCCTTAATTCCTTTGGGTAACATATTTATGTGTTTTCACGTTTGTTACGTGTATTTTTGTTCAGACGACATATAGTTTTATGATATGTTTTACGTGGATTGTTTTGTTTTAAATTCGAGGACGAATTTTTATTAAGTTAGGGAGAATGTAATATCCCGTGTTTTCAAACTTGTTTTGATGGTTTGGTTGTTCGTTTAAATTTGGTTTGTGATGGACTTTGGTTGTGTTTTCGCTTCGACATGTTCTCGTTGTGATTCCGACTTATTTTCGGATTAGCATATGTGGTACCTTGGTTGTGTTATGTTGAGCGACTTATGTGTACCCCTTAAGCCTCTAAGTATTTGATGTTGAATTGATTTATTTCCGGGTTGTTACCGAAACAATGTTTGCATGTTTTCCAAATCTGTCATGCTGTAGTAAAACGTACATATCTCCCAATTGAACCGTCGGATCGGGCTGCCTTTTGAATATATTGTACATAAGAGGATTATCTTTCATTCGACCGTTCGGATCGTCGTTTCGACCCGTTTTCGGGTCAACCGGACCTATGAATCGGACCTGATGGGTAGATCAAGCCGTAGGTCCGGTCCACTTCGTTTTTGGTTAGAGCAGTGGGTCAACCGGCCCTATAATCGGACCTGTTGGGTAGAACCGGCCGTAGGTCCGGTCAGCTTCGTTTTTGCATATTTAAACTCCGTTTCTGCGACCTAATCAGCCTCCTTTCAATATTAGAAACCCTAAACTCATTCTAAACTCTTTCTAAACGTTTCTCACTCGATCTTTGGTGCCTCAATCAATTGGTAAGTGATTAATCCATCTCTTTTCATTCCAAAACTTTGAATCATCTTTTGATTCGATTAGTGGTTCATCTTGTCTTTTGATTTCGTTCTTGTAGCGTTTGATCTACCTTGTTTCTGAGATTTTCTTACTCCTTGGACTGACAAGTATCTAATCCTTTTACTCAATTTGATTGTTGTATTGTGGTGTTGTTGTTCATGTTTTGTGATGTTGTTTGTTGTGACTATGGTTTGGATGAATAGTGGCTGTTCTTACATGTTCTAGGGTTGATTTATTATGTTGATATTATTGTTATCATCCATTGCATGTTTATTGAATCAAATCAAGAATCGGTTACCTTAGATTCACAATTTCATATTGCTTTATGTATAAACTGTTTTGAATTGATTAGGGCTGCCCATAACTAAATTATCATGTTATTAATAATTGGATTTTATTATTGTTGATTCATATTAGGAGGATTATGTATAACGCCGATTGATGCATCAATTTGTCATTCATTGTAGTAATTGACTCATATGTTCTTGGTTGGTTAATTTGAATCAGAATTGAGTTATCCAATTGTTAGTTCATGTGTGGTTTAGAATTATGGATTCATTTGGATATTATAAATTGTTTGGTTGCCTAGATTTGTCCAAGCATGATTATAGGGCTGATTTGCATGTCTTTGCGATTCATAATTGTTGGGCTATCTATTGTTGTTTCGAATCCAAGTTTGGTGATTGTTAAATGAGTTGGTATGTTGATGAATGCCTGTAAACTGTTTTGGCTTAATTTAAATGTTTAGGGATGTTTTGTATAATGTTTTTAGGATAATGTTATACTTGGATTGTGGTGGTTAGTTTGGTTATTGACATGCTTGGGCATGATGAATACGCTTATTGTTAATTTGTTTGCTAAGGCATGTTTTGACTTGTGTTGTCTATTAAAGCGTGTTGGTTCATTATGGATTTTATCAAACACTTTGTTACGTGTTGATTAATTGGTTAGTTAAGCAATATTGAGTTCCTTGTTTTTCAAACTCGGGTTTTGGAATATTAATTGATTCTGGATTTTTAAACATTGGTTTACAACTTGGTTATGTTGAATCGGGTTAAACTTGGGTCGCCCGACATGTGAGTTAAGCTTGGAAATCTTGGTTGACTCGGCTAAGTACAATTTTGGCTTTTGAAATGTTTTACCAAATAGTTTGAAAAGGTTTCCGGATTATGTTTTCAAATGGAACTCAATATGGCTTAACCTGTTTTGCGGTTTTGGCATATGGTTGGTGTTTGTGTAATCAATCTGTTTTAGTATGTGCTTTGGCTTTGTTGTGTTGTGCTAGTCCTATGTGGTGTTTAGTACTCTTTATAGTTAGGGTCCGTTTTTAATTTATTATTTACACATTGTTAGACTTGTCGACTGTTCGTGTTCCGGAGATGAACCAGGATTAGTTGCTTGCCAGGTTATCACGTGGATTAGCAAGCTGTGAGTTTGTACTTACTATTTACCGCTTTATTAAGTAAATTGTTATTTTAATATATAAATATATATTGTATGTATATTTTAAACTGTTTTTCCATTATGGCTTTTAGTTGGAACATGCTACCTAATGGGCATCATTAGGACTGTGTGCGCACCGGTATTGATCTAGATAAGGTATGTAAAATGTGGTGGTAACTCGGTGTGAGCATAGCTCTCGGGACCAGTAGAGTAACTCGGTGTAGCTCAGCTCTCGGGACTCTGGTTATGAATTAAGAGTGGGTGGAGATAACTCGGTGTAGCTTAGCTCTCGGGACCAAGCCTACTGGATTATGGAAATTATTTAGTATTGTGGATTAGGGTTCCAACTATTAAACGTAATGTTGTTATTAAATGTTTTAAATGGTTTTAAAGGTTTTCCACTTGATAAATGTAAATAGTGGTATGAACTCATCTAAGTATATCTAACCCCGTTGTTTTCCCTATTTTTCCAGGGTTATGATATGAGCGAGTCAGCTGCTCTCCGATTCTTTATTTCCTCGGAGGTTTTACTTTATTTTATAAAGTTTATTAAACTCATTTTATTCTTAGACCGCGGTAGTAATTAGAAGTCGTATTTGTCTAATACTTGTTACCAGAATTATTCTATTAATTTAATTGTTTTGGCTTTAATATAATAACTTGGGTTATTAAATATTTATGCTATGTTGGAGACTCGGTATTGATCGAGAATTTATTATATAAATGTTGTATTTTATGAACTGATTGAACTAGGCTGAAGTCTCGGTTGCCCCCGAGCATTGGTTTCTTGCAGGTTTATGTAATTGTTGGTTATCCGCAAGGCTAGCTACGGGTTTTGGTACAACCATACTCATACCCTAGCGCCGGTCGCTATTCATAAAAATGGGTCGTGACATCAAACTTCAAGAGGGTCTCGTTTTAACGAGACCCAAAACAATGGTTCATCTAAATATTGGTTGAACCACGACTAAAAACCAAATTACAAATACGTAAACGATTCAAAAAATTCCCGAAACTTGCAAATTAAACTTCAAAATTTACACGGGATATTACAGCTTCCACATCTCGAACCACAGCAAGAAAACCCTGGCAACCCTTGCCTAACATCCGCTTCACCTTGATGGCGGAAATCAGATTCTTAGGTGTCTCCACCTTTTCTCCCTGAAAGGAAAAAGGTAGATCACCTGGAATCCTAAACTCGACTGACTTCCCTTGACAGTCAATAGAAGCAAAGTGGCGTGACAGCCAATCCATCCCCAAGATGACATCAAAAGAAAGAACGTCAAGCACAATCAATTCAGCACATAATTCTCTACCATGAATAACCACTGGACAAGAAGGATAAACGACGTCCACTACTACACCTTCAAACATATGTGTAGACACAGCTAGAGGTTCACTCAAAACAGATGGTGCAATACCCAATTTTCCAGCAAAGCAAGTAGACACAAACGAATGGGTTTCACCCGCATCAAATAATACCAAAGCATCAGTAAAAGAAATCAGAATGGTACCTTGCACAACAGAATTTGATGCACGCGCATCCTGAGGAGTAAGAGCGAACACTCTAGCCTGACCCTGTGGCTGTTGTTGAGAACTCTGCCCAGTAGAATAATTGTTGGAACCTCTGCCACTGTTACCACGGCCACCAAAACCTCTGCCACCAGAACCACGGCCCCGCTGGCCACCAAAAGATGCTACAGGCTGAGAATACCCTACAGACTGTGTAAACGCAGGTCTCTGCTGCTGGTAAGATGACTGCGCCACACTGGAGTTAGACATATGCTGCACAAATGTCGGACACTCCCTTGAGAAATCACCTGGCTGGCCACAAGCAAAACAATATCCAGGAGCTAACTGGCACTGACCATAATGCCTGCGTTTGCAATTCTGGCAGAACGGAATGTTTGATCCACCACTGTACCCGCGTCCTGAACCACGGTTACTCCCACTGCTGCTAGAGCTGTACATAGCACTTCTAGCACTATGCCTCCCCTTGTTGTGCATCCGACGACTCCCCCTATTGGCCTGAGAAGACCCGCTGTAGTAGTTCCCACTACCATGATGCGCTGGGGCCTGCTGCCCCCCACTGGGAAGATCACTCTTTCCCTTCTGAATCTAGAAAGGGTCAGAGATCGTCCCAAACTGAACCAATGAGCTCTCCATCCGACGAGCACTATCCACTACTCGAGAGAACTCCATGTCTGTCCCTATCAGCAAAGGAAGAAATTCCGAGCCTAAGCCCCTAACATAGCGGTCATTCACCCGCACTCGATCACCCTGTAGATCTGTAGCAAACCGCCCCAAACAGACAAACTCCGTAGTGTAATCTGTCACTGATCTATCCCCCTTCTTCAAATTTAGCAGCTTTTCTCTGAAATTCTCAGTAACAGAGAAGGGTAGATAGAAGCCTCTGAACCTGACCATAAACTCAGCCCAAGTCACTGTAGCCCATCTCTGGCCTAATGTTATTGCGAAACCAGTTCTTAGCTGGACCCTTAAGCGACATCTCCACAAGCATCACTGATTGGCAATTAGTAGCCTGAATCCTCTAACTGTTGTACTCAAACTCCTCCAAAAAGTCAAGGGCATCTCCAGTGCCATCGAATATAGTCGGAGTCAACTTCGTGTAACTCATCACCGCCTCTCTATTTGTCGGAACATGGTCGACACCAGCAATTCCACCAATACCAGCTACAACACCAGCCTGAGGTTGCTGTTGCTGCACTGTCTGACCCAGTACAGTATACTGATTCTGCAGAAGAGCCTGATTGTTTTGCATCTCGACAATCCCAGCCAAGAAAGTAGTGAAGTCGAACACCTGCATGTTTGGTGCCTGTTGCACCTCCGGTGCCTGCTGCACATTCGGTGCCTGAACACTTGTTGCACCACATCCTCTAGCTCCACCTCTACCAGTACCAGCTCCTCTACCTCTACCAGCATGTCACGACCCGAAATCTCGAGCCGCGACCGGCGCTAGGGAATGGGAATTTTCATTTCCAAAACCCGTAGGATGCCTAAAACGGGTATAAATTTTTTGCGTATAAATTGATAAAACAAAATCTTAATCATATACAAAATCATTTTCGTAAAAGCCTTTCCATTCTTGACGTATACAAACGTTTAGTTCAAAACCTGAAAACATTACATAGGAACCTAGGTCTTATAGTGCGATGTCTCACATCCAGCATAGCCCGTTCCACCTTTAACAAACGGTTTAAAAGCGCAGTTTCAAAATCTTTTACAAATATCAGAGTATACGTTTTACAATCAAAACTGTTTGACACACCGTTACAACTTAATAGGACTCAACTACTGCAGCACTATTGATTCCGTACAAACTCCGAACTTCTGGAACAAGGATAGAAGTTCGTCATATCCTTTACTATGACCCTGAAATGAAACACTGTGAGGGGGTCAGTATTTTAGGGAAATACTGAGTAAGTTTACGTTTACTAATGGTGTTATGTAAAATAACATCGCATTTAAAACATAACATGTCTATATGAACATAATATATATCAAGTATTATATCCGATTGAAACCTTAATCTTAAACTCTTACTATTTCCTATTCGTATCCTACTCATATTGTATCCATCAATATTATATCAAATCATTTCAATCCAAGTGGTATGATCCCGAGATAGTTCAACCGAGTTAGTTCAACCGAGTTACTCACTAGATACGGGTCCCGAGATAGTTCAACCGAGTTACATCATGTCACTGCTTAATTCCAAGGTGTGAGTCCCGAGATAGTTCAACCGAGTTACTCACTAGATACGGGTCCCGAGATAGTTCAACCGAGTTACTCACGTATCTACCAAAAACATAATCCTCCTTACTCCCAAACATTTTTAAATACAAGCATCTATCTATACTAATTCTATGACTGACCCGGACACTGGTGATCACACAGCCTATTGACGCCCAATAGGTAGCTCGTTTCCTCGGATCACTATACTAGTTTTATTTCATAAAGAATAAACATTTAATAAAAATAATAATCATTATAAATAATAACATTTTATGCGATGCATATATAATAATAATAAACAAAATAAATAACTTTTATTAATAACACGCAAAAGTAGATTGTAAACTCACCACTTGCTATCCAAAATCTTCTAGAACTAACAAAGCAATATCGTTCGTGACAATCTGTGTCCTGTTTGTAGTCGCCTCGGCGAGTCTACAAAAGTTCGATAATAACCTAAATTATTAACATTCTAACTATATACTAAATATCCAAAACATAATTTCTAGCCAACTTCGGCTATCGAAACCGCTCATTTAAAACAGTCTGACCTCTAAACAAACCTAACATTCTTAAAGTTTAGAATGTCTCCTAAAACATTTGTTTAGGTCTCGGACTGAGATTAGCACCCGAAGGTGTCGAAAATTAGCTCCGAAGCTATTTCCTTAAAGCTGATTACAAGTGCAGGGCAGACTGAACAATAAAATGTTCAGTCCAAAATGAACATCTTAGGTTCCGATTCATCAAAAACCTATACTTAGACATATTTAGATAACCTCCTTAAGTTTCCGTACCAAAAAACGGAACTTAATTTGGAGTTATATAGCTCGAGATACGGCCTTCGCAACAGGGCTGTTTTGCATAATAGTTTTCTGCAAAACGTACTACTAGTTTGCGTAACTTATCTCGTAACTTATAACTTATCGGAACCTAATACCTTAGAATTTATATCATAATTCATTGTACTAGAATAGGACCAAATGCCTTGAACATTAACCATACCAAACTTCAAGCAATACTTATTTCGAAAACGTCGAACTACATTCTTACCTTGATCCGTTACTTGTCGAGTTTAACCAACGACGAATGCTTTCGTTCTCGACAAGTGAGGACTTCCCACGAAGCTCCTAAGGTCTATATTCCTCTGCCTTCTAGGGGCAGGAAATGTGTGGTCGAGTGCCTTTCCGAACCTAGGAAGTAAAACGCTCAACGTTTCATCATCGCCAAACAAGCATTCAAACACGCAAACCCGACATATTGCCGAAATCACTTAGTTCTCGTCCAATTTTAATCATTCAAATTCCAAAAAAAAATTCAGACATAATACTTCTTACATAACAGCCCTAGCTTATCAATATTCAACCATCAAAGCTCATAATTAATGACTTAAATTTATCAAGAATCATTAACATAATCAACACTTCAAATTCATCCATGATTGCCAAAACTTGCCTTCAATTTCTCATCCAAATCTATCACTTATATTCAATATATTTCGACCATGACCTATCTTATACATATCAACCTTAATTAAGCATAATTCCATCATCAAAATATCAAATTCGAAGCTTCTAAACATCAAGAATCATCAATTATATATTCAACCATGAATTCATGAAATTGCCGAAAATGAACAGCCCTTTACTCATCAATTTCGTCCAACATTTAGCAAACAAAAACCGGAATTGATGCTTACCTTGAGTAGAGGATTGTTTCCTGAATACATAGCCATAAAAATCGTTCAATTTGGTCGAGAAACGAGCTCCGTAGCTCGATTTTGCCAAAACCGCTCTAAACCCCCTCTCTTCTTCTCTTCTCCATCTTTTCCTTTCTTTTTCTTTCTTTTTCTTTCAATGAACAATGGATAATGAAGGAATATGAGATATGGGAGATAAACATCTTCTTTAGTAAGTTTTGGACTAAAGTCCATTTTAATCCTTGAAGTTGCCACCTCCTTACTTATAAATCCATAACTTTTCTTTCGTCCAATTTAGTCCGTCAAATACTAAATCTTTTAGGTCCGATAAATTCTATATTATTTATTACCAAATAAATAATATTATTCTCATATCTTATAACTTCATTTTCTAATAATTTTATTTTGGTAATTTTGGCCAAAAACGCTCAAAATTCCATTTTGAGCTAACTTGCACTTTTTCGTCCAATATTTCATTTTAATCATTATCGATAACTATTTTATCGATATTATTTCCTTATCTTAAGAAAATAAAGTAAAACAAAACTTCCCTTGGAAATTTATGGTCAAAAGTCCACTTTATTCCTCAAAGTGGCTAATTTGCACTTTAACTCAACTTCTCAATTAACCGACGTGCTTAACTAAACAATGTCCAAAAATTATGAAACTTTTTCCATAATTTCTTAATAATATTTCACGGACCTTAACGTGAAAGTCATTAGCTCGGGACTTATATTTTATTTTATTTTAATTACTCTGGCTTCCATTTAGTCCCGCTAATAATCACTCCGAATAATAAATTTTCGCTTAAAAAATATTATTCCGCGATCCAATTAATATACTTATTTTGACAATACTTGTCATTTTGATTCTCCTTCCCGATCACCTTATTCCAACTTTCTTAATTTCGGACAAGTGGCACGTCCTAGACTCTGAAAAGTATCTTAACAGTTTACGGGTACACAGCACCAGCTCCTCTACCTCTGCCAGCACCTCCACCTCGACCATGTCCAGCATTGGCCTAAACCTGTGGCACATTCTGATCGACTTCCATGGAAATCGCATCATAAGCCTCTGCGTCTTGCTCTGCCGCAGCACGAGCACGAGTACGAATAGCGTTGTTCATATCCTAAGGATTGAACAGAAACAATTTAAATAACAGATATTTCATACCCAAGTATGAACAAAACAAGCAACATATAGGATTTCCCATGAAATCAACAACAATAAAATATTCACCCAAGTGGAAATAACATTAACAATTAAAAGCATCACATAAACCTATAATGACTGACTCGACGCAATCCTATTGGTGTAGGCAGAATGTTTTTTTTAAAAAAATGACGTTTTAAAGACATGACAGAAACATATATCCGTAGTAGTTCCTAAGACACAACAACACTTAACAGAGTAAACACATAGCAAGCAAATGGCCTTGGTTTGAAACCAAAGCTCTGATACCAAGTTTGTCACGACCCATTTTCATGAATCGTGACCGGCGCTAGGGCATGGGTAATGTAGTACCAATACCCGTAGCTAGCCTTCCTTATAACATACAATTCAATTAAACCTGCAGAAAACCAATGCTCGGGGGCAACCGAGACTTCACCCTAATTCTAGCAGTTATAGTATTCAACATTTAAATTTAACATGCTTTCTAATACTGAATTATAATTAGGCGTAACATAAATAATTCTGAATAATTATATAACATGCCAAAGCAATAATAATCCAGTCGCATCAATCCGACAACAACTAGAATAAAATAAAGACGTCTAGTCAATTACTGCGGTCTAAGAAATAAACAGGTTGATAGTTCTACTAAAATAAATGGAACCTCTAAGGAAAAGTAAATACGGAGATCACCAGACTCTCTCAGATCATAACCCAGGAAAAAATTGGGAAAACAACGGGGTCAGATATACTGAGATGAGTTTATACCACTATTTACATTTATCAAGTGGAAAACCTTAAAAACCGTTTAAAACATTTAATAACGATATTACGATTAATAGTTGGAACCCTAATCCACAATTCTAAATAATAAACATAATCCAATAGGTCTGATCCCGAGAGCTGAGCTACACCGAGTTACCACTGACCACACTTTTACCATATCCAGAGTCCCGAGAGCTGTGCTACACCGAGTTACTCTATTTGGTCCCGAGAGCTATGCTCACACCGAGTTACCACATTTCCATAAATACCTTACTCAGATCATTACCGGTGCGCACGCAGTCCTAATGATGCCCATTTGGTAGCATGTTCCAACTAAGAGCCATAATATAAAAACAGTTCGAAATATACGTACAATATATATATATATATATATATATATATATATATATATATTAAAATAATAATTTACTTAATAAAGCGGTAAATAGTAAGTACAAACTCACCGCTTGCTAATCCACGTGATAACCGGCAAGCAACTAATCCTGGTTCGCCTCTGAAGCACGAATAGTAGACGGTCTAGACAAATAAAATAATTATTAAAAACAGACCCTAATTCTAGAGAGTACTAGACACCACATAGGACTAACACAAATAACACGTCGGAATAAAACAATCCAGAACAACACAAAATACCCAAAAGTTAACAATGCACAATTATTACAAATCTATTGAGTTCTCGCTTTAAAATCCAATTTACAAATATTATTTAACAATCTTTAAATAATAATAAGTTTTCAAATAGTGGGTTGGCCGAGTTACCAATAACTACCAAGCTAACCTCACTTGTCGGGTGACCCAAGTCTAACCCGACTCAAACGTTTATCAAATATAAACCCGAGTTCATATTTATAAAATAATTCGATAAAATAATAATCCATTTTAAAAGGAGAACTCAATAACTTCAATTTCAAGTAACCCAAGTTACAACCCAAGAATCTAACCATTTTAAGTTTATAAAAGTTTAGAGACTAAACTGTACTTTTGCCAATTAGGGACTAAACTGTACTTTTGCCAATTAGGGACTAAACTGTACTTTAGCCAATTAAAGACTAAACTGTACTTTTGCCAATTAGGGACTAAACTGTACTTTAGCCAATTTGATATCCGAAATCAAATTAATTGCTTTTGTTTATAATTAAAACAAAATATGAAATTACTAACCAAGAACTTATTTAAATAAGTTATAAAAACGTTGAGGGGCTAAATTGTAATTTAGCCAATTTCATGCCAATTTGATATTCGAAAATAAATATAGTTATTATAATTCAAAATGAAATATAAAGTTATAACTAACAATTTAATTTAGTAAGTTTAAAAATGTTCAAGGGCTAAATTGTAATTTAGCCACTTTTTGATATTTGAAAATAAATATAATTACCCGAGTAATTATATTATCCTAAGTTTGCAAAATACTTATCGTGTACAACAATTTACCTATAAATCATAACGGAATCAATCATTTACAAAACAAAAGATAAACTAACTTTAAGCATTTATTTGATTTAAGTAGAACAATTTGGTGACCCTAAGGAGCATTTAACCATCTTCCTTATTCAATTTGAAACTCATCCCCGCCATTCATGATGAGAGGTTACTGAGTTGATAACAAATCCACAATTCAAACTTAAACACTTAAAAAACTTAGAGGGACATTAATCATCGACTAACGACAGCAACTTGAGAACAAAATCAACATCCACATAACAATTTCATTTCGACGAAAGAAAACGAGGGAAACAGATTCAATCCTTATTGATTCCTTTAAAATTTCATAAGTTAAAAGCCAAACGTTTAACAATCAGTAAGCCACGAGATTATAAACAATAAGGATGACAAAATCAAGCCCAAAGAGAATGAAAGAATCACGGCAGAAACCATCCTAGCAAGAACAGTTCATAATATCTCAAAACGGTAAACCGTACGGCGATTGAAACTAGGTCGATCACGTACCGTTTTGCGAAATGAAGGTGGGGAATCGAAGATATGCGAGTCTAGAACGTCTGAGATCAAACAGAATCAATTTCGATCTAAAAACGAATAAGAACGATCAAAAATACGGAATGCCGTTCAAAGGTTAAAACTGAAATTCAATGAAACAAGGAAACTTACCGAGGCAGCAACTTTGAAGGACGATAACAGCTTTGTTTCTCAGAAAACGAGCAAGAGGATAACGACTAGGGTTCATGTGAAGTGTGGTGAAGATTTTCAGTTAAGGAAGCGTTTTTAAATACCGCAAGAATCTAGGTTAAAATCGAGTGAAAAGAGGGCCGGCCGTCAAGCTCATTAAGAGCTGATCATTCTCGAACGAGACTCGGCCATTTAAGGCTGGGTCTCGTTCGGGAATCCTGGTACCAAGCCTGAATTGCAAGGGGTCCCGTAGGGACTCATTCGAAAATAATGTCTCTTTTGAGACCTGATTTAAAGGGTGTGGTTCAACTCTTTTGGTTGAACCACAAACCGAACCACAATTCCAAAAGCGACCAGAAAACTACTGAAAATATTAAAAAAAATAATTTAAAATTTTACGGGATATTACACGTTTAGCTTAAATTGCTAAAAATGTGAAACGTTTGGATTTGTTTCGTAACGTTTTAAACGTTTCGCTTAAATCGCTAAAAAGGTGAAACGATTCGATTAGTTACATAACGTTTTAAACGTTTGTATTGGCTAAGTAACGTTTTAAATGTTTGGCTTACAACGCTATAAAGGTTAAACGTTTCGAATTTTTTCGTAACGTTTGTAATCGTTTGGCTTACATCATTAAAAAGGTGAAACGTTTGAATTTGTTTCGTAACGTTTTAAACGTTAGGCTTAAATTGCTATAAAGGGAAAACGTTAGGATTTGTTTCGTAACGTTTAAAATGTTTGGCTTAAATCGTTAAAAAGGCGAAACATTAGGATTTGTTTCGTTCATTTTAAACGGTTGACTTAAATCAGAAAAAATGTGAAACGTTCGTATTTGTTTCGTAACGTTTGTAAACGTTTGGCTTAATTCGCTAAAAAGATGAAATGTTAGGATTTATTTCGTAATGTTTTAAACGTTTGGATTGGTTTCGTAGCATCTTAAACGTTTGCCTTAAATCACTAAAAAGGGTACACGTTTGGATTTGCTTCATAACGTTTGTAAATGTTTGGCTTTAATCGCTATAAAAGGGAAACGTTTGTCTTCAATCGCTAAAGTTGTGAAACGATGGGAATTGTTTCGTAGCGTTTTAAATGTTTGGCTTAAATCGTTAAAAAGGCAAAACGTTAGGATTTGTTTCGTTACGTTTTATATGTTTGGCTTAAATCACTAAAAAGGTGAAACATTCGGATTTGTTTCGTAACGTTTTAAACATTTGGATTAGTTCGTAATGTTTTAAACGTTTGGATCGGCATCGTAACGTTTTAAACGTTTGGCTAAAATGGCTAAAAAGGTGAAACGTTTGGATTTGTTTCGTAACGTTTCTAGACGTTTGGCTTAAATGACTAAAAAGGTGAAACGTTTGAATTTATTTTGTAATGTTTTAAACGTTTTGCTTAAATCGTAAAAAAGGTGAAATGTTTCAATTAGTTACATAACGTTCTAAACGTTTGGATTGGTTAAGTAATGTTTTAAATGTTTGGCTTAAAAAGCTAAAAAGGTGAAACGCTTGGATTTGGTTCATAATATTTGTAATCATTTGGCTTAAATCGCTAAAAAGGTGAAACGTTTGGATTTGTCCCGAAACGTTTGAAACGTTTGGCTTAAATCGCTAAAAAGGTAAAACGTTAGGATTTGTTTCGCAACGTTTTAAATGCTTGGCTTAAATCGCTAAAAAGGTGAAACGTTAAGATTTTTTTCGTAATGTTTTAAATGTTTGGATTCGTTTCGTTACATTTTGAACATTTGGCTTAAATTGCTAAAAACATGAAATGTTTAAATCTGTTTTGTAACATTTGTAAACGTTTAAATTAAATCGCTAAAAATGTGAAACGTTTGGATTTGTTTCATAATGTTTTAAACATTTCGCTTAAATTGCTAAAGAGGTGAAAACGTTTTGATTTGTTACATAACGTTTTAAACGTTTGGATTGGTTAAGAAACGTTTTAAATGTTTGGCTTAAATCACTAAAAAGGTAACACGTTTGGATTTGTTTCGTAACTTTTGTAATCTTTTGGCTTAAATCGCTAAAAAGTTGAAACGTTTGGATTTGTTTCGGAACGTTTAAAACGTTTGGCTTTAATCGCTAATAAGGGGAAACGTTAGGATTTGTTTCGTAACGTTTTAAATCTTTGGCTTAAATCGTTAAAAAGGCAAAACGTTAAGATTTGTTTTGTTATGTTTTAAACGTTTGGCTTAAATCACTAAAAAGGTGAAAAGTTCGGATTTGTTTCGTAACATTTTAAATATTTGGATTGGTTTCGTAATGTTTTAAACGTTTGGATTTGTATCGTAATGTTTTAAATGTTTGGCTTAAATTGCTAAAAATGTGAAACGTTTGGATTTATTATGTAACGTTTGTAGACGTTTGGCTTAAATCGCTAAAAATGTGAAATGTTTGGATTTGTTTCGTAACGTTTTAAACGTTTCGCTTAAATCGCTAAAAAGGTGAAACATTTCGATTAGTTACATAACGTTATAAACGTTTGTATTGGCTAAGTAACGTTTTAAATGTTTAGCTTAAAACGCTAAAAAGGTGAAACGTTTCGATTTGTTTCGTAACGTTTGTAATCATTTGGCTTACATCGCTAAAAAGACGAAACGTTTGAATTTTTTTCGTAACGTTTTAAACGTTAGGCTTAAATTGCTATAAAGGGAAAACGTTAGGATTTGTTTCGTTACGTTTTAAATGTTTGACTCAAATCAGTAAAAAGGTGAAATGTTTGTATTTGTTTCGTAACATTTGTAAACGTTTGACTTAATTCTCTAAAAAGATGAAATGTTAGGATTTATTTCGTAATGTTTTAAACGTTTGGATTGGTTTCGTAGCGTCTTAAACGTTTGCCTTAAATCACTAAAAAGGGTACACGTTTGGATTTGCTTCATAACGTTTTATACGTTTGGCTTAAATCGCTAAAAAGGCGAAACATTGGGATTTGTTTCCTAACGTTTTAAACGTTTGGCTTAAATCGTTTAAAAGGTGAAACTTTAGGATTTGTTTCGTAGCGTTTTAAATATTTGGATTGGTTTTGTAACGTTTTAAATATTTGGCTTAAATTGATAAAAAAGGTAAAACGTTTGAATTTGTTTCGTAACGTTTGTAAACGTTTGGCTTAAAACGCTAAAAATGTGAAACGTTTTGGATTTGTTTCATAACGTTTTAAACGTTTGGTGTATTTTTTTCGTAACGTTTGTAAACGTTTGGCTTAATTCTCTAAAAAGATGAAATATTAGGATTTATTTCGTAATGTTTTAAACGTTTGGATTGGTTTCATAGCGTCTTAAACGTTTGCCTTAAATCACTAAAAAGGGTACACGTTTGGATTTGCTTCATAACGTTTTATACGTTTGGCTTAAATCGCTAAAAAGGCGAAACATTAGGATTTGTTTCCTAACGTTTTAAACGTTTGGCTTAAATCGTTTAAAAGGTGAAACGTTAGGATTTTTTTCGTAACGTTTTAAATGTTTGGATTGGTTTTGTAACATTTTAAATATTTGGCTTAAATTGATAAAAAGGTAAAACGTTTGAATTTGTTTCGTAACGTTTGTAAACGTTTGGCTTAAAATGCTAAAAATGTGAAACATTTTGGATTTGTTTCATAACGTTTTAAACGTTTGGATAAGTTTCGTAACATTTTAAATGTTTGGCTTAAATCGCTAAAAAGGTGAAACGTTTGGATTTGTTTCGTAATGTTTGTTAACGTTTGGCTTATATCGCTCAAAAGGTGAAAGGTTTGGATTTGTTTCATAACGTTTGTAAATGTTTGGCTTCAATCGCTAAAAAAGGTGAAATGTTAGGATTTGTTTCGTAACGTTTCAAACGTTTGGATTTGTTTCGTAACATTTTAAACGTTTTGCTTAAATCGCTAAAAGGTGACACGTTAGGATTTGTTTCGTTTTAAACGTTTTGATTTGTTTCGTAATATTTTAAACATTTGGCTCAAATCGCTAAGAAGGGGAAACGTTTGGATTTGTTTTGTAACATTTTAAACGTTTTGGCTTAAATCACTTAAAAAGTAAAACGTTAGGATTTATTTTGTACCGTTTTAAACGTTTGGATTTCTTTACATTTTAAACGTTTCGCTTAAATCGCTAAAAAGGTAAAATGTTTGGATTTGTTTTGTAACGTTTTATAAGTTTGGCTTGAAATGCAAAAAGGTGAAACGTAAGGATTTGTTCAGTAAAGTTTTAAACGTTTGGCTTAAATTACTTAAAAGGTGAAATGTTTGGATTTGTTTTGTAACGTTTTAAACGTTTGGCTTAAATCGCTAAAAAGGTGAAACGTTAGGATCTATTTCAAAATGTTTTATACGTTTGGATTGTTTTCATAACATTTTAAACGTTTGGCTTAAATCGCTAAAAAGGTGAAAAGTTTGGATTTGTTCCGAAACGTTTTAAACGTTTGTCTTAAATCGCTAAAAAGGAGAAACGCTAGGATTTGTTTCGTAACGTTTTATTAGTTTGGCTTAAATTGTTAAAAAAGGGAAACGTTAGGATTTGTTTCGTAACCTTTTAAACGTTTGGCTTAAACCGATAAAAATGTGAAACGTTAGGATTTTTTTGTAACGTTTTAAACGTTGAATTGGTTTCGTTACGTTTTAAACGTTTGGCCTAAATTACTAAAAAGGTGAAACATTTGAACTTGTTTTTTAACGTTTGTAAACGTTTGGCGTAAATTGCTAAAAAGGTGAAGAGTTTGGATTGGTTTCATAACGTTTTCAAAGTTTCGCTTAAATCGCTAAAATGGTGAAACATTTCTATTAGTTACATAACGTTTTTGTAACATCCCGTATTTTTCTAACTTGTTCCGTTAAGCCTAAACGGTACCCTTGGTTTCGTTTGAGTGTTTCGACCACTTAGATTCGCGTTTCGAAGGTTCTAAACCTTTTAAAATGTGTAATAAGATGTATTAGAAGTAATCTCAGAGTTTGAAACCTTTTCGATTTCAATTTCGAAATCTCTAATTTTCATCAGAGGCAGTAGCATTTCGCGAGCGCGACATGCATGACTCACGGGCGCGATTCATGTATCGCGGGCGCGATATAGGTGTAGTGGGCGCGACGCGTGCACTGTTCAGTTCGCTTATTTCTATTTAAACTCACCTTAACTCGACCTAAAACAGATTTTAAACACTTTTAACTTCTCTAAAAACCCTAATTCGGCTGAGGCTCTATCTTAGGTCATTCCTCCATCATTTCATCTCAATTTTGATTCTTGGTAAGTGTTCCTAATCATTCCCTTGTGATTTCATCTATAGTTCGTCAATTCTAGGAGTTCTAAATCCTATAGCCTATATGTGTGTGGTTGTAGGCTGATTTGGGTTGGTTGAATTCTGAGTTTTATTGCTATTAACCTAATCAAGAGGTATGTGGTTCAATTCCCTTTTCTTATGTGGTGTAGAGATTGCTAGATCGTTGTATGAATCAATACTTTGGGTGATTTGATTGTATTTCTTTATTGCTTTGAATTATAAATTCTGGAAATCTTAACTTGATGTTATATTAGTCTCTTGAATTTCAATTGTACATTAGGTGATTTGGTTTTAATGTTACAATTGATAGACTTATCGAATTGCTAAAGATTTTGGGTTATAAACTGTTTTTGATGCTTATTTAAAAATTTGGAAATTTCTTAAAAGCTAATCTTAGGTTGCTAGACATCAAACGTACATTGGGTGTGTTGGGGAAATCTTGTGAACGGATTTTAATATCGTTTGATTAATGATTTTGAGATAAAATTATGTTTTAAGATTAAACTAAAATCTGAAAATTTCAAAGTAATGGATCATAGGGTATTAGATGCTAAACAATACATGGGGTGATTTTGAGAAATCGTTTAAATGGAATAGCGTATAGTTTGGTTAACATTTTTGAAATTTAACTCGGTTTTAACTTATTACTAAGGGCTGGAAATTGTTTAGAAGATGTTTTAAAACTTGTTTAAAAAATGATTAGATTATCTTAGGATGTGAATTGACTCGAATTAAATAATATGAGACATACAAGGCATTATATGTCATTAAGGGCTCGGTTGAATTATTTAAACTTCAAATTGATATTCAAAGGATGTTGAATCTTATTGATTCTATTTGAGGTGATATAATTTAAATGTACTTGGGGTGATGCTTGCTAAGTGTTAGCAAGCTTAATTGTTTATGGCATTATTAAGTTACAGTGTGAGTTCTTATTTAAAATAATTTGATTTCATTAAGGTTGATTTAAGACTTTGGTTTTAAACTTGGTTTATGGATGGGTCGGGTTAGACGTGGTCTCACGACATGTTGTGTTGAGCTATACTGCAGTAAGGCTAACACACTACTTTGGGAACTGTAATTGTTTTGTAAAGACTATTTAAGTATTTAACTACTTTGGTTTCGTTTTAAAAGATAAGAACTCACCTAAGCTTAACTTGCCTTATTTGTTAATTAGTTATATGGATACTTGGTGGTATTTTGATTACCTTGTTTGAATCTTTGGTTGTGTTGTGAAATGCTAGTCCTATGTGGAGTCTAGTATTCTTAGAGTTAGGGGTTGTTCGGATTTTGACTTATATAATATTTTAGACCCGTCGACTGCTCGTGCGTCGGAGTCTACGCAGGGTTAGCTATTTTCCAAGATTCACGTGGACAAGCAAGCATTGAGTTTATAGTGTTATTTACCGCTTTATTAAGTACCACACATTATTTTAGTATATCAAATGTTTGTGAACTGTTTTAAGGATTATGGATCTAGATTGAAACGAGCTACTCGATAGGCTTGTATCGAGACTGTGTGCACCGGTAAGTACTTTGGGATTGGCTGACTAATGTCTGGCCTACTTTGGGAATCGGTGACGATATGTTCCCATCTACTTTGGGTTAAATACTTTGGGATTTCATTTCAATATTGTTTTCCATAATGAAGTATATATATTAGTATAAAAGGATTTGTTTTAAGGGTTTTAAACTTAATAAATGTAAATAGCATTATGAACTCATCTCAGTATATCTGACCCCGTTGTTTTCCAAACTTTCCAGGTTTATGATTTTGAGAGCATTGGTCATCTCCGATCTTTTGATTCCTCGGAGGTCTTTTATGTTATCAGACTAGTTTACTGTTTTACTTCTTAGACCGCAGTAGAACTAGTTGTCTCTATTATTGTACTTTGGTTTGTCGTAGTGGTACGACTTTTATATTATTATACTTTACCATGTTACATTGGATTATTATTATATGAGGCATGTTACATAGTTTCGAATTGCTATCAATTAATTATACTAGAACTGCTATATAAGTTGTTAGACTTAGGCTGAAGTCTCGGTTGCCCCCGAGCATTGGTTTTCTTGTAGGTTTATATTGAATATAAGGTTTTCCGCGAGGCTTGCTACGGGTTTTGGTACGACCATACCCATACCCTAGCGCCGATCGCGATCCATGAAATTGGGTCGTGACAAAGTTGGTATCAGAGCTTTAGTTTCGAACTAAGGCCAAATTATTGCATGTTATGTGTTTATCGCTTTAAGGCATGTTAAGTGTTACTGTTGTGTTATAGGATCTACTGCGGCGTTAGGATTCAAGTCTTGTCTTTTGAAACGTCATCATTTGTTTTCAAAACTTTCTACCTTCACCTTTAGGGATGTTTGAGTCGGTCTTATGTGTTACTAATGTTTACTTTGCGAAGTTTATGCTTACTTTGGAATGTTATTTTTGTGACTTGGTTAAATTGTTAATTTTTGAGCTATTTAAATTTACTTAGCGTGTTGCCTTGAGGGCTTTGTTTTGAGAATCATTTGTTTCATTCTTAGGAATGAATACTCGTAGGCGTGCTGCAACTCAAGTTGAGGCTGAAGCTGATGACGCTATGTCGATTGAGGTTGACCAGCATGAACCAGGGGTTCAAGTTGGCAGGGGACGTGCAGGCGGAGTTCCGGCTGGTAGAGGCCGAGTTGGCAGAGGACGGGGTTGTAGAGGACATGTTGCTGGAGGTAGAGGTAGGGGACGTGGTGGTGCAGGATTTCAGGCACCAGGTGTACCACAAGCTCATATGGATCCATTTGACTTCACGACGTTTCTAGCTGGGATCACTGCACTCCATAATAATCAAGTGCAACTGCAGGCGGGACAGATCGCCATGCAGAACCAGTATGCTATGCTGGGACAGATTGTTCAGCAGCAGGTCCCACAGGCTGGTGGTGTGGCAGTTGGTGGTGGCGGAACCACTGTCAAAGATTTGGTGTTGGCTTATGCAAGGCTAAAGTCGACTGAGTTTTCGGGCGACGGTGATGCCCTAGACTTTCTGGAGGAAGTTGAGCGGAATTTTCAGAGATTGCAGGCTACTGAGAGGCAAACTGTTATGTTAGTGGAAATGTCCTTGAAGGGTTCTGCAAGTGATTGGTTTCGTAGTGCCATTCGTGCTGAAATGGCTACTATTACTTGGGAGGATTTTGTGACTCGATTCAAGAACTTTTACTTGCCTTTTTCAGTGACCGAAGGTCATAGAGACAGATTGCTGGTTTTGAAAAGGGGAGACAGGTCGGTGAACGAGTACACTACCGAATTTGTGAGGCTGTGTCGTTTTGCCCCAGATCTGCAGACTGAGCAGCAAAGGGTGAACGACAGGTATGTGAAAGGTTTAGGCTCAGATTTTATCAGCCTTTTGACTGAGACGAGCAAGGAATTTCCGGTTCTAGTGGATAGTGCCCGTCGGATGGAGGCAAATTTATTACACTTTGGGAAAATGACTGAGACCAAGAAGGCGGGCGGTGTTACTCAGAGTAGTGGGCAGCAGAGTGGTAGCAGTAGCTATCAGTCCAAGTCTTCCCAGTACAAGAGTAAGAAAGGGGGTGAACGGAGGGGATATCAGCCGTATTCCCACAGTTCTAGTTACAGCGGTGGTAGCCATAGTTTTGGGCAGGGTAACAGTGGAGCATCCAGTGTTCCTTTTTGTCAAAACTGCAGGCGCATGCACTTTGGAGTTTGTACAGTAGCACCGGGTAGCTGCTATGCTTGTGGCCAACCGGGTCATTTTGCGAGAGAGTGTCCAACATCTGGGCAGCAGGTGTCATCGGCTAGTGTTGCTCAGCCGTCTTTTCAGCAGCAGAGAACTGCTTTTACTCCTTCGGCGGGGTATTCTCAACCAGCCGCTTCGTTTGGTGGTCAACGGGGCCGTGGTTCAGGAGGACGTGGTTTTGGTGGCCGTGGTAACGGTGGTAGAGGATCGGGTAGTTTTGGTTCTGCTCAGGCACCGGAGCAGGGACAGGGTCAGGCTAGAGTGTTTGCTTTGACACCTCAGGATGCTCATGCATCAAACGCCGTGGTGCAAGGTATTATTCCGATTTCTTTTGTAGATGTAGTGGTTTTGTATGATGCGGGTGCAACTCACTCTTTTGTTTCTTCGAGTTTTGCTGCTAAGTTGAGTGTGACACCATCTAGGTTGCTAGAGCCTTTATCTGTATCTACACCTTTGTCTGACTGTGTTGTGGTGGACGTGGTTTATCCGTCTTGTTCTGTGATTATTCATGGTAGAGATCTTAGGGCTGATTTGATTGTACTTGATGTGTTATCTTTTGATGTTATCTTGGGGATGGATTGGCTTTCACGCCATTTTGCTTCTATCGACTGTCGAGGGAAGTCGGTTGTGTTTGGGGTTCCAGGTGATATCCCTTTTTCTTTCCAAGGAGAGAAGGCGGATGCACCTAAGAATCTAATTTTGGCGATCAAGGCCAAGCGTATGATGGGCAAGGGTTGCCAGGATTTCTTAGCGGTGGTTTGTGATTTAGAGGGTGACAGTGGTGATGTGCATAGTGTTCCGATAGTGAATGAGTTCACTGATGTGTTTCCAGAGGAGTTACCTGGATTACCACCTGACCGTGATATTGAGTTCTGTATCAATGTTGTTCCTGGAACAGCTCCTATTTTGATACCTCCGTATCGGATGGCTCCTGCAGAGCAAAAAGAGTTAAAGGAACAGTTGCAAGAGTTGCTGGATAATGGTTTTATCAGGCCGAGTAATTCTCCGTGGGGTGCTCCTGTGTTGTTTGTCAAGAAGAAGGATGGTTCTTTTTGGCTGTTTATTGACTACAGACAACTGAACAAAGTTACTATCAATAACATGTATCCTCTTCCTTGTATTGATGATTTGTTCGATCAATTAGAGGGTGCTAAGTGTTTTTCGAAGATTGACTTGAGATCCGGGTATCATCAATTTCGGATCCGAGACGTCGATGTGCCTAAGACTGCTTTCAGAATGCATTATGGGCATTTCGAGTTTCTGGTCATGTCTTTTGGGTTAACAAACGCACCAGCGGCGTTTATGGATATGATGAACCGGGTGTTCAAGCCTTTTCTGGATCAGTTTGTTATTGTGTTTATTGATGACATACTGATTTACTCTCGGAGTGAGGAGGAACATGCTTTCCACTTGAGAACAATACTGCAGACTTTGCATGAGCATCAGCTGTATACTAAGTTCTCAAAGTGCGAATTCTGGCTGGACCAAGTTACTTTCTTAGGACACGTGGTGTCGAAGGATGGGATCAAGGTTGATCCGAAGAAGATTGAGGCGGTTATGGATTGGCAGAGGCCAAGGTCAGTTACTTAGATCAGAAGTTTTCTCGGGTTGGCTGGCTACTATCGTCGGTTCGTGCATGATTTCTCCAGAATATCTGCACCGTTGACTAAACTGACACAGAAGGGTGTTAAGTTTGAGTGGACTGACAAGTGTGAAGCGAGCTTTGAGAAGCTCAAAGAGATTTTGACTACAGCTCCTGTGTTGGCTTTGCCATCTGGCATTGAGGGGTTCACTGTATATTGTGATGCTTTTCGTATCAGGTTTGGGTTGTGTGTTAATGCAACATGGTAAGGTGATTGCCTATGCTTCTCGTCAGCTGAAGAAGCTTGAGGTGAATTATCCTACTCATGATCTGGAGTTAGCAGCTGTGGTTTTTGCTCTTAAGATTTGGAGGCACTATTTGTACGGTGCTACTTACGAGATCTATACTGATCATAAGAGTCTGAAGTACATCTTTGATCAGCGGGAGTTGAATCTGAGGCAGCGGAGATGGTTGGAGCTACTGAAAGACTACGATTGTTCTATTCAGTACCATCCGGGTAAGGCTAATGTGGTAGCCGATGCGTTGAGTCGCAAGTCTTCGGGCAGTTTGGCCCATATTTCTGAGGTTGGGCAGAGACCCATGGTCCGTGAGTGGCATAGTCTGTTAGCTTCGGGATACGGATTTTAGGTTTCGCAGAAAGGTTGTTTGTTGGCACAGTTGCAAGTGCAACCAGTTTTGATTGATAGGATCAAAGCTTCACAAGCTGAGGATCCACAATTGAAACGGATTATGGATTAGATCCATCTGGATGGAAATTCTGAGTTTGTTCTGGCGGATGGAGTTCTCAGGTACGGTTCTCGACTGTGTGTTCCGAATTCAGATGGTTTGAGAGACCAGATTCTGGAGGAAGCGCACAAGTCAGCTTACAGTGTTCATCCGGGTTCTACCAAGATGTATCATGATCTCAAGGGTACGTACTGGTGGAGGGGAATGAAAAAGGATGTTGCAGAGTTTGTGTCTTAGTGTTTGACTTGCCAGCAGGTAAAGTTAGAACATCAGAGACCGTTTGGATATCTGCAACCGCTACCTATTCCAGAGTGGAAATGGGAGCGGATCGCTATGGATTTTGTGGTTGGTTTACCACGTACCCGACAGGGGTATGATTCAATTTGGGTGATAGTTGACCGTTTGACCAAGTCTGCTCACTTCTTACCGATCAAGGTTACTTATCAGGCTTCGAACTTGGCATAGTTGTACATCGATCGGATTGTTAGTCTCCATGGTGTACCAGTGTCGATAGTTTCGGACAGAGGATCGATTTTCACCTCTCGGTTTTTGAAGGCGATGCAGGAATCCTTGGGTACGAGATTGGATTTCAGCACTGCATTTCATCCTCAGACTGACGGTCAGTCTGAGAGGACGATTCAGACTTTGGAGGACATGCTCAGGATGTGTGTTCTGGATTTTCAGGGTAGCTGGGATACTCATTTGCCTTTGATTGAGTTTTCCTACAACAACAGTTATCACGCTAGTATTGAGATGGCACCTTATGAGGCGTTGTACGGGCGCAAGTGTCGATCTCCTATATGTCGGAAAGAGGTCGGCGAACGTAAAATTTCTGGAGCTGAGATCATCCAGATTACCTCTGAGAAGGTACCTTTGATCAAGCGTAGGCTTGAGACTGCTTTTAGTCATCATAAAAGCTATGCTGATCTTAAGCGGAAGGACTTTGAGTTTCAGGTTGGCGACTATGTATTTCTTCGAGTTTCGCCTATGAAAGACGTTGTACGTTTTGGTGTTAAGGGAAAGTTAGCACCTAGGTTTGTTGGTCCGTATGAGATTATGGAGAGAGTTGGGGCAGTTGCTTATCGTTTGGCTTTGCCTCTAGACATGTCTTTGGTGCATCCAGTATTTCATATCTCGATGTTGCGGAAGTGCGTTTCTGACCCTTCTCAAGTGATTGTACCATAGAGTGTTGAGGTTGACCAAGAGCTGTCTTATGAGGAACAGCATGTTGAGATTGTCGATACGCAGGTGCGTAGGTTACGGAACAAAGAGATTCCGATGGTCAAGGTTCTGTGGCGGAATCACTCTGTAGAAGAATGCACTTGGGAGACGGAGTCTGACATGAGGAACCGTTATCCTTTCCTCTTTCCTTGAGGTACGTTGGTATTGTTGGTTGCCTTTATGCTATGTTAGTACTTTGGGTTATATGTGCATTTATGTGCTACTTGGTGATTAATATTTTTGGCATTGTACTATGTGCATTACTTTGGTGTGTTATGTGAGTTGTTGTTTAGTTTTGTTGTTGTAAAATCGAGGACGATTTTGTTTTTATGTTGCGGAGAATGTAACATCCCGTATTTTTCTAACTTGTTCCGTTAAGCCTAAACGGTACCTTGGGTTCGTTTGAGTGGTTCGACCACTTAGATTCGCGTTTCGAAGGTTCCAAACCTTTTAAAATGTGTTTTAAGATGTATTAGAAGTAATCTCGGAGTTTGAAACCTTTTCGATTTCAATTTCGAAATCTCAAATTTTCATCGGAGGCAGTAGCATTTCGCGGGCGCGACATGCATGACTCACGGGCGCGATTCATGGATCGCGGGCGCGATATAGGTGTAGCGGGCGCGACGCGTGCACTGTTCAGTTTGCTGATTTCTATTTAAACTCACCTTAACTCGACCTAAAACAGATTTTAAACACTTTTAACTTCTCTAAAAACCCTAATTCGGTTGAGGCTCTATCTTAGGTCATTCCTCCATCATTTCATCTCAATTTTGATTCTTGGTAAGTGTTCCTAATCATTCCCTTGTGATTTCATCTATAGTTCGTCAATTCTAGGAGTTCTAAATCCTATAGCCTATATGTGTGTGATTGTAGGCTGATTTGGGTTGGTTGAATTCTGAGTTTTATTGCTATTAACCTAATCAAGAGGTATGTGGTTCAATTCCCTTTTCTTATGTGGTGTAGAGATTGCTAGATCGTTGTATGAATCAATACTTTGGGTGATTTGATTGTATTTCTTTATTGCTTTGAATTGTAAATTCTGGAAATCTTAACTTGATGTTATATTAGTCTCTTGAATTTCAATTGTACATTAGGTGATTTGGTTTTAATGTTACAATTGATAGACTTATCGAATTTCTAAAGATTTTGGGTTATAAACTGTTTTTGATGCTTATTTAAAAATTTGGAAATTTCTTAAAAGCTAATCTTAGGTTGCTAGACATCAAACGTACATTGGGTGTGTTAGGGAAATCTTGTTAATTTGCCTTATTTGTTAATTAGTTATATGGATACTTGGTGGTATTTTGATTACCTTGTTTGAATCTTTGGTTGTGTTGTGAAATGCTAGTCCTATGTGGAGTCTAGTATTCTTAGAGTTTGGATTTCGACTTATATAATGTTTTAGATCCGTCGACTGCTCGTGCGTCGGAGTCTACGCAGGGTTAGCTGTTTGCCAAGATTCACGTGGACAAGCAAGCAGTGAGTTTATAGTGTTATTTACCGCTTTATTAAGTACCGCACATTATTTTAGTATATCAAATGTTTGTGAACTGTATTAAGGATTATGGATCTGGATTGAAACGAGCTACTCGATAGGCTTGTATCGAGACTGTGTGCACCGGTAAGTACTTTGGGATTGGCTAACTAATGTCTGGCCTACTTTGGGAATCGGTGAGGATATGTTCCCATCTACTTTGCGTTAAATACTTTGGGATTTCATTTCAATACTGCTTTTCATAATCAAGTATATATATTAGTATAAAATGATTTGTTTTAAGGGTTTTAAACTTAATAAATGTAAATAGCATTAGGAACGCATCTCAGTATATCTGACCCTGTTGTTTTCCAAACTTTCCAGGTTTATGATTTTGAGAGCGTTGGTCATCTCCGATCTTTTGATTCCTCGGAGGTGTTTTATGTTATCATACTAGTTTACTGTTTTACTTCTTCGTTGTCTCTATTATTGTACTTTGGTTTGTCGTAGTGGTACGACTTTTATATTATTATACTTTAACAAGTTACATTGGATTATTATTATATGATGCATGTTTCATAGTTTCGAATTGCTATCAATTAATTATACTAGAACTTCTATATAAGTTGTTAGACTTAGGCTGAAGTCTCGGTTCCCCCGAGCATTGGTTTTCTTGCAGCTTTATATTGAATATAAGGTTTTCCACGAGGCTTGCTACGGGTTTTGGTACGACCATACCCATACCCTAGCGCTGGTCGCGATCCATGAAATTGGGTCGTGACAGTTTTAAACATTTGGATTGGTTAAGTAACGTTTTAAATGTTTAGCTTAAATCACTAAAAAGGTGAATCGTTTGGATTTGTTTCGTAACGTTTGTAATCGTTTGGCTTAAATTGCTAAAAAGGTGAAACGTTAGGATTTTTTTCGTAACGCTTTAAACGTTTGGCTGAAATCGCTAAAAGGGGAAACGTTAGGATATGTTTCATAACCTTGTAAATGTTTGGCTTAAATCTTCAAAAAGGAAAAACGTTAGGATTTGTTTCGTTATGCCTTAAATGTTTGGCTTAAATTACTAAAAAGGTGAAAAAGTTCCGATTTGTTTCGTAACGTTTATAACATTTGGATTAGTTTCGTAATGTATTAAATGTTTGGCTTAAATCACTAAAAAGATGAAACGTTAGGATTTGTTTCGTAACGTTTTAAAAGTTTGGCTTAAATCGCTAAAAAGGTAAAACGTTAGGATTTTTTCGTAACGTTTTAAACGTTTGGATTGGTTTCGTAACGTTTTAAACATTTGGCTTAAATCACTAAAAAGTTGAAACGTTGGAATTTATTTTATAACGTTTGTAAACGTTTGGCTTAAATTACTATAAAGGGGAAACGTTTGGATTTGTTTTATAACGTTTTAAATGTTTCGCTTAAATTGCTATAGAGGTGAACGTTTCAATTAGTTACATAACGTGTTAAACGTTTCGATTGGTTAAGTAACACTTCAAATTTTTGGCTTAAATCGCTAAAAAGGTGAAACGTTTGGAATTGTTTCGTAACGTTTGTAATTGTTTGGCTTAAATCGCTAAAAAGGAGAAAAGTTTGGATTTGTTTCTTAACGTTTGTAAATGTTTGTCTTTAATCTCTATAAAGGGGAAACGTTTGTCTTCAATCACTAAAGAGGTGAAACGATAGGAATTGTTTCGTAACATTTTAAATGTTTGGCTTAAATCGTTAAAAAAGCAAAACGTTAGGATTTCTTTCTTATGTTTTAAATGTTTGGCTTAAATCACTAAAAAGGTGAAACGTTCCGATTTGTTTCAAAACGTTTTAAACATTTGGATTGGTTTCGTAATGTTTTAAACGTTTGGATCGGCTTCATAACGTTTTAAACGTTTGGCTAAAATGGCTAAAAAGGTGAAACGTTTGGGTTTGTTTCGTAATGTTTGTAGACGTTTGGCTTAAATGACTAAAAAGGTGAAACTTTTGGATTTGTTTCGTGACGTTTTGAGCGTTTTGCTTAAATCGCTAAAAAGCTGAAACGTTTCAATTAGTTACATAACGTTTTAAACGTTTGGCTAAAATGGCTAAAAAGGTGAAACATTTGGATTTGTTTCGTAACGTTTGTAGACGTTTGGCTTAAATGACTAAAAAGGGGAAACGTTTGGATTTGTTTCGTAACGTTTTGAACGTTTCGCTTAAATTGCTAAAAAGGTGAAACGTTTCAGTTAGTTACATAACGTTTTAAACGTTTGGATTGGTTAAGTAATGTTTTAAATGTTTGGCCTAAAACGCTAAAAAGGTGAAACGTTTTGGTTTGTTTCGTAACGTTTGTAATAGTTCGGCATAAATCGCTAAAAAGGTGAAACGTTTGAATTTGTTTCGTAACTTTTGTAACCGTTTGGCTTAAATCGCTAAAAGGTGAAATGTTTGGATTTATTTAGAAACGTTTTGGCTTAAATCGCTAAAAAGGGAAAATGTTAAGATTTGTTTCGTAACGTTTAAAATGTTTGGCTTAAATCGTATAGAAGGCGAAACATTAGGATTTGTTTCATTATGTTTTAAACGTTTGGCTTAAATCAGTAAAAAGGTGAAATGTTTGGGTTTGTTTCGTAATGTTTGTAAACGTTTGGCTTAAATAGCTAAAAAGGTGAAACGTTAGGAGTTTTTTCGTATTGTTGTAAACGTTTGGATTGGTTTCGTAGCGTCTTAAACGTTTGCCGTAAATCACTAAAAAGGGGACACGTTTGGATTTGTTTTGAAACGTTTTAAACATTTGGCTTTAATCGCTAAAAAAGGGAATAGTTAAGATTTGTTTCGTAACGTTTTATACGTTTGGCTTAATACGCTAAAAAGGCAAAACATTAGGATTTGTTTCACAACGTTTTAAACGTTTGGCTTAAATCGCTAAAAATTAGGTGAAACGTTAGGATTTGTTTCGTAAGGTTTTAAACGTTTGGATTAGTTTTTACGTAACGTTTGGCTTAAATCACTAAAAAGGTGAAACGGTTGGATTTGTTTCGTAACGTTTGACATTTGGCTTAAATCGCAAAAATGGTGAAACGTTTGGATTTGTTTCGTAATATTTTAAACGTTTGGATTGGTTTCGAAACGCTTTAAATATTTGGCTTAAATTGATAAGAAGGTAAAACGTTTGGATTTGTTTCGTAACGTTTGTAAACGTTTGACTTAAATTCATAAAAAGGTTATATGTTAGGATTTTTTTCTCAACATTTTAAACGTTTGGATTAGTTTCGTAACGTTTTAAACGTTTGGCTTAAATCGCTGAAAAGGTGAAACGTTTGAATTTGTTTTATAACGTTTATAAACGTTTGGCTTAAATCGCTAAAAAGGTGACGCGTTTGGATTGGTTTCCTAACGTTTTAAACGTTTCGCTTAAATCGCTAAAAAGGTGAGACGTTAGGATTATTTTGTAACGTTTTAATCGTTTGGATCGGTTTCGTGCTAAAAAGGTGAAATGTTTGAATTTGTTTTGTAAAGTTTGTAAACGTTTGGCTTAAATCGCTAAAAAGGGAAAACGTTTGGAAACGTTTGGATTCTTTTTTTGTAACGTTTTAATCATTTGGCTTAAATCGGTAAAAAGGTTAAACGTTTGGATTTGTTTCGTAATATTTTTAATCGTTTGGTATAAATAGCTAAAAAGGAGAATTGTTTGGATTTATTTCGTAATGTTTGTAAACGTTTGGCTTTAATCGCTAAAAAGGTGAAACGTTTGTCTTCAATCGCTAAAGGGGTGAAACGATATGAATTTTTTCGTAACGTTATAAATGATTGGCTTAAATCGTTAAAATGGCAAAACGTAAGGATTTGTTTCGTTACGTTTTATATGTTTGGCTTAAATCACTAACAAGGTGAAACGTTTGGATTTGTCTCGTATCGATTCTAAATGTTTGTCTTCAATCGCTAAAAAGGTGAAACGTTTGGATTTGTTTCGAAACGTTTGTTAACGTTTGGCATAAATCGCTTAAAAGGTGAAACGTTTGGATTTGTTTCGTAATGTTTGTAAACGTTTGGCTTAAAACGCTAAAAAGGTGAAACATTTGGATTTGTTTCATAACGTTTGTAATAGTTTGGTTTAAATCGCTAAAAAGGGGAAACGTTTGGATTTGTTTCGTAACGTTTATAACCGTTTGGCCTAAATCGCTAAAAGATGAACTGTTTGGATTTGTTTCGTAATGTTTTAAACGTTTGGCTTAATTCTCTAAAAAGGGCAAAACGTTAGACTTTGTTTTGTTATGTTTTAAACGTTTGGCTATAAATCAAGAAAAAGGTGAAACGTTTGGATTTGTTTCGTAACATTTGTAAACATTTGGCATAAATAGCTATAAAGGTGAAACGTTAGGATTTGTTTCGTAATGTTTTAAATGTTTGGATTGGTTTCGTAATGTTTTAAACGTTTGGATTAGTTTCATAGCGTCTTAAATGTTTGCCTTAAATCACTAAAAAGGGGACACATGTGGATTTGTTTCAAAACCTTTCAAAAAAGGGAATAGTTAGGATTTGTTTCGTAACGTTTTATACGTTTGTCTTAAATCGCTAAAAAGGCGAAACATTAGGATTTTTTTTCATAACGTTTTAAACGATTGGCTTAAAGTGCTAAAAGGATGAAACGTTAGGATTTGTTTCGTAATGTTTTAAACGTTTGGATTAGTTTCCTATTATTTTAAACGTTTGGCTTAAATCACTAAAAAGGTGAAACGCTTGGATTTGTTTCGTAATGTTTGCAAACATTTGACTTAAATCGCTAAAAAGGTGAAACGTTTGGATTTGTTTCGTAACGTTTTAAACGTTTGGATTGGTTTCGTAACGTTTTAAATATTTGGCTTAAATTGATAAGAAGGTGAAACGTTTGGATTTGTTTTGTAACATTTGTAAACGTTTTGCTTAAATCGATAAAAATGTGAAACATTAGGATTTTTTCATAATGTTTTAAACATTTGGATTGATTTCGTAACATTTTAAACGTTTGACTTAAATCGCTGAAAAGGTGAAACGTTTGAATTTGTTTTGTAACTTTTGTAAACGTTTGGCTTCAATCGCTGAAAAGGTGAAACATTTCTAGTAGTTACATAACGTTTTAAACGTTTGGATTTGTTAACTAACGTTTTAAATGTTTGGCTTAAATCGCTAAAAAGGTGAACTTTTGGATTTATTTCGTAATGTTTGTAATTGTTTGGCTTAATTTGCTAAAAAGGTGAAACGTTTTGATTTGTTTTATAACGTTTTAAACCTTTGGCTTAAATAGCTAATAAGGGGAAACATTAGGATTTGTTTCGTAATGCTTTCAATATTTGTTTAAATCGTTAAAAAGGAAAAACGTTAGGATTTGTTTCGTTACGTGTTAAACGTTTGGCCTAAATCACTAAAAAGGTGAAACATTATCATTTGTTTCGTATCATTTTAAACGTTTGGATTGGTTTCATAACATTGTAAACCTTTGGATTGGTATCGTAACATTTTAAACGTTTTGCTTAAATCGCTAAAAAGGTGAAACATTTGGATTTATTTCGTAACATTTGTAAACGTTTGGCTTAAATCGCTAAAAAGGGGAAACGTTTGGATTTGTTTCGTAACGTTTTAAATGTTTCGCTTAAATCGCTAAAAAGGGGAAACGTTTCGATTAGTTACATAACGTTTTAAACGTTTGGATTGGTTAGTAACATTTTAAATGTTTGGCTTAAATCGCTAAAAAGGTGAAACGTTTGGATTTACTTCGTAAAGTTTTAAACGTTTGGCTTAAATCGCTAAAAAGGGAAAACGTTAGGATTTTTTTTGAAACATTTTAAATGTTTGGCTTAAATCATTAAAAAGGCGAAAACGTTAGGATTTGTTTCATTACATTTTAAACGTTTGGCTTAAATCACTAAAAAGGTGACACGTTAGGATTTGTTTCATAACGTTTTAAATGTTTGGATTGGTTTAGTAACGTTTTAGCGTTTGGCTTAAATAGCTAAAAAGTTGTAACATTTGTAAACGCTTGGTTTAAATCGCTAAAAAGGTGAAAGGTTAGGATTTGTTTTGTAACATTTTAAATGTTTGGGTTGGTTTCGTAACGTTTTAAACGATTGCCTTAAATCACTAAAAGGTGACACCTTTGGATTTGTTTCAAAAAGTTTTAATCATTTGGCTTTAATCGCTCAAAAGGGAATAGTTAGGATTTGTTTTGTAAGGTTTTATACGTTTTACTTAAATTGCTAAAAAGGCAAAACATTAGGATTTGTTTCGTAACGTTTTAAACGTTTGGCTTAAATCGGAAAAAAGGGGAAACGCTAGAATTTGTTTCGTAACGCTTTTAAATGTTTGGAGTGGTTTCATAACGTTTTAAATGTTTTGCGTAAATCACAAAAAAAGTGAAACGATTAGATTTGTTTCGTAACGTTTGTAAAAATTTGTCTTTAATCGCTAAATAGGTGAAACGCTTGGATTTGTTTCGTAATGTTTTAAACGTTTGTATTGGCTTCATTACGTTTTAAATATTTGACTTAAATTGATAAAAAGGTGAAACGTTTGGATTTGTTTTGTAACGTTTGTAAACTTTTGACTTAAATTGCTAAAAATGTGAAACGTTTGGATTTATTTCGTAACGTTTGTAAACGTTGGCTTTAATTGCTAAAAAGGTGAAATGTTAGGAATTGTTTTGTAACGTTTTAAACGTTTGGATTTGTTTCGTAACATTTGTAAACTTTTGGCTTAAATTGCTAAAAAGGGGAAACGTTTGCATTTGTTTCGTAAAGTTTTAAATGTTTTGCTTAAATCGTTAAAAAGGGGAAACGTTTTGATTAGTTACATAACGTTATAAACATTTGGATTGGTTTGTAACATTTTAAATGTTTGGCTTATATCGCTAAAAAGATGAAACGCTTGGATCTGTTTCGTAACGTTTTTAATCATTTTACTTAAATCGCTAAAAAGGTGAAACGTTTGGATTATTTTCGCAATGTTTTAAACGTTTGGCGTAAATCGCTAAAAAGGGAAAACGTTAGGATTTGTTTCGAAAACGTTTTAAATGTTTGGCTTAAATCATTGAAAAGGCGAAATGTTAGGATTTTTTTCGTTACGTTTGAAACGTTTGGCTTAAATCACTAAAACGGTGACACGTGAGGATTTGTTTCATAACATTTTAAATGTTTGGATTGGTTTTGTAATGTTTTAACGTTTGGCTTAAATCGCTAAAAAGGTGAAACGTTTGGATTTTTTTCGTAACGTTTGTAAACGCTTGGTTTAAATCGCCAAAATGGTGAAAGGTTAGGATTTTTTTCGTAATGTTTTAAATATTTGGGTTAGTTTCGTAGCGATTTAAACGATTGCCTTAAATCACTAAAAGGTGACACGTTTGGATTTGTTTCGAAAAGTTTTAAACATTTGGCTTTAATCGCTAAAAAATGGAATAGTTAGGATTTGTTTCGTAAGGTTTTATATGATTGGCTTAAATTACTAAAAAGGCAAAACATTAGGATTTGTTTCGTAACGTTTTAAACATTTGGCTTAAATCGTTAAAAAGGTGAAACGTTAGAATTTTTTTCGTAACGTTTTTAAACGTTTTGATTGGTTTCGTAACGTTTTAAATGTTTAGCTTAAATCATTAAAAAGGTGAAACATTTAGATTTGTTTTGTAACGTTTGTAAATATTTGGCTTAAATCGCTAAAAAGGTGAAACACTTGGATTTGTTTCGTAATGTTTTAAATGTTTGGATTAGTTTCATTAAGTTTTAAATATTTGGCTTAAATTGATAAAAAGGTGAAACGTTTGGATTTGTTTCGTAACGTTTGTAAACTTTTGGCTTAAATTGATAAAAAGGTGAAACGTTTGGATTTATTTCGTAACGTTTGTAAACGTTTTGCATTAAACACTAAAAACATGAAATGTTAGGATTTGTTTCGTAACGTTTTAAACATTTGGATTTGTTTCGTAAAATTTTAAACGTTTCGCTTAAATCGCTAAAAGATGAATCGTTAGGATTTGTTTCACAACGTTTTAAACATTTGGCTTAGAACGCAAAATGGTGAAACATTAGAATTTGTTTCGTTTTAAACGTTTGGATTTTTTTTCGTAATATTTGAAACGTTTGGCTTAAATCGCTAAAAAGGTGAAACGTTTGGATTTGTTTTGTAACATTTTAAATGTTTTGGCTTAAATTGCTAAAAATGTGAAAAGTTAGGATTTGTTTTGTAACGTTTTATACATTTGTCTTAAATCGCTAAAACAATAAAACGTTAGGATTTATTTCGTAACGTTTTCAACGTTTGGCTTAAATCGCTAAAAAGGTGAAACATTAAGATTTTTTCGTACTGTTTTAAACGTTTGGATTGGTTTCGTAACGTTTTAAACATTTGGCTTAAATCTCTATAAAGGTGAAACGTTAGGATTTGTTTCGTAATGTTTGGCTTAAATCGCTAAAAAGGTGAAATGTTTGGATTTGTTTCGTACCGTTTTAACTTATGGCTTAAATGGCTAATAAGGTGAAACGTTTGGATTTGTTTCATAACGTTTTAAATGTTTGGATTGGTTAAGTAACGTTTTAAATGTTTGGCTTAAATCACTAATAAGGTGAAACGTATGGATTTGTTTGGTAACATTTGATATCATTTGGCTAAAATTGCTAAAAAGGTGAAACATTTAGATTTGTTTCATAACGTTTGGTAACGTTTGGCTTAAATCAATAAAAAGATGAAATGTTTGGATTTGTTTCGTAACGCTTTGAAATGTTTGGATTTGTTTCATAACGTTTAAATATTTGGATTTGTTTCGTAGCATTTGTAAACATTTGGCTTAAATCGCTAAAAAGGAGAAACATTTGTTTCGTAACGTTTTAAACGTTTGGATTTGTTTCATAACGTTTTAAACTTTTGCATTAAATTGATAAAAAGGTGAAACGTTTCGATTTGTTTCATAACGTTTGTAAACCTTTGTCTTAAATCGCTAAAAAGGTGAAACGTAAGGATTTTTTTCGTAACTCTTTAAACGTTTTGATTAGTTTCGTAACGTTTTAAGCGTTTGGCTTAAATCGCCAAAAAGGTAAAATATTTGGATTTGTTTGTAACGTTTGGATTGGTTTAGTAACGTTTTAAACGTTTGCCTTTAATCGCTAAAAAGGTGAAACATTTGGATTTGTTTCATAATGTTTGTAAACTTTTGGCTTAAATCGCTAAAAAGGAGAAACGTTTGGATTTTTTGCATAACGTTTTAAACGTTTGGATTGGTTTTGTAAAGTTTTAAACGTTTGGATTAAATCGCAAAAAAGGTGAAGCGTTTGGATTTGTTTCGTAAGTTTTTAAACGTTTGGCTTAAATTGCTAAAAAGCAGAAACATTAGAATTTGTTTCGTAACATTTTAAAAGTTTGGCTTAAATCGCTATTAAGGTGAAACGTTAGAATTTTTTCCGTAACGTTTTAAATGTTTGGATTTGTTTCGTAACGTTTTAAACATTTGGATTAAATCACAAAAAAAGCGAAACCTTTGGATTTGTTTCGAAACTTTTAAATGTTTGGCTTAAATCGCTAAAAAGGGGAAATGTTAGGATTTGTTTCGTAACGTTTAAAACGTTTGGCTTAAATCGCTAAAAAGGTGAAACGTTAGGATTTTTTTCGTAACGTTTTGGCTTAAATCCCTAAAAAGGTTAAACGTTAAGATTTATTTTGTAACGTTCTAAACTTTTGGATTGGTTTCGTAACAGTTTAAACGTTTGGCTTAAATCGCTAAAAAGGTGAAACGTTTATGTTTGTTTTGTAACGTTTGTAAATGTTTAGCTCAAATCGCTATAAAGATGAAATGTTTGGATTTGTTTCTTAACATTTTAAACGTTTGGTTTAATTTTCTAAAAAGGGGAAATGTTTGGATTTGTTTCGAAACATTTGAAACGTTTGACTTACATCTCTAAAAAGCGGAAATGTTTGGATTTGTTTCAAAATGTTTTAAACATTATGATTAAATCACTAAAAAGGAGAAACATTAGGATTAGCTTTATAATGTTTCAAACGTTTGGCTTAAATCGCTCAAAAGGTGAAACGTTAGGATTTGTTTCGTAACGTTTTAAACGTTTGGCTTAAATCGCTAAAAAGGTGAAATGTTTGTATTTGTTTCGTAACGTTATAAAGGTTTGGATTGGTTTCGTAACGTTTTAAACGTTTGGGTTAGATCGCTAAAAAGGTGAAACGTTTGGATTTGTTTCATAACGTTTGTGTAATATCCCGTAAAAGTTTACATTTTTTTTTATAAATTTCCGGCAGTTTTCTAGTCGTTTCCGGTTTGCGGTTCGATTCGTGACTAGTTAGAATTTGGAGATACTCGGTTCGGTTTGTGGTTCAACCAAAAGGGTTGAACCACACTTTTGAATCAGGTCTTAAAAGAGACCTGATTCAAAAGAAAGGTCTCATACGAGACCAACATGTCTCGTACGAGAACCTCGTTTGTTTGGCCTGGTCTCGTACGAGACCAGGCATTCTCGAACGAGAACCAAGCCAATTTGGCTGGTCTCGTTCGAGACTTGTTTTACCGAGGGAGGGGGCAACTTCGTCTTTCGTTTCTAACCTAATCGACCTACTTAAATACCTAAAATTCAACCCTAATCCATTCTCCACACTACAAGCAAACCCTAGCCATCTTTAATATCCATTTTCATTGAGAAACATTGCTGCAATCATCCCTCAAAGTTGTTGTTCCGGTAAGCTTCATTATTCATTAAATTTCAGTTTTGGTTTATGAACGACGTTCCGTATTTTTGATCGTTCTCCTTCGTTTCTAGATCGAAATTGATTCCGTTTGATCCTGGAGATTCTAGACTTTCGTATCTACGTTTCTCTATCTCTTTTTTGCAAAACGGTACGTAATCGACCTCGTTTCAATCGCCGTACGGTTTCCGTTTTAAGCTTGCAAAACCTGTTTCTTGTGGAATTCATTACTGCCGAATTCCTTTACCTTATCTGGCTATGATTTTGCTATATTAGAGATCACAAATCACTCTTGTATGTTTGGTTGTTATTTGATTAAGCTCGGTTAGGAATCCTCAGCTCGTTCTTATGATTATACTTCGTCATTCTAGGAACGAATGGTTGCTGTGACTACCATTGTTCCGTTCTTGTCTTGGTTCATGATTATGATTTACGGAAACTAAGTAATTGATTGATTGGGTATTTAAGGTTTGTGAAGATGGTTGTTTGGAAATTGTGATACTTGCTTCATGATTCTGTAACACGTCCATGAAGAAGATGATGCCTTGGAGGGATTTTGATTTTAAATGAGAGGGGTGGCTAATTGGCATATTGGTTATCTAAGTAAATTGGTTTAAGCAAATAAATCCTTTAAGTTAACTTTACCTATCGTTTTGATAATAACTAGGATTTCAATTTGATTTGAATATAGTGAACGTTAGCAAATTATTTAATTAAGTTAATATAATTACTCGGACAATTATATTAATTTGAATGTCAAAGTGGCTAAATTACAATTTAGCCCCTGAACGTTTTTAAACTTATTTGACTAAGTTGTTGGGTATAACTTTATAGTTCATTTTAAATTATAATAATTATATTAGTTTTCAAATATCAAAGTGGCTAAATTACAATTTAGCCCCTGATCATTTTTATAACTTATTTAAGTAAGTTTTTGATTAGTAGCTTTATATTTTGTTTTTATTTATAAACAAAAGTAATTAATTTGATTTCGATTATCAAATTGGCTAAAGTACAGTTTAGCCCCTAAACCTTTATAAATTTAAAATGGTTAAGTTTTGTTTGTAACTTGGGTTACTTGAAAATGAAGTTATTGAGTTCGGCTTTTAATGTGGATTATTATTTTATCGAATTAATTTATAAATATAAACTCGGGTTTATATTTTATAAACGTTTCGAGTCGGGTTAGACTTGGGTCACCCGACAAGTGAGATTAGCTTGGTAGTTATTGGTAACTCGGCTAACCCACTATTTGGAAATTATTTTTATTTGAAGATTTTTAAATAATAATTATAAATTGGATTATTAAGCGAGAACTCAATAAACTTGTATTAGTTGATGTAATAACCCGTATTTTTTTTATATAATTTTCGACATGTTTCCGGGTGTGTTTTGAGTAGTATTTTAAGTTTCGTGGATAGTTCATGGTTTAATTCGTTTTAGGTTCGGTTTTTTTATAAAAAAAAGAAAAAGATCCTTGAGTTGTGATTCAACCAAAAGGTTGAACCACAAGCGCGCAAATCAGGTCTCAATCGAGACCTGAAAAACGCGCTGGGTCTCGTTCGAAACCATGAGGTTTCAAACGAGACCTCATGTATCAAACGAGACCTCAGCCTTTTGGCTGAGTCTCGTTCGAGACATTAGCAGCTTATTGTGAGCTTGGTGACTGCGACCCTTCCATCCCGTTTTTGACCTAGATCTGTGTGATCTTGGTGACTGTGACACTCTAAAGGATGCTGTTCTGGTAAGTTTTCTTGTTCCTCAAATTTCAGTTTTGGTTTATGAGCGGCGTTCCGTATTTTTGATCGTTCTCTCTCGTTTCTAGATCGAAATTGGTTTCGCTTGATCTCAGACGTTCTAGACTCAATTCTCTACGTTTCCCTATCTGGTTTACGCCAAACGGTACGCTATCGATCTCGTTTCAATCGCCGTACGGTTTATCGTTTTGAGATGTTATGAGCTGTTCTTGATTAACATGGTTACTGCCGAGTCCTTTTTCCCTTTTAGCCATGTTTTGCTTGATTAATGGTTATCAACCTCTTAGTATATTAGTTATAAATCGTTTTGGCTTCGGTTTGTGATTGTTACATCATTAATTGGTGTCTCGGTTGAGCTTTGATTTGAGTAATTCGGTTTTGTCTTGCTTGGGAGTTCTTGAGTTATTTACTACGGTTTCTACTTGATAATTAGGTTAATGTTCATTCCAAGGTTGATATGATTTTAGCTGAATATTGTTAAACCAGGGATTTGTTTCTATGAGTTATTGCTTGAGATTTTCGGCCATGGCAGTAAAGGCTTAGGCGGGGTTCCTTTGGTTTGAAATGTTGATGATGGTCAAATTGCTAATGTACTCACCATTGTTTTGTTTTAATCAAATAAATCCTTTAAGTTAACGTTACTTATTGTTTTGATATTAACTAGGATTTCAATTTGATTTGAATATAGTGAACGATAGAAAATTAATTAATTAAGCTAATATAATTACTCGGACAATTATTCTATTTCGAATGTCAAAATGGCTAAATTACAATTTAGTCTCTGAACGTTTTTAAAACTTATTTAATTAAGTTTTTAGTTAGTAACTTTATATTTTGTTGTTAATTATAAACAAAAGTAATTAGTTTGATTTCGGATATCAGATTGGGTAAAGTGCAGTTTAGTCTCTAATTGGCTAAAGTACAGTTTAGTCCCTAATTGGCTAAAGTACAGTTTAGTCCCTAATTGGCATAAATACAGTATAGTCCCTAAATTTTATAAACTTAAAGTGGTTAAGTTTTAGTTGTAACTTGGGTTACTTGGAATTGAAGTTATTCAGTTCCGCTTTTAAAATGGATTACTATTTTATTGAATTATTTTACAAATATAAACTCGGGTTTATATTTGATAAACGTTTTGAGTCGGGTTAGACTTGGGTCACCTGACAAGTGAGATTAGCTTTGTGGTTACTGGTAACTCGGCTAACCCACTATTTGAAAATTATTTATTATTTAAAGATTATTAAATAATATTTGTAAATCGGATTTTAAGCGAGAACTCAATAGACTTGTAAAATTTTGCATTATTACCTTTTGGGTATTTTTGCGTTGTTCTGGATTATTTAATTCCGACGTGTTATTTGTGCTAGTCCTATGTGGTGTCTATACTCTCTAGAGTTAGGGTCTGTTTTTAATAATTATTTTATTTGTCTAGACCTATCTACTGGTCGTGCTTCAGAGGCGAACCAGGATTAGTTGCTTGCCGGTTATCACATGCATTAGCAAGCAGTGTGTTTGTACTTATTATTTACCGCTTTATTAAGTGAATTGTTATTTTAATATTAAATATATATATTGTACATATATTGCGAACTGTTTTTATATTATGCCTCTTAGTTGGAACATGCTACCCAATGGGCATCATTAGGACTACGTGCGCACCGGTAATCATCTGGATAAGGTAAATATGGAAATGTGGTAACTCGGTGTGAGCATAGCTCTCGGGACCAAATAGAGTAACTCGGTGTAGCATAGCTCTCGGGACTCTGGATATGGTAATGTATGGTCGGTGGTAACTCGGTGTAGCTCAGCTCTCGGGACCAGGCCTATTGGATTATATTTATTATTTAGAATTGTGGATTAGGGTTCCAACTATTATTCGTAATATCATTATTAAATGTTTTAAACGGTTTTAAAGGTTTTCCACTTAATAAATGTAAATAGTGGTATAAACTCATCTCAGTATATCTGACCCCGTTGTTTTCCCAATTTTTTCCAGGGTTATGATCTGAGAGAGTCTGGTGATCTCTGCATTTACTTTTCCTCGGAGGTTCCATTTATTTTAGTAGAACTATCAAACTGTTTTATTCTTAGACCACAGTAGTAACTAGACGTCTGTAATTTATTCTAGTTGTTGTCAGATTGGTCTGACTGATTATTTATTGCTCTGGCATGTTATATGATTATTCCGAATTATTTATGTTAAGCCAATTTAATATCATTATTGGAAAGCATGTTATATTAATTGTTGAATATTATAACTGTTAGATTTAGGCTGAAGTCTCGGTTGCCCCCGAGCATTGGTTTTCTGCAGGTTTAATTGAATTGTATGTTATAAGAAAGGCTAGCTACGGGTTTTGGTACTACATTACCCATACCTTAGCGCCGGTCGCGATACATGAAAATGGGTCGTGACAAACTTGGTATCAAAGGTTTGATTTCAAACCAAGGCCATTTGCTTGCTATGTGTTTACTCTGTTAAGTATGGTTGTTTCTTAGGAATTACTGCGGATATAGGTTTCTGTCATGTCTTTAAAAACGTCATCCATTGATTTTCAAAACATTCTGCCTACACCAATAGAATTGCGTCGAGTCGGTCAATATATGTTGATTTGATGTTTTTAATTATTGTTGTTGTTTCACTTGGGTGAACATTTTAACGCTGTTAATTTCTCGGGAAATCCTAATTATTACTTGTTTTGTTTCATACTTGGGTATGAATTTATGTGTTATTTAAATCGTTTTTGTTCAATCCTTATGATATGGACAACGTTGTTCGTACTCGTGTTGCGGCAGAGCAAGAAGCTGAGGCTGATGATGCGATTTCCATGGAAGTCGATCAGAACGTACCACCAGTTCAGGCAAATGCTGGACGTGGTAGAGGTAGAGGTGCTGGCAGAGGTAGAGGTGCTGGTAGAGGCAGAGGAGCTGGTGCTGGTAGAGGTGGAGGTAGAGGACGTGGTGCAGCAGGTGTTCAAGCACCGAATGTGCAGCAGTCACCGGAGGTGCAACAGGCACCGAACATGCAGGCGTTCGACTTCACTACCTTCTTGGCTGACATTGTCGAGATGCAGAACAACCAGGCTCTTCTGCAGAATCAGTGTACGGTATTGGGTCAGTTAGCGCAGCCACAGCAACCTCAGCCTAGTGCTGTAGCTGGTATGGGTGGACTTGCTGGTGTCGATCACATTCCGACAGACAGAGAGGTGGTGATGACCTACACGAAGTTGACTCTGACTTCATTTGATAGCACAGGGGATGCTCTTGACTTTTTGGAGGAGTTTGAGTACAACAGTCAGAGGATTCAAGCTACTGATCGTCAATCAGTGATGCTTGTGGAGATGTCGCTGAAGGGTCCAGCTAAGGACTAGTTTCGCGATAACATCAGGCCAGAGATGGCTACATTGACTTGGGCTGAGTTTGTGAACAGGTTCAAAGGTTACTATCTACCCTTCTCTGTTACTGAGAATTTCAAAGAAAAGCTGCTAAATTTGAAGAAGGGGGATAGATCAGTGACAGACTACACTATAGAGTTTGTCCGTTTGGGGCGGTTTTGTAATACCCCAAATATTTTAGAATAACTAAATTGTGCCACGTGTCGTAAACTCTGATAAATTAAATTAAGAAGGATTTAATTTAATTATATCGGGAATAAAGAATAATAATTATAGAGCGGATTAGCGGGAATTAAGGAAATAACTTCGGAAATTAATATAAAACAAATTATAAATTCTGAGCCAAAGTCCGCGAAATATTTTATAGTATTTACGATAAAAGTCTCGAGTCAATCGGAGACTGTTTAAAATTTGGACGCGGATACGTTTTGGACTAAATTGTAACTTTTGAAAAGTTTAAGGACCAACACGTAAATTAGCCGGTTAAGCCCGAGAATAGCAATTAAAAGATTATTGATGGAAAATAATAATTTTGGAATCGGATTATTTATTTGGATATAAATAATACATACGTAATTAAGATAAAGTAAATAGTTAATCGTTTAGTTATAATAGAAAGTTTATAAGAGAATTGGTTTAAGTTAAAGAGATGAGGGATTAAAAATGTACTTTAGCCAATTATATAAGAAATGGTATGAAGAAAGAAGGATCCAGACTCGCATTACCATCACCAGACTCCATTTTCATTTCCTTCGTTAAAACATCGTCGTTCCGTCGCTCGATCTCCGTTTCTCGTCCGTTTTCGACATTCTATAGCTCGAAACGATCGGATTTCAACGGGTAATCACGGTAAGCTTGACGTTTTTCCGTTTGAATGGATATTTTTGGAGTTTTATCGAGTTAAAGTTTTAGGCCACGGGACGATATAATCGTTTTAACGGTTTTAGGATTAAATTATAGCGTTTTGAGCTTAGAATAAGCGTTGTGGATGCGTTTGGAGCGTTTTTACGCTAATAGCACGTCGGAACACCCCGAAAAACGATTCCGGGGATCGTGCACGAACGTGCACCATCAATGGTGCACGAACGTGCACCTATGTGCACGAACGTGCACCTATGTGTGGTGCACGACCGTGCACCAAGGTGCACGACCGTGCACAAGCAGGACGTGCACGATCGTGCACCGTAATGCACGAGCGTGCACCTGGACCGTTTCCCCGATTGTTTTAGTTTAATACCCCGTTTCGTATTCGCGTATCGAGGTGGAAATCGATTGATTATCAATTGAATGAATCGCTAACCTGATAAGGATAAACGTGAGATAAATTAGAAAAGAGATACGATTCATAAACGAGTTAGAAACCGTTTATTAGAATATACGCATGAGAAACGCGACGGTTAATAATTATAGCGTGTCGTGTCTCGAGTTTAGAGTCAATCTTAGAATAGGACTCTGATGCGAGTCAAATATTTTAAATCGTTTTAGTTCCGGCGAGGCAAGGAGCCGCTGGACCAGAAGCTCGGGAAGCTAGACGTTTCTGAGCACCGGCACCGGAGTATTTTTTGGATAAGCAGTCACTGTGAGTTTATACGATTTGCTTTTAAAGTATTTATTTAAGCAATTATTTTATATTTCTTTATGTTTGAATTGCATGTTTTATATGCGAAATTTTTATATGAATTGCGCATACGCTTGATTTGAAACCAGTTTTGATTTGAGCGACAATAGGACTGCGTGATCACTAGTTTTGATTTGATACAGCTATGAGCTGATTATGATTATGAAATTTGAGATTTGAGGTATAGTTCGATACGAGCAAGTATTCAGCTACGGTGTAGCTAGGAGTCTCTGTATCTAGTGGGTTGGACCCACCAGTGAGTTGGACTCACAATTTGATATTAATGATTGGGTTGTTTGATTGATGATTAGTATGTTTGAGGATTAAGGTTTCAATCTGATCTCGTACTTGGCTGCATACGATTTAATATCATTTTATGTTTTATTTGAATACTTATTAGTAAATGTATGAACTCACTCAGTATATCCCCATATACAAACCCCTCACAGATTTCCTTTCAGGATAAAAGACGTTTTGAAGCAACAGACTTCTATCCTACTTCCAGAAGTCTGTATTTTTGAAAGTATGTAAAGAAACAATACTTTATTCTTAGAGCTGTAGTAGATAAATGTTTGTAATATAAGGTTTTCTGTAAATATAACTTTACTGTATTAAAGTTAATAATGTTTTACGCTAGTTTCATTTTGATAATTGAGACTGCTGGAGGATATGAATGCCTGGCATGTGTGTTTAGCATGACACGTGTTTATGTATGTCATGCATGACGTTTATGATTCGCGAAAAATTATTTTACGTTTTTAGGCTTGCTACGGGTTTTAGAGCAACCACTCCCATTCCGTAGCGCCGGTCTCGGCCCATGAGATTAGGTCATTAAAGGTTTGCTACAGATCTACAGGGTGATCGAGGGCGAGTGAACGACCGCTATGTTAGGGGTTTAGGCTCAGAATTTCTTCCTTTACTGATAGGGACGGACATGGAGTTCGCTCGAGTAGTGGATAGTGCTTGTCGTATGGAGAATTCATTGATTCAGTTTGGGACAATCTCTGACCCTTTCCAGAATCAGAAGGGAAAGAGTGATCTTCCTAGTGGGGGGCAACAGGCCCCAGCGCAGCATGGTAGTGGAAACTACTACAGTTGCTCTTCTCAGGCCAATAGGGGGAGTCGCCGTATGCACAACAAGGGAAGGCATAGTGCTAGGAGTGCTCCGTACAGTTCTAGTAGCAGTGGGAGTAACCGTGGTTCAGGACGCGGGTACAGTGGTGGATCGAACATTCCGTTCTGCCAGAACTGCAGACACAGGCACTATGGTCAGTGCCAGTTAGCTCCTGGAGGCTGTTTCTCTTGCGGCCAGCCGGGTCATTTCTCCAGGGAGTGTCCGACATCTGGGCAGCAGATGTCTAACTCCAGTGTGGCGCAGTCGTCTTACTAGCAGTAAAGACCTGCGTTTACACAGTCTGTAGGGTATTCTCAACCTGCAGCATCTTTTGTTGGCCAGCAGGGCCGTGGTTCTGGTGGCAGAGGTTTTGGTGGCCGTGGTAACGGTGGTAAAGGTTCCAACAGTTATGGTACTGGGCAGAGTTCGCAGCAGCAGCCGTAGGGTCAGGTCAGAGTGTTCGCTCTTACTCCTCAGGATGCGCGTGAATTAAACGCTGTGGTGCAAGGTACCATTCCGATTTCTTTTACTGGTGCTTTGGTATTATTTGATGCGGGTGCAACCCATTCTTTTGTGTCTACTTGCTTTGTTGGGAAATTGGGTATTGCACCATCTACTTTGAGTGAACCTCTAGTTGTGTCTACACCTATGTCTGAAGGTGTAGTAGTGGACGTCGTTTATCCTTCTTGTCCGGTGGTTATTCAGGGTAGAGAATTATCTGCTGATTTGATTGTGCTTGATGTTCTTTCTTTTGATGTCATATTTGGGATGGATTGGTTGTCACGCAACTTTGCTTCTATTGACTATCGAGGGAAGTCAGTCGAGTTTAGGATTCCAGGTGATCTACCTTTTTCCTTTCAGGGAGAAAAGGCGGAGACACCTAAGAATCTGATTTCCGCCATCAAGGTGAAGCGGATGTTAGGCAAGGTTTGCTAGGGTTTCCTTACTGTGGTTCGTGATTTGGAAGCTGATAGTGGTGATATGCATAGTGTTCCGATAGTGAATGAGTTCACTGATGTGTTTCCAGAGGAATTGCCTGGATTACCACCTGATCGTGAGATTGAGTTTTGAATTGATGTGGTTTCTGGTACAGCTCCGATTTCGATACCGCCGTATCGGATGGCTCTTACAGAGTTGAAGGAGTTGAAGGACCAGTTACAAGAGTTGTTGGATAGCGGGTTCATCAGACCGAGTACTTCTCCATGGGGTGCTCCAGTTCTGTTTGTGAAGAAGAAAGACGGTTCCTTTCGACTGTGTATCGACTGCGGACAGTTGAACAAGGCTACTGTCAAGAACAGATATCCCCTTCCTCGCATCGATGATTTGTTTGACCAGTTGCAGGGTGCGAAGTGTTTTTCCACGATTGATTTGAGGTATGGGTACCATCAACTTCGGATCCGTGATGTAGATGTGCCTAAGACTGCTTTTCGGACGCGGTATGGACATTTTGAGTTTCTGTTTATGTCCTTTGGTCTGACGAACGCACCAGCAGCGTTTATGGATATGATGAACAGAGTGTTCAAGCCATTTTTGGACCAGTTTGTTATCGTGTTCATTGATGACATTTTGATCTATTCTCGGAGTGAGGAGGAACATGCTTACCATTTGAGGATTATACTACAGACGTTGCGTGAGCATCAGTTGCATGCTAAGTTCTCAAACTGTGAGTTCTGGTTTGGTTAGGTTACCTTTCTAGGACACGTAGTGTCAAAAGATGGGATCAAAGTTGATCCGAAGAAGATTGAGGCGGTTATGGATTGGCAGAGGCCGATGTCAGTTACCGAGATCAGAAGTTTTCTGGGTTTAGCTGGCTACTATCGTCGGTTCGTGCAAGATTTCTCCAGAATATATGCACCGTTGACTAAACTGACACAGAAGGGTGTTAAGTTTGAGTGTATTGACAAGTGCGAGGCGAGCTTTGAGAAGCTCAAGGAGATTTTGACTACAGCTACGGTTTTGGCATTGCCTTTTGGCATTGATGGTTTCACAGTGTATTGTGATGCGTCTCAGATTGGTTTGGGTTGTGTTCTGATGCAACATGGACAGGTGATTGCCTATGCTTCCAGACAGTTGAAGAAGCATGAGGTGAATTACCCTACTCATGATTTAGAGTTGGCAGCTGTGGTTATTGCGCTGAAAATCTGGAGGCATTATTTATATGGTGCTACTTGTGAGATTTTCACTGATCATAAGAGTCTGAAGTATATCTTTGATCATAGGGAGTTGAACTTGAGATAGAGGAGGTGGATAGAATTGCTGAAAGACTACGACTGTACTATTCAGTACCATCCTGGTAAGGCTAATATGGTAGCCAATGCGTTGAGTCGCAAGTCTTCGGGCAGTTTGGCTCATATTTATGAGATTGGGCGTAGACCCATGGTTAGGGATTGGCACGGTTTGATAGCGTCGGGCTATGCTTTTCAGGTTTCTCAGGCCGGTTGTTTGTTGGCACAGTTGCAAGTGCAACCTGTTTTTATTGATCGGATCAAAGTTTTACAAGCTGAGGATCCACAGTTGAAACGGATTATAGAGGAGGTTCAGCAGGATGGAAATTCCGAGTTCACTTTTATGGATGGTGTTCTGAGACACGGTTCGAGATTGTGTGTTCCGGATTCAGATGGTTTGAGGGACCAGATTCTGGAAGAAGCGCACAAATCTGCTTATAGTGTTCATCCGGGTTCTACTAAGATGTACCATGATCTTAAGGGTACCTACTAGCGGAGCGGGATGAAGAAGGATGTCGCTGAGTATGTTTCTAAGTGTCTTACTTGCCAGCAGGTGAAGCTGGAGCATCAGAGACCTTTTGGCTATCTGCAACCACTACCTATTCCAGAGTGGAAGTGGGAGCGGATTGTCATGGATTTTGTGGTTGGTTTACCACGTACTCGATAGGGGTACGATTCCATCTGGGTGATAGTTGCCCGTATGACCAAGTCAGCTCATTTCCTACCGATCAAGGTTTCGTATACTGCTTCGAGGTTGGCTCAGTTGTACATCGACAGGATTGTCAGTTTGCATGGTGTACCGGTTTCTATTGTTTCAGACAGAGGTTCTGTGTTTACTTCGAGGTTCTGGAAAGCGTTACAGGAATCCTTGGGTTCTCGGTTGGATTTCAGTACAGCTTTTCATCCTCAGACTGACGGTCAGTCTGAGAGGATTATTCAGACATTGGAGGATATGCTCAGGATGTGTGTTCTCGATTTTCAGGGTAGCTGGGATACTCATTTTCCGTTGATTGAGTTTTCTTACAACAACAGTTACCACGCGAGTATCGAGATGGCGTCGTATGAGGCTTTGTACGGGCGCAAGTGTAGATCTCATATCTGTTGGGAGGAGGTTGGAGAGCGTAAACTCTCAGGAGCAGAGATTAATTAGATTACCTCAGAGAAGCTACCGTTGATCAAACGGAGGTTAGAGACTGCTTTTAGTCGGCATAAGAGTTATGCTGATCCGAAGAGAAAAGACATTGAGTTTCATGTTGGTGATTTCGTGTTTCTTCGGGTTTTGTCTATGAATGGCGTTGTTCGTTTTGGTGTCAAGGGGAAGTTGGCACCGAGGTATATTGGTCCTTATGAGATTTCAGAGAGGATTGGAGTTGTGGCTTATCGTTTGGTTCTACCGCCAGACATGTCTTTAGTGCATCCTGTGTTTCATGTTTCTATGTCGAGGAAGTGCATTTCTGATCCTTCGCACGTGATTATGCCTCAGAGCGTTGAGATTGACCAAGAGTTATCGTATGAGGAACAGCCAGTGGAGGTTGTTGATACGCAAGTGCGTAAATTGCGGAACAAGGAGATTCCGATGGTTAAGGTTCTCTGGCGCAATCATTTTGTAGAGGAGTGCACCTGGGAGATCGAGTCGGATATGCGGAATCGCTATCCTTTTCTTTTTCCGTGAGGTACGATGCCTTATTTTTATGTGGTTTCTATAGTTGTTATCTGTATACGTGTTATTCTGGTGTTAATTGTTTGTCGTGTTAAATTCGAGGACGAATTTTTAATTAGTTGGGGAGAATGTAATAACCCGTATTTATTTTATATAATTTTCGACATGTTTCCGGGTGTGTTTTGAGGAGTATTTTAAGTTTCGTGGATAGTTCGTGGTTTGATTCGTTTTAGGTTCGGTTTTTTTTAAAAAAAAGAAAAAGATCCTTGAGTTGTGATTCAACCAAAAGGTTGAACCACAAGCGCGCTAATCAAGTCTCAATCGAGACCTGAAAAACGCGCTGGGTCTCGTTCGAAACAATGAGGTTTCAAACGAGACCTCATGTCTCGAACGAGACTCAGCCAACTCATTGTGAGCTTGGTGACTGCGACCCTTCCATCCCGTTTTTGACCTAGATCCGTGCGGTATTTAAAAACATTTTCTTCACAAAAAATCTCCACCACACTTCACTTAAACCCTAGCCGCCATCCTCCTAATCGTTCTCTGAGAAACGAAGCAGTTATCATCCTCCAAAGGTTGCTGTTCCGGTAAGTTTTCTTGTTCCTCAAATTTCAGTTTTGGTTTATGAGCGGCGTTCCGTATTTTTGATCGTTCTCTCTCGTTTCTAGATCGATATTGATTCCGCTTGATCTCAGACGTTCTAGACTCAATTCTCTACGTTTCCCTATCTGGTTTACGCCAAACGGTACGCTATCGATCTCGTTTCAATCGCCGTACGGTTTAACGTTTTGAGATGTTATGAGCTGTTCTTGATTAACATGGTTACTGCCGAATCCTTTTTCCCTTTTAGCCATGTTTTGCTTGATTAATGGTTATCAACCTCTTAGTATATTAGTTGTAAATCGTTTTGGCTTCGGTTTGTGATTGTTACATCATTAATTGGTGTCTCGGTTGAGCTTTGATTTGAGTAATTCGGTGTTGTCTTGCTTGGGAGTTCTTGAGTTATTTACTACGGTTTCTACTTGATAATTAGGTTAATGTTCATTCCAAGGTTGATATGATATTAGCTGAATATCGTTGAACCAGTGTAATACCCCGTGTTTTCCAATTGTGTTTCCGTTAGTGTTTGATCATTTCGTCGTTCGTATCTCGCGTGTTTGGGCTCGTTTAGTCTTTGTTTTGAAGATTGGATTCGGATGCCCATCATCGCCGGGCTCGGGGCCCATTTCGTGCCCTTTCTTTTTTTTGGCCTGAAGGGCGCGACGGAAGGCGCGACAGGGCTGGCGCGCCTCGCATCGCGCCCTCTTTGAAAATTTTGGCAGGGCGCGATGGCCCGTCGCGCCTCGCGACGCGCCTGCCATCGCGCCCCACTGCTGATTTTGCGTGGGGTATATAAATAGACCCCATAATTCGACCAAACTCTTTTTATTTCGTTTACCTAAAACCCTAGCCGACTCTCACACTTTGAAATACTCTGAGGTCATACTTTCCTCTTTCATTCGCAATCGCGTTGAATTCGGTAAGTTATTCGTATCCCTTCCACTATTATTCATTTGTTTACTTCGTTATCGATTCGTGATTCGTTATTCTTTGATTGTTTAGCATCGCTGTAAGTTCATACTCATCACCACACCAGCCCCTACCGTTCTCAAATTCTTGGACATTGTAAATCTCAATACGGTACGTTCAATCTTCCTAGTTTTGCATTGTACGTTTCTTCGCTGTGACGTGTTATGGCTGCCGATTGTTAATTTTTTCTAGGCATGGTTATTCTGATGTTTAGGCCCTTGTCTTGCGTTCATATCCGTGCCATACCATCTCCGGATCATCTCGCGTTATTATCTTCGATCGGTATCTCGAATGACTTGTTGTTCTTGCATCGTTGCTTTGATATTATGGACTGCTACTATTCCTTTAGTTGCTGCCTTTAATTGTTTGCTGTTACCGTTGTGAACCTCTTTTATTGTTGATAATCAAATTGGGTTTTGTGTTGTTGTATGATTTTTTGTTTCGCCATTTCAGCATAGGTTTCATGGCTGCCATTGTTGGGTGTTTTAGTGTAAACATGGATGTTCATATTGTGATTGCCTTTCATGTGCAAATTGTGCTCCCTCTTGTGTTTGATATTGGTTTAATGATCTTATTATTATTGGTTTGGTTATGGGTTTACTGTCAACATGAGGTTTCCCTGTTGTGACATTTGGTATTCCATACTTCATTATCATATTATGTGGGATTTGATAATGAGTTGTGTTTAGCGGATTAACTATCGTTTTGATTTCTAAACTACCCATTGTTAACGTTTTTCAATTTGGAATAAAGTTGTGTGGACTTTGATTGAATCCTTTTGAAAGTTATATTTAAAAACGTTACTTGTTTTATAATCGTTAAATCGAATAATTACTTGGGTAATTATTGTTTTGAATTATTGGCTTAAGGTGCCAAGTTGGCTAAAATTACGTTTTGAGTTTATGACGTTTTCTTAAACTTAATTTAGTTAAGTTAGTCGGTATCTAAAGGTTACTTTTGTTTATGGATATTGAGTTCCGCTTGCAATTATTATTTTATCAAATCATATCTTGGTATTATAAAATATGGTTTATATTTTGATAAAATTATTGGGTCGGGTTAGACTTGGGTCACCCGACATGTGAGGTTAGCTTGGTAGTTACCGGTAACTCGGCTAACCCAGTTTTTGGAAATTACATGGTTTATTATTTAATAATTGTTTTAAATAATATTTTATGAAATGGATTTTAAAGCGGGAACTCAATAGACTTGACTTGTGTGGTTTATTAATTAATTGAGTACTATGTTTACTCTGGTTGGCTTCACCTTGACTTGTTGTTTGTGCTAGTCCTATCTGGTGTCTAGTACTCTATAGAGTTAGGGTTTGTTTTAATAATTATTTATTTGTGTTTAGACTCGTCGAGTGTTCGTGCTTTTGAGGCGAACCGAGTCTAGGTTGCTTGCCAGAAGTTTTCACGTGGATTAGCAAGCAGTGAGTTTGTACTTACTATTTACCGCTTTATTAAGTAAATTGTTATTTAATATCTATATATATTGTATACGTACAATTGCGAACTGTTTTTCCATTATGGCTCTTAGTTGGAACATGCTACATAATGGGCCTCATTAGGACTGCGTGCGCACCGGTATTGATCTAGATAAGGTATGTGATATGTGGTGGTAACTCGGTGTGAGCATAGCTCTCGGGACCAGTAGAGTAACTCGGTGTAGCTCAGCTCTCGGGACTCTGGATATGGATTAAGAGTGGTCGGTGGTAACTCGGTGTAGCTCAGCTCTCGGGACCAGGCCTATTGGATTATGGTTATATTTATTATTGTGGATTAGGGTTCCAACTATTATACGTAATGTTTATATTAAATGTTTTAAAAGGGTTTTAAAGATTTTCCACTTGATAAATGTAAATAGTGGTATGAACTCATCTCAGTATATCTGACCCCGTTGTTTTCCCAATTTTTCCAAGGTTATGATTTGAGTGAGTCAGCTGCTCTCCGATTCTTTATTTCCTCGGAGGTTTTACTTTATTTAATAAAGTTATTAAAACTGATTTTATTCTTAGACCGTAGTAGTGATTAGAAGTCTTATATGTCTAATACTTGTTATAAACTTATTCAATGGATTATTGCTGTATTGGCATTCTTTAATTGACTTGGGTTAATATGTACTTTTGCCATGTTTAAGACTCATAGTTGGATGAGCACTTATTAATAGATGTTGTGTATTATGAACTGCTAGAACTAGGCTGAAGTCTCGGTTGCCCCCGAGCATTGGGTTTCTTGCAGGTTCATGTATTTGTTGGTTATCCGCAAGGCTAGCTACGGGTTTTGGTACAACCATACCCATACCCTAGCGCCGGTCGCGATTCATGAAAATGGGTCGTGACAAACTTGGTATCAGAGCTTTGGTTTCAAACCAAGGCCTTATGCATGTTATGTGTTTATTAGTTTGGCATGATAAGTTGATGTCGTGTCATAGGAACTACTGCGGAATTAGGATTCACGTCTTATCTTTTAAAACGTCATCTTTTATTTTCAAATTTTCAGCCTACATCCTATAGGTGATGTCTGTCAGTCTTTATTTGGTGCTGATGTTATGATTGACAATTTATTTCACTTGGATGTTACTTGATGTGTTTTATCATGTTGAGGTTATTTCACTTTGGGTGATTTTAATTGCTTCTGATTTCTCGGGAAATTTATTGTTAATGATGTTTTCTAAATTCATACTTGGGTATGATATTGTTTGAAAAACTTTGGCTTTATGCCATTAATGGTTTTAAATAACGATGAATTATATTGTAGTACAATTTGGATTTGGCCATAATTGTTGAGTGCTATATACGTTAGTACCTATGAGGATACATTTAGGCGTTAACCTAAATATTGGGTTAAATTTTAAAACGTGTTTTGATGGTCATATATGGTTTGACCATATGTTGCTTTAAGAGTTTTCATTAAGAAAAGTGGTTTTGTTTTAATTTGTGTTTTGACACAGAATCAAAAGAGAAGTTGGAGTTTAATTCTTTAAAAGTTTGATTTTTGATTAAGTTGCTTGTAAAAAGAATTTTCTTGTGTGTTTAATTTTTAGAGTTATGGAAATGGCTGTTTGAGATTAAGGATTTCTCACTTGAGTTTTTAAATTGCCGTTTAGCGGTTGGGTTAAGTTGAGCTCACAATTTTGAAAGGATGGAAATTTTATCCAAATAGTTTTTTTTCGGATTTACAAATGTTTTGATTACGTTTTATAAACAGTTGTATTGGGTTCGACTTGGGTCACCCAAATTTAAGAGTTGAGCTTGGTAGTTGTAATGACTCGGCTAGCTCGATGATTTTATAGTTTGAGATACTTGGGTATCCGTTTTAAAGCAATTGATTACTAAGAAGAGACTTTTACGGAAAGTGATTTTGTTTTAACCGTGGGGCTCAACAAAATTTGGAAGTTTTCGTATTTGACTTTTAAATTTCAAAATGAATTTAAAGCGCATTTTTAAAAGATGATATAGTTATAAGATAATTTTGGTATGAAAATTCAAGCTGGTTGTAGCATGTCCTAAATTTTCCTCAAAGTATATTTAGGTTAATTTTATTCAATGGCATGCTTACGTGATTTATGGGTTGTAAAAAAAAATCGTAATATTTTTTTTGGTTTTGTTTTGCGTTGTATAATTCGCTTACTTATTGGACTAAGTTAATTATTTTGTTTCGTCTCCTCGTGCGAAGTAGCACGTGGGATGATTTATTTCATGCGGTTATGGTAAATACCTGATGTTTGGTTTGATTGTTAGTCGAACTTTTGTTCAGACCTTGTTTTGATATAGTATCAACTGGGATAAGTTGGGTTTGCTATATTGTTGTTGGATCTAAATATTTGGGTTTCGATATCAAGGAAGACGAGGAAAGTATTCCCTTGAAATGGTTGATGATTTCTGATTATCCTAGAAAGGATATTGGAAATTCTGACCCGAGAAAATAGATCAGTGTATTAATACACTGGTGTTTACATTAATTAATGATGCGATGCGGGAGCTGGCAGTAAGTTTTGTAGGAACGTATTGATGTGTTATCTATCTCTTTGGGAATAAGTTTCAGTTTTGGTTGAGGTTAGTTGGATACTTCATGTGATAAAGTTTTAGTGAAGTTATCAGGTTAAGTTGTTATATAGCATCGAATGTTGCTAGGTTGTAAGTAAGGAATTTGAGAAATATTTTGAGGTTATCGAGTGCACATCCCACAGAGTGTAACGTCTAGCAAATATTTTATTGAGGAGTTGATTTCAAAGGTTGAATTGTTAAAATATTTAAAATATTTTCAACACGTAATTGTGCCCAGACATATCATGAACATGCATTTGAATGTCACGAATAGGATTGCATTGAGCACTGAGTATTTTCACTAAATAAAAGATAAACAAAAATTGATGCATGCATAATAGTACATTCATCACGTGCATAGAAATGATTAGGATTGGATGCAACTCTTTGGGGATGAGAGATGTCATCACCCTGGCGCGCAATTATGTAAAACAGATTTTTTCGATAAAGTGTCTTGAGAAATATATTTTGAAACGATCTCGCGAGTCACATTGTGATTAATGTATATATAAAGTTGTTGGATTTCAAATGATTTTGAAACTTTTACCGAAAGGTAGCTAGACAAATACTCTGTGATGATGGTGATGGTTATTGAACGTTTACGTTGTGAGCGATTGGTCTGTAGGATCAGAATCTTGTGGTTATGAGTAAGAATGATTTTGAGGTTGCGCTCGAGAAATAGTTGTGATAAGTGCAGTATAGAGTAATTTAGAATAGAAAGCTTTCGTGATAATTTACGATTTGTGGATTAAGGATGTTGGTTATGCTCCATGTGTGTTTATACACTGCGTTTAAAAAAAAAAGATGTTATCTTTCAGATTAGATTTTTCCAATTACTTTGGGTAAATGGATATAAAAGTATTTTCATAAACAAAGAGATTGCGTTTTTAAATTTTATCCTTCTGAGGAAAGGAATAAATTTTGTCAAAATTAATTCAAAAGGAATAATAAATTTTTCGGTTGAACGATTCTTCAAATTGTGTTTTTGTTTGAGAAAATTTAGAAGCGACTTAAAATTTTGTGATATTTTGAAACATTAATGTGTATTTTCAATACGAAAGATGTTTCCACAGTTGGTGTATTTTCAAAGAACGGATAAAAGTGTTTTAACAAGTTTGAATTAAAGAGAACATAAAGTTTGTCAGTTGAATTGTTTTATAGATTTGCAAATGTATTGGAAAGTAAGAGAAAATTTAAGATTTAAAATGAGAATATTTTATAAAAAATTTCAAGGGTTTGCAAAACCGAAGGTTTTTCAACGGTAAAGGTATTTTGAGTTTGAATGAAAAAGGAGGTGTAAGACGTAGAGTCTTTTAAACAGGGTGGAAAATTTTGTATATATTTTGTATTAAAATATTTTATACCCACAGGGGTTGGTTTTGAGCATAACTAACAATCCGGTCGTGGTGATTTGATCGTGGTGATCATTCGTTGTATACGTGGCAATAGTTAATTGATGGAATAAATTGGTGGACTTAATTTGGATATATGAGTTAGCAAATTCGAGAATCGGGAATTGCGATTAATAGGTTTCAACAACCATTAGTTGATTGATGGTGTTATTGTAATGTTTAAATATCATTCGGGTAAGTGGTTGAACCCTTGGTGTGGGCGATAAAAATTTTGAGTTGTGAAATTCAGTAGATGTCCAGTTTAGTTGTAGCGTTATGTTCTGAATGATTGGAAGAATCATTATGATTGATATTGTGTATCAAAGATCTAGAGATTTTTGTGTCATGAGAGAAGTTCGCTTTCTTTGAATTGCGATATTTTTCTGTTTATGATTCACAAAATAATGGTATTATCGAGTTGGTACTAATCGTTAGGATTAGATTATTATTAATGTTGTTCTAGAACCGAAATATTATCTGAGTTTATTGGGTTTTGTTTTGGTCAATTTAATGTAGAGATGCTATAAGTGGAAGTAAGTAAGTGTTTTAGAACGATAGACTTTATCAGCTATGTTTGCAGTATCTTTGTTTTGTTTGAGGCAAAAGAGTTTGGAATTATAGAACTATAGTCGAGCTAAGGGCTTGATCTTTATTTTGATAATCGAGGATTTTTATAATTTTTAATATGCTAGATGGTTTTGGAAGCCACTCCGGTAAAGTGTATTTGACACTATCAGTTAGGAAATTTTGGATTGTTAAATTGTGTTGATCAATTTAATCTTTAGAGCAACGAGTTATCGGAATCAGAAAAATTTGCGCATTTGTTGTCGTAACGGTTATAGTGCGAATTAGTTCAGTTTGAAATTCGAGGTCGAATTTTTCATAGGTTGGGGAGAATGTAATACCCCATATATTTTCGGCGTGTTTCGTCTTGTGTTGACATTCTCTGGGTGTAAATTTTGTCTAGAGTTATAATTAAAAGAGATTCGAGGATCGTTCTTGATTATCCTAAATATTTCAGTCGATCTTTATGTCGGAGTGTTTGTATTCCTTCGTTTGATTTCACCTAGAAAGGGCGTTGTCATTTCATGCTAAGTGGAAGTTAGTATTGATAATTTTTGTTACAATTTGAGATTGTTTGGTTTATGCAAGTGGTGTTATTGAACCTATTGAGTTTTGCTTACGCAAGTTCTTAGGTCGTTAAGCACGGAATTCCTATGATTACAGTTTGGATTGGACTTGGTTGAGGAGTGTTCTTAAAAGACAGAATTGTTATGCAGAATAGTTATTATTGTGGTCCTTGATTCCTTGGGTATCTTTTTCTGTGTTTTACATTGGCTATGTGCATTTTCGTTCGGACAGCATATAGTTTTATGATATGTTATTACGTGTGTTGTGTTGTTTTAAATTCGAGGACAAATTTTATATAAGTTGGGGAGAATGTAATACCCCGTGTTTTCCAATCGTGTTTCCGTTAGTGTTTGATCATTTCGTCGTTCGTATCTCGCGTGTTTAGGCTCGTTTAGTCTTTGTTTTGAAGATTGGATTCGGATGCCCATCATCGCCGGGCTCGGGGCCCATTTCGGGCCCTTTCTTTTTTTTGGCCTGCAGGGCGCGACGGAAGGCGCGACAGGGCTGGCGCGCCTCGCGTCGCGCCCTCTTTGAAAATTGTGGCAGGGCGCGATGGCCCGTCGCGCCTCGCGACGCGCCTGCCATCGCGCCCCACTGCTGATTTTGCGTGGGGTCTATAAATAGACCCCATAATTCGACCAAACTCTTTTTATTTCGTTTACCTAAAACCCTAGCCGACTCTCACACTCTGAAATACTCTGAGGTCATACTCTCCTCTTTCATTCGCAATCGCGTTGAATTCGGTAAGTTATTCGCATCCCTTCCACTATTATTCATTCGTTTACTTCGTTATCGATTCATGATTCGTTATTCTCTGATTGTTTAGCATCGCTGTAAGTTCATACTCATCACCACACCAGCCCCTACCGTTCTCAAATTCTTGGACATTGTAAATCTCAATACGGTACGTTCAATCTTCCTAGTTTTGCATTGTACGGTTCTTCGCTGTGACGTGTTGTGGCTGCCGATTGTTAATTTTTTCTAGGCATGGTTATTCTGATGTTTAGGCCCTTGTCACGCGTGCCATACCATCTCCGGATCATCTCGCGTTGTTATCTTCGATCGGTATGTCGAATGACTTGTTGTTCTTGCATCGTTGCTTTGATATTATGGACTGCTACTATTCCTTTAGTTGCTGCCTTTAATTGTTTGTTGTTACCGTTGTGAACCTCTTTTATTGTTGATAATCAAATTGGGCTTTGTGTTGTTGTATGATTTTTGGTTTCGCCATTTCAGCATAGGTTTCATGGCTGCCATTGTTGGGTGTTTTAGTGTAAACATGGATGTCCATATTGTGATTGCCTTTCATGTGCAAATTGTGCTCCCTCTTGTGTTTGATATTGGTTTAATGATCTTATTATTATTGGTTTGGTTATGGGTTTACTGTCAACATGAGGTTTCCCTGTTGTGACATTTGGTATTCCATACTTCATTATCATATTATGTGGGATTTGATAATGAGTTGTGTTTAGCGGATTAACTATCGTTTTGATTTCTAAACTACCCATTGTTAACGTTTTTCAATTTGGAATAAAATTGTGTGGACTTTGATTGAATCGTTTTGAAAGTTATATTTAAAAACGTTACTTGTTTTATAATCGTTAAATCGAATAATTACTTGGGTAATTATTGTTTTGAATTATTGGCTTAAGGTGCCAAGTTGGCTAAAGTTATGTTTTGAGTTTATGACGTTTTCTTAAACTTAATTTAGTTAAGTTTGTCGGTATCTAAAGGTTACTTTTGTTTATGGATATTGAGTTCCGCTTGCAATTATTATTTTATCAAATCATATCTTGGTATTATAAAATATGGTTTATATTTTGATAAAATTGTTGGGTCGGGTTAGACTTGGGTCACCCGACATGTGAGGTTAGCTAGGTAGTTACCGGTAACTCGGATAACCCACTTTTTGGAAATTACTTGGTTTATTATTTAATAATTGTTTTAAATAATATTTTATGAAATGGATTTTAAAGCGGGAACTCAATAGACTTGACTTGTGTGGTTTATTAATTAATTGAGTACTATGTTTACTCTGGTTGGCTTCACCTTGACTTGTTGTTTGTGCTAGTCCTATGTGGTGTCTAGTACTCTCTAGAGTTAGGGTTTGTTTTAATAATTATTTATTTGTGTTTAGACTCGTCGACTGTTCGTGCTTTTGAGGCGAACCGAGTCTAGGTTGCTTGCCAGGAGTTTTCACGTGGATTAGCAAGCAGTGAGTTTGTACTTACTATTTACCGCTTTATTAAGTAAATTGTTATTTTAATATCTATATATATTGTATACGTACAATTGCGAACTGTTTTTCCATTATGGCTCTTAGTTGGAACATGCTACCTAATGGGCATCATTAGGACTGCGTGCGCACCGGTATTGATCTAGATAAGGTATGTGATATGTGGTGGTAACTCGGTGTGAGCATAGCTCTCGGGACCAGTAGAGTAACTCGGTGTAGCTCAGCTCTCGGGACTCTGGATATGGATTAAGAGTGGTCGGTGGTAACTCGGTGTAGCTCAGCTCTCGGGACCAGGCCTATTGGATTATGGTTATATTTATTATTGTGAATTAGGGTTCCAACTATTATACGTAATGTTTATATTAAATGTTTTAAAAGGGTTTTAAAGATTTTCCACTTGATAAATGTAAATAGTGGTATGAACTCATCTCAGTATATCTGACCCCGTTGTTTTCCCAATTTTTCCAAGGTTATGATTTGAGTGAGTCAGCTGCTCTCCGATTCTTTATTTCCTCGGAGGTTTTACTTTATTTAATAAAGTTATTAAAACTGATTTTATTCTTAGACCGCAGTAGTGATTAGAAGTCTTATATGTCTAATACTTGTTATAAACTTATTTAATGGATTATTGCTGTATTGACATTCTTTAATTGACTTGGGTTAATATGTACTTTTGCCATGTTTAAGACTCATAGTTGGATGAGCACTTATTAATAGATGTTGTGTATTATGAACTGCTAGAACTAGGCTGAAGTCTCGGTTGCCCCCGAGCATTGGTTTTCTTGCAGGTTCATGTATTTGTTGGTTATCCGCAAGGCTAGCTACGGGTTTTGGTACAACCATACCCATACCCTAGCGCTGGTCGCGATTCATGAAAATGGGTCGTGACAACCAGGGATTTGTTTCTATGAGTTATTGCTTGAGATTTTCGGCCATGGCCGTAAAGGCTTAGGCGGGGTTCCTTTGGTTTGAAATGTTGATGATGGTCAAATTGCTAATGTACTAACCATTGTTTTGTTTTAATCAAATAAATCCCTTAAGTTAACGTTACCTATTGTTTTGATATTAACTAGGATTTCAATTTGATTTGAATATAGTGAACGATAGCAAATTAATTAATTAAGCTAATATAGTTACTCGGACAATTATTATATTTCGAATGTCAAAATGGCTAAATTACAATTTAGTTTCTGAACGTTTTTAAAACTTATTTAATTAAGTTTTTAGTTAGTAACTTTATATTTTGTTGTTAATTATAAACAAAAGTAATTAGTTTGATTTCGGATTTCTGATTGGCTAAAGTGCAGTTTAGTCCCTAATTGGCTAAAATACAGTTTAGTCCCTAATTGGTTAAAGTATTGTTTAGTCCCTAATTGGCTAACGTACAGTTTAGTCCCTAATTGGCTAAAATACAGTATAGTCCCTAAATTTTATAAACTTAAAGTGGTTAAGTTTTAGTTGTAACTTGGTTACTTGGAATTGAAGTTATTGAGTTCCGCTTTTAAAATGGATTACTATTTTATTGAATTATTTTACAAATATAAACTCGGGTTTATATTTGATAAACGTTTTGAGTCGGGTTAGACTTGGGTCACCCGACAAGTGAGATTAGCTTTGTACTTATTGGTAACTCGGCTAACCCACTATTTGGAAATTATTTATTATTTAAAGATTATTAAATGATATTTGTAAATTGGATTTTAAGCGAGAACTCAATAGACTTGTAATAATTTTGCATTGTTACCTTTTGGGTATTTTTGCGTTGTTCTGGATTATTTAATTCTGACGTGTTATTTGTGCTAGTCCTATGTGGTGTCTAGTACTCTCTAGAGTTAGAGTCTGTTTTTAATAATTATTTTATTTGTCTAGACCCGTCTACTGTTCGTGCTTCAGAGGCGAACCAGGATTAGTTGCTTGCCGGTTATCACGTGGATTAGCAAGCAGTGAGTTTGTACTTACTATTTACCGCTTTATTAAGTAAATTGTTATTTAAATATTAAATATATATATTGTACAGATATTGCGAATTGTTTTTATATTATGGCTCTTAGTTGGAACATGCTACCTAATGGGCATCATTAAGACTACGTGCGCACCGGTAATGATCTGGGTAAGGTAAATATGGAAATGTGGTAACTCGGTGTGAGCATAGCTCTCGGGACCAAATAGAGTAACTCGGTGTAACATAGCTCTCGGGACTCTGGATATGGTAAAGTGTGGTCGGTGGTAACTCGGTGTAGCTCAGCTCTCGGGACCAGGCCAATTGGATTATGTTTATTATTTAGAATTGTGGATTAGGGTTCCAACTATTATTCCTAATATCATTATTAAATATTTTAAACGATTTTAAAGGTTTTCCACTTAATAAATGTAAATAGTGGTATAAACTCATCTCAGTATATCTGACCCCGTTGTTTTCCCAATTTTTCCCAGGGTTATGATCTAAAAGAGTCTAGTGATCTCCGCATTTATTTTTCCTCGGAGGTTCCATTTATTTTAGTAGAACTATCAAACTGTTTTATTCTTAGACCGCAGTAGTAACTAGACGTCTGTATTTTATTCTAGTTGTTGTCAGATTGGTCTGACTGATTATTTATTGCTCTGGCATGTTATATGATTATTCCGAATTATTTATGTTAAGCCGATTTAATATCATCATTGGAAAGCATGTTATATTAATTGTTGAATATTATAACTGTTAGATTTAGGCTGAAGTCTCGGTTGCCCCCGAGCATTGGTTTTCTGCAGGTTTAATTGAATTGTATGTTATAAGAAAGGCTAGCTACGGGTTTTGGTACTACATTACCCATACCCTAGCCGCCGGTCGCGATTCATGAAAATGGGTCGTGAAAGGGTGAAACGTTTGGATCTATTTTGTAACGTTTTAAATGTTTGGATTTGTTTCGTAACATTTTAAACATTTCACTTAAATCGCTAAAAAGGTAAAAGGCTTCGATTTGTTTTGTAACATTTTAAACTTTTGGCTCGAATCGCTAAAAAGGTGAAACGTTAGGATTTGTTTTGTAACGTTTTAAACGTTTGGATTTGTGTCGTAACGTTTTAAACATTTGGCTTAAATTGCATAAAAGGTGAAACATGAGGATTTGTTTCGTAAAGTTTTAAGCGTTTGGCTTAAATCGCTAAAAAGGTGAAATGTTAGGATTTGTTTTGTAACGATTTAAACGATTGGCTTAAATTGCTAGAAAGGTTAAACGTTTGGATTCGTTCCGAAATGTTTTAAAGTTTGGCTTAAATCGCTAAAACAATGAAACCTTAGGATTTGTTTCATAACATTATAAAATTTTTGCTTAAATCGATAAAAAGGTGAAACGTTAGAATTTGTTTCATAACGTTTTCAACGTTTGGCTTAAATCGCTAAAAAGGGGAAATGTTAGGATTTTTTTTCGTAACGTTTTGAACGTTTGGGTTTATTTCGTTACTTTTTAAACGTTTGGCTTAAATTGCCATAAAGGTGAAATGTTTGGATTTGTTTCAAAACGTTTTAAACGTTTGTCTTAAATCGCTAAAAAAGGGAAACGTTCGGATTTGTTTCGTAAAGTTTTAAACGTTTGGCTTAAATCGCTAAAAAGGTATAACGTTAGGATTTTTTCATAACGTTTCAAACGTTTGGCTTAAATCACTAAAAAGGTTAAACGTCAGGATTTGTTTCGTAACGTTTAAACTTTTGGATTGGTTTCGTAACATTTTAAAAGTTTGTCTTAAATCGCTAAAAAGGTTAAACGTTTATATTTGTTACGTAACATTTGTAAATGTTTGGCTTAAATCACAAAAAAATTAAATGTTTGGATTTGTTTCTAAACATTTCAAACGTTTGGCTTAATTCGCTAAAAAGGGGAACGATTGGATTTGTTTCGAAACATTTTAAACGTTTGACTTAAATCTCTAAAAAGTGGAAATGTTTGGATTTGCTTCAAATTGTTTTAAACATTTGGCTTCAATCGTATAAAGGAGAAACATTAGGATTTGTTTCATAACGTTTTAAACGTTTGGCTTAAATCGCTAAAAAGACGAAACGATCAGATTTGTTTCGCAACGTTTTAAACGTTTAGCTTTAATCGCTAAAAAGGTGAAATGTTTGGATTTGTTTCGTAACGTTTTAAATATTTGGATTGGTTTAGTAACGTTTTGAACGTTTGGGTTAGATCGCTAAAAAGGTGAAACGTTTGTATTTGTTTCATAACGTTTGTAAACATTTGGCTTAAATTGCTAAAAAGGTGAAATGTTTGGATTTAATTCATAACGTTTTAAACGTTTTCATTGGTTTCGTAATGTTTTAAATGTTTGGTTAAATCGCTAAAAAGGTGAAACGTTTGGATTTGTTTGGTAACGTTTGTAAACGTTTGGCTTAAATCTCTAAAAAGGAAAAACGTTTGGATTTTTTCCATAACGTTGTAACATTTGGATTTGTTTTGGAACGTTTTAAACGTTTGCTTAAATCACCACAAAGGGGAAACATTTGGATTTGTTTCGTTATAAATTAAACGTTTGGCTTAAATCGCTAAAAAGGTGAAACATTTGGATTTGATTTGTAACATTTTAAACGTTTTGGCTTAAATCGCTAAAAAAGGAAAACGTTAGGATTTGTTTTGTAGCGTTTTAAATATTTGGATTTGTTTCGTATGATTTTGAACATTTCGCTTAAATCGCTAAAAACGTAGAAGGTTTTTTTTTGTATTGTAACGTTTTAAACTTTTGGCTCGAATCTCTAAAAAGGTGAAGTGTTATGATTTGTTTCGTAACATTTTAAACGTTTGGATTTGTGTCATAACATTTTAAACGTTTGGCTAAAATTCATAAAAAGGTGAAACGTTAGGATTAGTTTCGTAAAGTTTTAAACGTTTCGCTTAGATCGATAAAAAGGTGAAATGTTAAGATTTATTTTGTAACGATTTAAAACGTTTGGCTTTGTTCTGAAATATTTTAAACGTTTGGCTTAAATTGCTAAAACAGGGAAACATTAGGATTTGTTTCGTAACTTTTTTCAAAGTTTTGCTTAAATCGATTAAAAGGTGAAATGTTAGGATTTGTTTCGTAACGTTTTAAACGATTGGCTTAAATTGCTAAAAAAGTGAAACGTTAGGATTTTTTTCGTAGCGTTTTCAACATTTGGCTTAAATCGCTTGAAATGTGAAATGTTAGGATTTTTTCATAAAGTATTAAACATTTGGATTGGTTTCGTAACATTTTAAACGTTTGGCTTAAATTGCTATAAAGGTGAAACGTTTGGATTTGTTTCGTAACGTCTGTAAACGTTTAGTTTAAATTGCTAAAAAGGTGTAACGTTTTAAACGTGTGGCTTAAATCACTAAAAAGGTGACACATTTGTATGTGTTTCATAACGTTATAAACGTTTGGATTGGTTAATTAACGTTTTAAATGATTGGCTTAAATGACTAATAAGGTGAAACGTTTGGATTTGTTTTTTAATGTTTGCAATCGTTTGGCTTCAATCGCTAAAAAGGTGAAACATTTGGATTTGTTTCGTGACGTTATAAACGTTTGGATTGGTTAAGTAACGTATTAAATGTTTGGCTTAAATTGCTAATAAGATGAAATGTTTGGATTTGTTTCGTAGTTATTGTAATCGTTTGGCTTAAATCGCTAAAAAGATGAAACGTTTGGATTTGTTTCGTAACTTTTTAAATGTTTTGCTTAAATCGCTAAAAAGGTGAAACGTTAGCATTTGTTTCGAAATGTTTTATAGGTTTGGCTAAATTTGCTAAAAAGGGGAAACGTCCGAATTTGTTTTGTAATGTTTTAAATGTTTGGATTAACTCAATAAAAAGGCAAAATGTTAGGATTTGTTTCGTTATGTTTTAAACGTTTGGCTTAAATCATTAAAAAGATGAAACATTAGGATTTGTTTCGTAACGTTTTAAATGTTTGACTTAAATGGCTAAAAAGGTGAAATATTTGGATTTGTTTCGTAATGTTTTAAACGTTTGGATTGGTTTCGTAACGTTTTACAACATTTTGGCATAAATTGCTAAAAGGTGAAACGTTTGGATTTCTTTCGTGACATTTGTAAAAGTTTCGCTAAAATCACTCAAAAGGTGAAACTTTTGATTTGTTTCATAATGTTTGTAAACTTTTGGCTTAAATCGCTAAAAAGAATAAAAGTTTAGATTCTTTTTGTAAAATTTTAAACGTTTGGATTGGTTTCGTAACGTTTTAAATATTTGGCTTAAATCGCTAAAAAGGTGAAACGTTTGGATTTGTTTCGTAACATTTTAAACGTTTGAGTTAAATCGTTAAAAAGCTGAAACGTTAGGATTTGTATCGTAACATTTTGGCTTAAATCACTAAAAAGGTGAAACATTAGGATTTTTTTCCTAACGTTTTAAACATTTGTATTGGTTTCGTAACATTTTAAACGTTTAGCTTAAATCGCTAAAAAGGTGAAACGTTTGGATTTGTTTCGCAATGTTTGTAAACGTTTATCATAAATCGCCAAAAAGGTGAAACGTTTGGATTTCATTCGTAATGTTTTAAACGTTTGGCTTAAATCGCAAAAAAGGTGAAACGTTTGAATTTGTTTCATAATGTTTTAAACGTTTGGATTGGTTACGTAACGTTTTAAATATTTGGCTTAAATTGCTAAAAAGGTGAAACGTTTGGATTTATTTCATAACGTTTTTTAACTTTTGGATCAAATAGATAAAAAGGCGATACGTTTGCATTTGTTTCGTAACGTATTAAATGTTTGTTTGGGTTTTATAACGTTTTAAACGTTTGGCTTAAATCGCTAAAAGCGTAAACGTTTGAATTTGTTTCGTAACCTTTGTAAACGTTGGCATAAATCGTTAAAAAGGTGAAACGTTTGGATTTATTTCATAACGTTTTAAATATTTTGATTGGTTTCGTAACGTTTTAAACGTTTGGCTTAAATTGATAAAAGGGTGAAACGTGTGGATTTGTTTCTTAATGTTTGTAAACCTTTGGCTTAAATCGCTAAAAAGGTGAAACGTTAGGATTTTTTCGTAAGTTTTTAAACCTTTGAATTGGTTTCGTAACGTTTTAAACGCTTGCCTTAAATCTCTAAAAAGGTGAAACGTTTGGATTTTTTTGTAATGTTATAAACGTTTGAATTGGATCATTAAACGGTTTAAACGTTTGGCTAAAATCGCTGAAAAGGTGAAACATTTGGATTTGTTTCATAATGTATGCAAACTTTAGGCTAAAATCGCTAAAAAGGAAAAATATTAGGATTTTTTTGTAACGTTTTAAACGTTTGGATTGGTTTCGTAACTTTTTAAACGTTACTTAAATCGCTAAAACTTGAAAAGTTAGGACTTATTTTGTAACGTTTACACTTTTAGCTTAAATCTCTAAAAAGGCGAAACATTAGGATTTGCTTCGTAACGTTTTAAATGTTTGGATTGGTTTTATAACGTTTTAAACGTTGGATAAAATCACTAAAAAGGTGATACGTTTTGAATGTTTAGCTTAAATCGCTAAAAAGGGAAAATGTTAGGATTTGTTTCGTAACATATTTAACGTTTGGCTTAAATAACTAAAAAGGGAAAAAATTAGGATTTTTTGTAACGTTTTAAACTTTTGGATTGGTTTCGAAACGTTTTAAACATTTGGTTTAAATCGATAAAAAGGTGAAACGTTTGGATTTGTTTCGTAACGTTTGTGAACGTTTTGCATAAATCGCTAAAAAGGTGAAATGTTTGGATTTAATTCGCTAAAAAGGGGAAACGTTTGGATTTACTTCGAAATATTTTAAACGTTTGGCTTCAATAACTAAAAAAGGGACACGTTTGGATTTGTTTCAAAATGTTTTAAATGTTTGTCTTAAATCGATAAAAAGGAGAAACTTTAGCATTTGTTTCATAACGTTATAAAAGTTTGGCTTAAATCCCTTAAAAGGCGAAACGTTAAGATTTATTTCGTAACGTTTTAAACGTTTCGCTTAAATCGTTAAAAAGGGGAAACGTTTGGATTTGTTTCGTAACGTTTTGAACGTTTGGATTGGTTTCATAATGTTTAAAACGTTTTGGTTATATCACTAAAAAGGTGAAACCTTTGGATTTATTTCGTAGCGTTTGTAAATGTTTGGCTTAAATCGCTAAAAAGGTGAAACATTTGAATTTGTTTCATTACGTTTTTAACATTCGGATTGGTTTCGTAACGTTTTAAATGTTTGGTTAAATCGCTAAAAGGGTGAAGCGTTTGGATTTGTTTCGTAACGTGTGTAAATGTTTGTCTTAAATCACAAAAATGGAGAAATGTTCTGATTTGTTTCGTAACGTTTCAACGTTTGGCTTAAATCGCTAAAAGGGTGAAACGTTTGAATTTGTTTCGTAACTTTTTAAATGTTCGGCTTAAATCGCTAAAAAGGTGAAACGATAGCATTTGTTTCATAACGATTTAAACGTTTGGCTTCAATAACTAAAAAAGAGAATCGTTTGCATTTGTTTCGAAACGTTTTAAACGTTTGGCTTAAATTGCTAAAAAGGGAAAACGTTAGAATTTTTTTGGTAACGTTTTAAATGTTTTGCTTGAATCATTAAAATTGCGAAATGTTAGGATTTGTTTCGTTACGTTTTAAACATTTGGAATAAAAAATTAAAAAGGTGAAACGTGTAATACCCCGTAGAATTATTGGTGTTTATTTTCGTGTGTGTCCAATTTTTAATTAATTAGGACCTCGAAAATAGTTGATAAATTCACGAGATGAATTTATAAGGGTGAAAGTGTGGTTCGGAGTGTGTTTTGCCTTAATTTTGACTTTTGGCAATTTTACGTGTTAAAAGTGAATTTTGCGATTTTTCACTAAAAACCGTCAAAATAATTATTTTAAATATTTTTAATGGCCCAAAAATATTTTAATTCAGCCCATATGTTATGATTTAATGTTTTTGAATATTTGAGAAACTTGAGTTTATTTTACCCCTAGAGTTCAATTTAATCACAAGAATGCCATAATGGCAAACTTGTAAATAAACCAAACATGAAATAATATCTAGATATTTTCTCTAGACAATCTTGGTGCCCAAGTAACTCACTCATCTTCTTCATTTGGTGTGGGTGCCGAATTATTCATAGCTCCAAACACAAAACTTTATTCTTTGAATTTCTTACAAAAATTTCTTAACGAAAATTGTCGAAAAACTTGTGTAGATCGTTAATCTATCTTTGCATGTGGGATCAAGGTGAATTTCAAAGCTCCAAACCTTAATTTTATTTGCTGATTGTAGTTGAGTTTTAGAACATGCTTAGGATGATCCAAAAATGGTGTTTGATGGTTGATTAGTTGGTTTTAATTGTTGTTTATGTGGGTTTCGTTTTAAATGGATTTTTACGTGAAATTAAATTAATTATTTTAATTTCTGGGCTGATCTAGTTGATGAGATTAAAATATGCTTTAAAGTGTGATTTTTGTGGATTAAAAATGTTAAATAATTCGGGTATTAATTTAATGGTTGGAGTTTCGATTTTTAATAGTTTTAAAGCTTAAAAATCGCTTGAAAAGGATAAATAAGGGGGTGCCGAGCCCCGAGCACAAAAATATTTGACGGAAAAATATTTTTGGTTATTTTTGAATTGTGGCATATTTGTTGAGATTTTCTAAAAGTGTGTTTTAGAAAATAGTGTGGTTGATATATGTGTTAGAATTATATGGATTTATAATTCTATGTTTATTTAATGAATTAAATAAACTAATGTGGATAGAGTGTATCATATAGAAATACGATGACGCGGAAAGAGATAGTCGGAATCAAATTTGGTTATTTGATTATGTGGTTTATTTGGTTGAGTCGGTCTAGAGTTTATCCTAGAAATTAGAGTTAATACATTTATTAATGTTTAATCTCTAAATTAGATCCATCGAGTTTTGTCGTGGAAACCGGCGAGCGAAGGTTTTGATATTCGTCGGGTGATATTTTTAAATTTGGAATAAGCGAGTACTGTGAGTGTGTTTACAACTTATACTGCTAAATATTAGTATTAAAAATATTGCAAACTGCTTTACATGATTTGGAAATGCTTTATTTTATTTTGAATTTAAATCGCATGAACTATTTTACATAGTTTTGAAACCGATTTAGGTTCATTGAAACATGCTTACTATTGGGCGGCAATAGTGTTGTGTGATCACCGGTATTGCATATTAGAATGGGTTGCATGTGAATGTGCTGTGTGAATCCTGGCGACGGCCTGGAAGTCAGGCGACGGCCTAGACTCTGTGTGAACAGATCTTCAGAGGCAACGGAATATAGACGACCAAAGGCAGTAAAGAGAAATTGCCGAGATCTGAGAGGTTGAACCTTTTATCAAAAAAGTGAAATGGCGACGGTATATATGTACTGCCGAAATCTGTTGTATGGTGGAAGAGTCTAAGACCTTCACATACGTAAAAGATGAATGATCAGATTTGACGGGCTAGAGTACAAAAGAAATGAATAAATACGGCCATGAAAAATAAAAGGTTAACCCGAATGTGGTGAAATGTTGTGGAATATTTATGTTTCCTGTTTTGAAAGCATATAGGAGCATGAATCACGGTTTAGGGTTTCATATGAATCGGTAATCTGGAATGCATTGCTTTCATATTAATGTTTATTAGTACATGTTGTACGCATTCACTCAGTTTTTATAATTGACCCCGTTGAATTTATAATTTTTACAGGCGAGTAGTTTGAGGTGTGGATTTCCAATTTCTTGTTCCGGAAATCCCTGGCTTGAAATAAAGTGAGAATGACCTTTCCTTTATGTGTCTAGAGTTGCAGTAGCTAGAGTAATGAACGATGATACCTTAGTAGTCGTTGGACTTATTTATGCTTTATATAACGCTTAAACTCTGATAATATGTGATATGTGAATGCTGTGCGAAAGTCCGAGCGACTGCACGAGTATAAAATGCGATGAACGCAACTGCATAATGAAATGCAGTTAAATCCATAATGAAATGGTCTGCATAATGAAATGCAGTTAAGTCCATAATGAAATGGCCTGCATAGTGAAATGCAGTTATTACCATAGTAAGGTGGTATGCATAATGAGATGCATGATAAACCATAATGAAATAGTTTTGAAACTAAAATGCAATAATTAAAGAGAAAATTATGTGCATGTTTTAAATGGTAATTTTTATTAGAACGTTTTAAACGGAGATTTTAAAATGTTCGAAAATGATTTGAATTCCGCGAAAAATTTTAAGTGATTTTTATTGTATTTTTAAGGCTTTCTACGGGTTTCGGAGCAACCACTCCCATTCCCTAGCGCCGGTCTCGACGCCGAGAATCAGGTCTTGACAAAACGTTAGGATTTGTTTCTTAGAGTTTTAATCGTTTTGCGTAAATCGCTAAAAAGGTGAAATGTTTGGATTTATTTCGTAATGTTTCAAACGTTTGGGTTGGTTTCATGACGTTTTAAACGTTTGGTTAAATCGCTAAAAAGGCGTAACGTTTGTATTTATTTCGTAACGTTTATAAACGTTTGGCTTAAATCTCTAAAAAGGAGAAACGTTTGGATTTTTTCGTAATGTTTAAATGTTTGTTATGGTTTCGTAACGTTTCAAACGTTTGGCTTAAATCTCTAAAAAGGAGAAGCGTTTAGATTTGTTTTATAACGTGTGTAAACGTTTGTCATAAATCTCTAAAAAGGAGAAATGTTTGGATTTGTTTCGTAATGTTTTTAACGTTTGGTTTAAATTGCTAAAAGAATGAAACATTTGGATTTGTTTCGTAACTTTTAAATGTTCGTCTTAAATCTCTTAAAAGGTGAAACGTTGGCATTTGTTTCATAACGATTTAAACATTTTGCTTTAGTCACTAATAAGGTGAAACGTTTGGATTTGTTTCGAAACGTTTTAAACGTTTGGCTTAAATTGCTAAAAAGGGAAAACGTTAGGATTTGTTTGGTAACATTTTAAATGTTTTGCTTAAATCATTAAAATGGCGAAACGTTAGGATTTGTTTCGTTACGTTTTAAACGTTTGGTATAAAAAATTAAAAAGGTGAAACGTTAGAATTTGTTTCGTAAAGTTTTAAACGTTTGGATTGGTTTCGTAACGTTTTAAACGTTAGGCTTATATCGCTAAAAAGCTGAAAGGTTTGGATTTTTTTCGTAATGTTTTAAACGTTTGGCTTAAATTGCTAAAAAGATGAAAAGTTTGGCTTTGTTTCTTAACATTTGTAATAGTTTCGCTTAAATCGCTAAAAAGTCTAAACGTTTGGATTTGTTTCGTAACATTTGTTAATGTTTGGCTTTAATGGCTAAAAAGGTGAAAAGTTAGGATTTGTTTCCTAGCGTTTGGATTGGTTTAGTAACGTTTTAAACGTTTTGCTTAAATCGCTAAAAAGGGGAAACATTTGGATTTTTTTCGTAACGTTTGTAAACATTTGGCTTAAATCGCTAAAAAGGTGAAACATTTGGATTTGTTTTGTAATGTTTGTAAACTTTTAGCATAAATCGCTAAAAAGGGCAAATGTTTGGCTTAAATCGCTAAAAAGGTGACACGTTTTGATTTTTTTCGTAACGTTTTAAACGTTAGGATTGGTTTCGTAACGTTTAAACGTTTGCCTTAAATTGCTAAAAAGGTGAAATGTTTCGATTTGTTTTGTAACTTTTTAAACGTTTGGCTTAAATTGCTAAAAAGCTGAAACGTTAGGATTGCTTTCATAACGTTTTAAACGTTTGGCTTAAATCACTAAAAAGGTGAAACGTTAGAATTTGTTTCGTAATGTTTTAATCATTTGGATTGGTTTCGTAACGTTTTAAACGTTTGGCTTAAATTAGTAAAAAGGTGAAACATTAGGATTTGTTTCGTAATGTTTTGAACTTTTTGATTGGTTTATTAACGTTTTAAATGTTTTGGTTAAATACTTAAAAAGGTGAAACGTTTTTATTTATTTCGCAACGTTTGTAAACGTTTGGCTTAAATTGCTGAAAAGTTGAAATGTTTGGATTTGTTTCGTAACGTTTTAAACGTTTGACTTAATTTGATAAAAAGGGGAATCATTTGGATTTGTTTCGAAATGTTTTAAACGTTTGGCATAAATCACTCAAAAGGATAAACTTAGGATTTGTTTTGTAACGTTTTAAACGTTTGGCTTAAATCACTAAAAAGGCAAAACGTTAGGATTTGTTTCATAACATTTTAAACGTTTCGTTTAAATAATTAAAAAGGTGAAACGTTTGGATTTGTTTCGTAACGTTTTAAATGTTTGGATTGGTTTCGTAACGTTTTAAACGTTTGGGTTAAATCGCTAAAAAGGTAAAACGTTTGGACTTTTTTGAATCGTTTGTAAACTTTTGGCTTAAATCGCTAAAATGGTGAAACGTTTGGCTTAAATCGCTAAAATGGTGAAACGTTTGGATTTGTTTCGTAATGTCTGTAAAAGTTTGGCTTGAATCGTTAAAAAGATGAAACATTTGGATTTGTTTTGTAATGTTTGTAAACTTCTAGCTTAAATCGCTAAAAAGGACAAACTTTTGGCTTAAATCGCTAAAAAGGTGTAAAGTCTGGATATTTTTTGTAATGTTTTAAACGTTTGGATTGGTTTTGTAACGTTTTAAACGTTTGGCTTAAATCGCTAATAAGGCGAAACGTTAGCATTTGTTTCGTAACGTTTTAAATCGCTAAAAAGGTGAAACGTTAGGATTTGTTTTGTAATGTTTTAAACATTTGGATTGGTTACGTAACATTTTAAACGTTTGGCTTAAATCACTAAAAAGGTGAAACGTCAGGATTTGTTTCGTAATGTTTTAAACTTTTGGATTGGTTTCTTAACATTTTAAATGTTTGGCTTAAATACCTAAACCCTAAACGTTTGTAAACGCTTGGCTCAAATCGCTAAAAAGTTGAAATATTTGGATTTGTTTCGCAACGTTTTAAACGTTTGGCTTAATTCGATAAAAAGGGGAAACGTATGGATTTGTTTCAAAACATTTTAAACGTTTGGCATAAATTACTAAAAAGGAGAAACATTAGGATTTGTTTCGTAACATTTTAAACGTTTGGCTTCAATCGCAAACAAGGCGAAACGTAAGAATTTGTTTCATAACGTTTTAAACGTTTGGATTAAATCATTAAAAAGGTGAAACTTTTGTATTGTTTCGTAATATTTTAAACGTTTGGATTGGTTTCGTAACATTTTAAACGTTTGGGTTCAATCGCTAAAAAAGTAAAACGTTTGGATTTGTTTCGTTATGTTTGTAAACGTTTGTCTTAAATCGCTACAAAGGTGAAACGTTTGGATTTGTTTCGTAATATTTTAAACATTTGGATTGGTTTCGTAACGTTTTAAACGTTTGGTTAAATCTAAAAAGGTGAAACGTTTGGATTTCTTTCGTAATGTTTGTAAATGTTTGGCTAAAATCTTTAAAAACGAGAAATATTTGGATTTTTTTCATAATGTATTAAATGTTTGGATTGGTTTCATAACGTTTTTAACGTTTGGCTTAAATCGCTAAAAAGGGAAAACGTTAGAATTTGTTTCATAACGTTTTAAACGTTTGGATTTGTTTCGTAACGATTTAAATGTTTTGCTTCAATCACTAAAAAGGTGAAATATTTGGATTTGTTTTGAAACGTTTTAAACGTTTGGCTTAAATTACTAAAAATACGAAACGTTAGGATTTGTTTCGTTACGTTTTAAACATTTGGATTAAATCATTAAAGAGGTGAAACGTTTGGATTTTTTTCGTAACGTTTTAAATTTTTGGATTGGTTTTGTAACGTTTTAAACGTTAGTCTTAAATCGCTAAAAAGGTGAAACGTTTGGATTTGTTTCGTAACGTTTGTAAACGTTTGGATTGATTTCGTTGTGTTTTAAATGTTTGTCTTAAATCGCTAAAAAGGGGAAAGGTTTGGATTGGTTAAGTAACGTTTTAAATGTTCGGCTTAAATCGCTAAAAAGGTGAAAAGTTTGAATTTGTTTCGTAACATTTGTAATCATTTCGCTTGAATCTCTAAAAAGGTGAAATGTTTGGATTTGTTTTGTAACGTTTGTTAATGTTTGGCTTAAATGGCTAAAAAGGTGAAATATTGGGATTTGTTTCGTAATGTTTTAAACGTTTGGATTGGTTTCGTAATGTTTTAAACGTCTGCCTTAAATCGTTAAAAAGGTTTAGGATTTATTTTGTAACATTTTAAACGTTTGGATTGGTTTTATAACGTTTTAAACGTCTGGCTTAAATCGCTAAAAAGGTGAAACGTTTGGATTTGTTTCGTAACCTTTTTTTTAAATGTTTGGATTTGTTTTGTAACGTTTTAAACGTTTGGATTTTTTTCGATACATTTTAAACTTTTGGCTTAAATCTTTAAAATGGTGAAACGTTAGGATTTATTTCGTAACGTTTAAAATGTTTGGATTGGTTTCGTAACATTTTAAACATCTGGCTTAAATTGCTAAAAAGGGTGAAACGTTTGGATTTGTTTCGTAACATTTGTAAAGTTTTGGCTTGAATCGCTAAAAAGGTGACATGTTTGGTTTGGTTTCGTAACGTTTTAAAGGTTTGGCTTAAATTGATAAAAAAAAAGGTGAAACATTTAGATTTGTTTCCTAGCATTTGTAAACGTTTGGCTTAAATCACTAAAAAAGTGAAACGTTTGGATTGTTTTCATAACGTTTTAAATGTTTGGCTTAAATCACTAAAAAGGTGAAACGTTTAGATTTGTTTCGTAACGTCTATAAATTTTTGGCTTGAATCGCTAAAAAGGTGAAACGTTTGGATTTATTTCGTAACGTTTGTAAACGTTTGGCTTCAATCGCTAAAAAGAGAAAACGTTAGGATTGTTTCATTACGTTCCAAACGTTTGGATTTGTTTCGTAACTTTTTAAACGTTTGGCATGTAATACCCCATATTTTTCCGTCTAGTTCCGATGAACTTTGCAATGTTGTTTTGATTCCTCGGAATCATGTTTTGGCTCGTGTGACCTTCAGTATGTTATTTGGACTTGTTTAAGGTGCCTTGGGCTTAGGGGATCAGCTCGGCCTTAGAATCAAGTCAGTATGCGCCAGAGGTGTTTTGGGCGTGCCGGAGGGTATTCTAATTCTAATAATGTGTGTTCAGGAAAATTAGTTTCATTTTTATTAATTATAAAAATAATATTATTAATAAAATATTTTTAAAGGGTAAGCTTATAGTTGTATTTAAAGAAAATTAGTTTGATTTTATTAAGAATAAAAATAACATTATTAATAAAATATTAATAAAGAGTAAATTTATATTTGTGCCTTTTTAACAAACCCTATTTATAAAAGATTATAATTATCTAAACCCTAACAAATTAGAGAAATAAACATCGAACCTTTTTCTTTAAGGAGGCAGCTTCAGATTCGTTTCTATCATTCAGTTGTCCATTGCCGCTCTTATATTCCAAGGTACTATCATATGGCTTTATTAGAACTGAGGTTAGTATTTATTTATCGAATTGAATATTTGTTTTACTAATGATTCATATAAAACCTGATTTGTAAGAGAAGCTTATTCATGAGATTTATACCCACTGACATGAAAACCCAACATGAATAAACAACCCACTAATAATCATTTCTCTTAAGACATATAATTCACATCCCCTAATGATTAATCATTTACTTTATTCCCTTTAAAAATCTAATATGCCGACTGCTCCTTCACTTTAACATAGTACATCATCAGTTTAAATATCAAAGAAAAGTAGGATTATAATTTCAATCACCGTAGATTTTGAAAAGTTGGCTATAAAATTGTAAATATTTTTTTAAGATCTAATCCGTATTTTGATATGATACCGAATCACAAATGAATTGTCTAATTAGTTAGTGGAACAATTAATTATAGTATACAAAAACAAATATTTTTGGCTACGCGTTGAATGATGATCCTATTATTTTTATTCCGTTAATATTCATGTACAAGTAATTCTTAAGAATAAAGTTTGTTATCCTTAAATAATACAACTATAATATTTAAACTCTTAAAGTTTAATGTTTTATATTTAAAAAAATACACATTTCATTATTCTTTTGATTGGTTGGTTCCTTACTGTATGTTATGCGTAGAAATGCATATTATAAGATTTTGGTGTATTACATCTATGGAATTGCGATGCCATGTTTATGTTACTAATGTGTATAATATGTTAGGTGTTTTTGGTATTCATATTCTTATCTAAATATTTGTATCATACCTTTTGCATGCGCTCGATGGTTTTTGGTCGAAATTGCGTCAAATGTTGATTTTATGGATTTGATTGTTTAGGTGAGTTTCGCATGACTTTAGATCTAAGTTGTTTTAGTGTATATATATATATATATATATATATATATATATATATATATATATATATATATATATATATATATATATATATATATATATATAATACTGATCTAAATGAATTTGAGAATTGGAATCTTATTCATTTTGGTACGTGTTGGCTATTTTCGTAAACTAGATAGTTCTACGCTTAAATGCTTCGTTTATGGAATCGGTGATTTATAGTGACTTAGAATATGACTTTCCTTATATTAAAAATGGTTGGGTCGGGTTAGACATTGGTCACCCGACATGTGAGAAGAAACTGAGCTACGTGTTGACTCAGTTGACTCACTATGTTGGAATTATTAAATTGGATATAATATTTTGATTTATTTTATTTGGGTTTATCCTTCCGGGTTATATTTTAAAGCGGGAACTCAATAGACTTGAATTGTTGTTGAATTTATTATTATTTGAGTATTGTGATTACCTTGACTTGGCTTTACATTGATTTGTCGTCGTGCTATTCCTATGTGGTGTCTAGTACTCTCTAGAGTTAGGGTCTGTTTTTAATTATTATTTTATACCTTGTCTAGACCCGTCGACTATTTGTACTTCAGAGGCGAAGAAGAGGTAGATTGATTAAGCAATCGCTATATTTTGTGTGTGTGTGTATATATATATATATATATATATATATATATATATATATATATTTCTGTATGTATAAACAGCTTTTTAACTGTTTTCGGCATTGTGGATTTGATTTGGAACGGGCTACTCGATGGGCATCGTCGAGTATCCGTTTTAAATATAACGTTTTAAACGTTTGACTTAAATCGCTAAAAAGGTGATACGTTAGGATTTGTTTCGTATCGTATTAAAAGTTTGGCTTAAATCCCTAAAAAGGTGAAACGTTAGGATTTGTTTCGTTACGTTTATAAACGTTGGGCTTAAATCGCTAAAAAGGTGAAACGTTTGGATTTGTTTCATAACGTTTTATACGTTTGGATTGGTTTCGTAACGTTTTAAATGTTTGGCTTAAATCGCTAAAAATGTGAAACATTGGTATTTGTTTTGAAACGTTTTAAACGTTTGGCATAAATCAATAAAATGGTGAAACGTTAGGATATATTTCGTAACGTTTTAAACGTTTGGATTGGTTTCGCAACGTTTTAAATGTTTTACTTAAATCGCTAAAAGGGTGAAACGTTTGAATTTGTTTCGTAACATTTGTAAACGTTTGGCTTAAATTTCTAAAAAGGTGAAATGTTTAGATTTGTTTCGTAAGGTTTTAAACGTTTGGATTGGTTTCGTAACGTTTTAAACGTTTGGCTTAAATCGCTAAAAAGGTGAAGCGTTTGGATTTCTTTCTAAACATTTTAAAAATTTGGCTGAAATCGCTAAAAAGGTGAAACGTTAGGATTTGTTTCGTACCGTTTTAAAGGTTTGGCTTCAATCGCTAAAACGGTGAAACGTTAGGATTTGTTTCGTAATATTTCAAATATTTGGCGTAAATCGCTAAAAAGGTGAAACGTTACGATATGTTTTATTATGTTTTAAACTTTTGGATTGGTTTCGTAAAGTTTTAAACGTATGGCTTAAATCTCTAAAAAGGGGAAACATTTGCATTCTTTTCGTAACATATTAAAGGTTTGGCTTGCAAAAAAGGTAAAATTTTAGGATTTGTTTCATAACGTTTTAAACGTTTGGCTTAAATCGATCAGTAGGTGAAACATTAGGATTTGTTTCGCAATGTTTTAAACGTTTGGATTTGTTTCGTAACGTTTTAAAGGTTTAACTTAAATGTAATACCCCGTACAAAATTTAAGAAAAATTCCGACAATTTCTGATAGTATTTGTTTCGTTTGCGAATAGTTGGTTCGATTTGAGGGTTGTTTATTTTGTTTGTTGCTTCCGTTGGGTGGTCCAACCAAGTTGTGGGTCAATCAAGTTGGTTGACCCATTGTACATTGCTGAAATGGACAGGTCTCGTTTGAGACTTGTCCCTTTGATTCACAAGTCTCGAACGATGCCTGTAAAAAAGTGTTATGGTCTCGTTTGAGACCATCAGGTCTCGAACGAGACCTTTGTTTTTTGGTTGGTCTCGTTCGAGACCAGCAAGGTCTCAAACGAGACCCTTCCAATTTTCAGCTGGTCTCGTTCGAGACCAACGTGGGATTTCAGGGCTCACATAGCCTCTCTGATAACCGATTTCACCTGGATTCTTGCACTACTTAAATCGTTTTCTAAACCCTAATATTTTCTTCAAACTTTCATCAGAACCTAGCCGCTCTTTCCTTCTCAGATTCTTCGTGATTTCATCGCCAAATCGCTGTGTAAATCAGTAAGCTTCAAGGTATAAAATTTTGTTTTTTAGCTGAAAACGACACTTGCGTATTCTGATTCATTCTTCCTTTCAACATCAAATTTCATTCCGTTTGATTCCTTAGATTGAAGACTCAGTCCTCTACAAGTCCGAGCTTAGTTTTCATAAAACGGTACGTTATATTTCTCGCATTAGCTGCCGCCGTATTACCGTTTTTAAGTTATTGTTATTTCAATTCTAAAACGATACTTTTGTTTTTTTCGATCCATTCGCAGACGTTTGGAGATCGAATCCGGTTCCGTTTCTTTTCCACGTCAGTAGACTCGTTCCTCTACAAAAGAGTTTCTTTTTCTTGTAGTGCCTTCCATTCCACTATTCTGATCGAGAAAGAAATACCCTATCTTGAATTCGCCAAACAGTACGTTATTAATCCCGTTATAATCGCCGTTGTTTCACCGTTTTGTTTTGTATTTGACTGTGAACGTTTATAATTGTTGCTGCCAAATCTCTTTTATTTCCTTTGGCTATCATTCTGTTATTTTAGGGATTATAATCTTTTGAATGTTAGTCGTTGATCATTTAGTCTTAACTTGTGTTTTTCCCATCGATTTTGCGTTTATAGTTTTTGGTTTTAAGTCGGTTTGTTTTTGTGGTCACCGCCATGTTTATTAGTTTCAGTTTATAGTGTTATGATGGGTGTTAAGAAAGATATTTTTTAGTTGGTTTGATTAAGAATGGTGAGTATTTGTTATTTGAAAGCAAAAGGTTCAAGTATATGGTTTTTGAAATTTGAATTATTGAAGATAAATTGGTTGGCGGGTATATTCTGGACATGAGATGTTGAATTTGTTATGAATAGTGGTGGAGAAAAGACATGAATTGTCCTTAAGATATTTTGTTTTAAACCAATTAATTTCTTAAGTTAAATATTATCTATTCTCTAATTTATTTTGATTCAATTTAGGGGTTTCATTAAAACTGAAAGTTTGACAATTTGTTAATATCATTTTTGTAAGATCTAAAATTAATATTTGATTCAATTATAATTAAATAAATAATTATAATTTCTATATACGGCAAAGTGAATAGTATTATTTATTTATTTTGACTATTATAAATGGGTATTTGGTATTATTATTATTATTTATTTACTATTTTAAGATTTTGACTTATCGGGCCAATGTGATTTATAAATTAGCTTTTTTATTTTTTATGTTGGTTTATTTAATGAAATATTATGCCAGTAAACTTTAATTACTTGGGTTTCAAGATATTGAGTTCCGTTTTGATATTAATTAATATTTTATTTTATTTAATTATAATTATAAATTATGGTTTATAATTTTGGAATATCAATTGGGTCGGCTTAGACTTGGGTCACCGACATATGGGTTTAGTTTGGTAGTTTTAAGAAACTCAGATAAACAACTATTTGAGGGATTTAATTAATTTATCATTTAAATATTATTTTAATAATATTTTCGGACTCGATTTAAAGTGTGAACTCAATAGTCTTAAATTACTACGGCGTTATAATTTATTTGAGAATCGCGTTTCTCTGTAATTTTATCTGACTTATAAATTATGCTAGTCTTAAGTGGTGTATAGTATTCTTAGAGTTAGGGGTTGGGGTGATTTTAACTTATGATTTGTTTTTAGACTCTTCGTCTACTCGCGCTCCGGAGTCGAACCAGGGTTAGCTGTTTGCCGAAGTTTCACGTGGATAAGCAAGCAGTGAGTGTGCAGTGCTATTTACCGCTTATTTTAGTATTATAAATGCTTTTGAATGTTTTAAGCGATTATGGATCTGGATTGAAACGAGCTACTCGATAGGCTTGTATCGAGACTGCGTGTACCGGTAAGTACTCTGAGATTCGGCAGAGAAATGTTTTGCTTACGCTGGTATATGATGAGGATTTGTTCCCGTCCACTCTGGGTTTAATCAGTATGCTATGTCATACTTACGCTGGGATCATTTCAATATTATTATTCCATAATCATATTATATTAGTATAAAAATGTTTTGATTTAAGGGTTTTAAACTTAATAAATGTAAATAGTATTGCGAACTCATCTCAGTATATCTGACCCCGTTGTTTTTCCAAATTTTCCACGTTTATGATTTGAAAGCTGGTCCACTCCGATTCTTTTGATTCCTCAGAGGTTTTATGTTATTTAAACTAGTCTCTGTTTTTCGAACTCTTAGACCGCAGTAGAACTAGTTTATATATTACTTTAGTTATTGCACATTGAGATTGTCATTTTTTCCGATTGATTATTACTGGCATGTTTTACTCTGGATAATTTTATTATTATATATAAGGCATGCTGTTGAGCATTTCAGATATTAAGTTATTTATATTAGAACTGTAATATAAATTGCTAGACTTAGGTTGGAGTCTCGGTTGCCCCTGAGTAGTTTTTCTGCAGGTTTATATGTTTAGTTGTTTTCCGCGAGGCTTGTTATGGGTTTTGGTACGATCATACCCTAGCGCCGGTCACAATTCATGAAATTGGGCCGTGACAAAGCTGGTATCAGAGCTTTAGTTTCGAACTAAGGCCAAAGTTTTGCATGTTATGTGTTTATCGCTTTAAGGCATGTTATGTGTTGTTGTTGTGTCATAGGATCTACTGCGGAATTAGGATTCAAGTCTTGTCTTTTGAAACGTCATCATTTGTTTTCAAAACTTTCTACCTTCACCTTTAAGAGTGTTTGCGTCGGTCTTATTTGTTACTGATGCTTTATTTTTAAAAAGTTTATGTTTTACTTTGAAATGTTGTTGTTAGTACTTTGGGTGAATTGTTAATTTTTTAGCTATTTAAGTTATACACTAAGTGTTGTCATGTGGACATTGTTTGTGATTTGTTGTTTCATTTTTAAGAATGAACACTCGTGGGCGTGCTGCAGCTCAGGCTGAGGCTGACGACGCTATGTCGATTGAAGTTGATCAGCATGAACCGGAAGTTCAAGCTGGTAGGGGACGTGCAGGCGGAGTTCAGGCTGGCAGAGGCCGCGCTGGCAGAGGTCAGGCTACTGGAGGCAGAGGTAGGGGACGTGTTTGTGTAGGCGTTCAGGCACCCGGTGTACCAAAAGTTCCTGTGGATCCATTTGATTTCATAACGTTTTTGGCTGGGATCACTGCACTCCAGGATAATCAAGTGCAACTGCAGGCGAGACAGATCGCCATTGTAATACCCCGTAAGTTCAGGTGCCGTTTAGTGCAACGTGTCCGGCAGAGAAGGACCGGAGTTGCAAAGATAAAGATATGGGATATTAAAGAAAAGGATAATATGGAGTAAGACGTATATGTTTGAGGATTAGAATAAGAAAATAAGGAAAAATATCAAGAAAAGTTACAAACTAGAGTTCAGGGACTAAAGTGGTAATTTAACCAGTTAAGTCCGAAAATGGAATTATTTCGCCAAGGTCCGCGAAATGTTTTATAGTATTGGTGGTAAAAGTTTCAGGTCAATCGGAGACCTTTTAAAATTTGGACGCGGATTCATTTTGGGCTAAATTGTCAATTTTGAAGAATTCAAGGACCAAAGTGCAAATTAACCAATTTAGCCTCGAGAATAGAAATTGGAAGATTATCGACGGAAATAATTATTTTTTTTGGAGTAGTATTATTTATTGGGATATAAATAATACGTAGATATTCGAGTTTAAATGAATAAATAACCGTTTAGTTAAAATTGAAAGTTTAAAAGAGAAATGGTTTAAGTTAAAGAAATGAAGGATTAAAAGAGTACATTAACCAAGATATATATAAGAATTCCTTAAGCATAAGGAAATGAGGAAAGGATCAGAAGGAATGATCCAGAGAAGAGAGAAAATGACGATCACCGTCGTTTCGCCGCCGTTTCGCCGTTCGACGTCCGATTCAAGTGATTCAAGCGGCAATTTCTTCATAATCGAATTCTCTATCGATATCAAGCATCGTTTTAAGGTAATAATATGAGAATTTGGTGGAAAATTCGAGTATATAGCCGTTTTGATTATAATTAGGAATTTAATGATTTTGGATCATTTTTAACGTTTTTGGAAAAACAAAGTTGCGGGTTTTGAAGGAAATGAGGTTTTATACGTGTATGGAGGAAGATAGCACGACGGAAAGCCCGGAAACGACGTTACCAGGAGCTGCGTTCAGGTCGCACGTGGTGTGCGATCGCACACCCGTAGTGTGCGAACGCACACCTGTGATGGTGTGCGAGCGCACACCAGCGGTGTGCGGACGCACACCAGTGATGGTGTGCGGACGCACACCCAAGGTGTGCGGACGCACATCACCCTGTGCGAGCGCGCAGTGGGTCCGCGGGGACCAAAGTTGACTTTTTGCCCGAGGAACTAAAATGGACTTTTAGCCTTAAGGAAATGGGATTTTGATATTAAGCCTACGTTTATGAATTAAACGTACGTATGATTTGAATAGGAAGTGGATACATCGACGAGGTACGAGATCGACGAGCTTGAATAGTTAAAAGAGTGAATGACGTGTGGAGCTTACGTTTGGATATAAGGAATAGCGATCGTTGTGAGTTAAACTTTACTTTGAGTATTATTACGCAATAGATAATTTTTATATTATAAATATAATATTAAACTACATCGCATGCTATAGTATTTTATCGATAGAAATGAATTTGTACATCGTATTATCGAACATATATAGATTGTGAAAACTAGTATATGATCCGGGGGAAACAAGCTACCTATTGGGTGTCAATAGGCTGTGTGATCACCAGCGTCCGGGTAAGTCATAGATAGAGATTTCATGGGTCGTCTATCATACTTGTTTGTGCATGCGATACAGAGCCTATCTGGTTGAACTATCCCGGGGCCTGTATCTGCGAGTCGGCTGGTTGAATTATCCCGGACTCATATCGATCGATCGTTAGATGTTGTGATAATGTTCATTATGCATAATAAGATATTAGGGTTTCGATCGGATCAAATGCTTGAAGTATAATATGTTTGTATATATGTGTTTTGTTTTAAACGCGATGTTATTTTCTATAATACCTTAGTAATGTGTTTTCTCACTCAGTATTTCCCCAAATACTGACCCCTCACATTGATGTTTTCCAGGTGTATAGAGTCGGATCAGACAAACCGTCTTTGGTGTGCTGGGTACAAGACCCCTTGGTGCTGCAGTAGTATACGTGTGACGAGTCTTAGCCTAGTATAGTTAGGTCTTACAGGTTGTGTACGTGTTTAATGTTTGTTTGATGTGACATCTTTTGGTTGTCAGTTTTTGTATTGATCGATAGATGGGCTAGTACGTACCAGTTACGGAAGTGAAATGCCCACTATGACTGTATCGATGATGTGTTTATATATGATGTTATGTTATGATTGTAAACGTGTCTTTCTTATTATATGTCTATAGGATAGTTGTGTTTGCGTTTCCGCGAAAAAAGTTAGAGTGGTTTTAGGCTTGCTACGGGTTTCGGAGCTACCACTCCCATTCCCTAGCGCCGGTCTCGGCTCAATAATTTGGGTCGTGACAAAGTTGGTATCAGAGCAGTTGGTCCAGTTACCTCTGCTAATATGTGATTTGAGTGCAGTTGGTCCATGATACCACTGCGAGTTGGTGATTGGTGTTTGTTTTTTTTTTCCTAGGTATTATGTCATTAGACTAAGGTAGGAACTACTGCAGCTATAGAATTGAGCCATGTCTGATCCAAGTCGTTTGTATTATTTGTTTTAAGATCAAACTGATTGATTGTGAATTTATGATTGATTGAGAATTCTTGTTTGTTTCATTATGATAAGTATGATCGATGGATTTGTGAAATTCTTGTTTGTTTCATTATGATAAGTATGATCGATGGATTTGTGAAATTCTTGTTCGTTTCCTTGTGAAATACGTATACGATGTATAGATGGTATCGAAATCGAATTATCGAAATGTCGAGATGTGCATGAAGAAGAAGTATGAAGTTACAGAAGTGGAAGAACCTACCGTGTACATAGTTTAAAGGTCTAGAGAACTTACAAAACTCGAAGTTTAAAACTTTTTGAAAGTTGTTTCTGTAAACGATTTTGAAAACATAGTTGTGCCTAGACCCGCGATAGTCATCGATAAGTGCTACGACATTGATAGAAGTGCATCACTACATATATCTGTACATACATCAATAGGACATGCATCATATGCATTATGTTCGGACGAAAAGGTGAGATGTGGCAACTCTTTGGGGATGAGAGACGTCATCACCCTAGTGCACAATTTTGCTAAAATGAAAATGAAATTTGATTTAAAGTTCAAGATGAATCGTTTTATCGAAAGAGTTTTGAAAGAGTTTTGTTTTCATGTAAGTATACCTAGACCAGAACTCTGTGACGGAAGTGAAGTGCTCGCGAGCAAGCTGCGATCAAGACCAAGAGGCGAATGAATACGTATAGTTGCGAAAAAAATAGACATTATGCTTCTAGGATATGAACTTAGTTTCGAAACAACGCGCTAGAATATAGCTAAGACCGTGAATACGTTGGACAGTGATATGTATCCGATTAGTGGTAAGTTAGAAAGTAAGTATCTCTTTGACGGGATGTCAAAGATCTTAAATAACGATATAAGAGAAGAAGTGAATATGATAAGATGAGGTGGATATTGTGTGATATTAGAAAAACGTCGGGTTTAATAAGGATATTGACGATAGACGTACAAGGATAGGAGCGACGAGTCAAGAAAGTGTGTAATGGAATACAAAGTATATAGTATTGAATATTAAACAAGGAACAAATGAAAAGGTCAAGGGCTTAAGATAAGTAAAAAGGTTGTATGAAAATTCGAGGACGAATTTTTATAAGGGGGGAAGAATGTAATACCCCGTAAGTTCAGGTGCCGTTTAGTGCAACGTGTCCGGCAGAGAAGGACCGGAGTTGCAAAGATAAAGATATGGGATATTAAAGAAAAGGATAATATGGAGTAAGACGTATATGTTTGAGGATTAGAATAAGAAAATAAGGAAAAATATCAAGAAAAGTTACAAACTAGAGTTCAGGGACTAAAGTGGTAATTTAACCAGTTAAGTCCGAAAATGGAATTATTTCGCCAAGGTCCGCGAAATGTTTTATAGTATTGGTGGTAAAAGTTTCAGGTCAATCGGAGACCTTTTAAAATTTGGACGCGGATTCATTTTGGGCTAAATTGTCAATTTTGAAGAATTCAAGGACCAAAGTGCAAATTAACCAATTTAGCCTCAAGAATAGAAATTGGAAGATTATCGACGGAAATAATTATTTTTTTTGGAGTAGTATTATTTATTGGGATATAAATATTACGTAGATATTCGAGTTTAAATGAATAAATAACCGTTTAGTTAAAATTGAAAGTTTAAAAGAGAAATGGTTTAAGTTAAAGAAATGAAGGATTAAAAGAGTACATTAACCAAGATATATATAAGAATTCCTTAAGCATAAGGAAATGAGGAAAGGATCAGAAGGAATGATCCAGAGAAGAGAGAAAATGACGATCACCGTCGTTTCGCCGCCGTTTCGCCGTTCGACGTCCGATTTAAGTGATTCAAGCGGCAATTTCTTCAGAATCGAATTCTCTATCGATATCAAGCATCGTTTTAAGGTAATAATCTGAGAATTTGGTGGAAAATTCGAGTATATAGCCGTTTTGATTATAATTAGGAATTTAATGATTTTGGATCGTTTTTAACGTTTTTGGAAAAACAAAGTTGCGGGTTTTGAAGGAAATGAGGTTTTATACGTGTATGGCGGAAGATAGCATGACGGAAAGCCCGGAAACGACGTTTCCAGGAGCTGCGTTCAGGTCGCACGTGGTGTGCGATCGCACACCCGTAGTGTGCGAACGCACACCTGTGATGGTGTGCGAGCGCTCACCAGCGGTGTGCGGACGCACACCAGTGATGGTGTGCGGACGCACACCCAAGGTGTGCGGACGCACATCACCCTGTGCGAGCGCGCAGTGGGTCCGCGGGGACCAAAGTTGACTTTTTGCCCGAGGAACTAAAATGGACTTTTAGCCTTAAGGAAATGGGATTTTGATATTAAGCCTACGTTTATGAATTAAACGTACGTATGATTTGAATAGGAAGTGGATACATCGACGAGGTACGAGATCGACGAGCTTGAATAGTTAAAAGAGTGAATGACGTGTGGAGCTTACGTTTGGATATAAGGAATAGCGATCGTTGTGAGTTAAACTTTACTTTGAGTATTATTACGCAATAGATAATTTTTATATTATAAATATAATATTAAACTACATCGCATGCTATAGTATTTTATCGATAGAAATGAATTTGTACATCGTATTATCGAACATATATAGATTGTGAAAACTAGTATATGATCCGGGGGAAACAAGCTACCTATTGGGTGTCAATATGCTGTGTGATCACCAGCGTCCGGGTAAGTCATAGATAGAGATTTCATGGGTCATCTATCATACTTGTTTGTGCATGCGATACAGAGCCTATCTGGTTGAACTATCCTGGGGCCTGTATCTGCGAGTCGGCTGGTTGAATTATCCCAGACTCATATCGATCAATCGTTAGATGTTGTGATAATGTTCATTATGCATAATAAGATATTAGGGTTTGGATCGGATCAAATGCTTGAAGTATAATATGTTTGTATATATGTGTTTTGTTTTAAACGCGATGTTATTTTCTATAATACCTTAGTAATGTGTTTTCTCACTCAGTATTTCCCCAAATACTGACCCCTCACATTGATGTTTTCCAGGTGTATAGAGTCGGATCAGACAAACCGTCTTTGGTGTGCTGGGTACAAGACCCCTTGGTGCTGCAGTAGTATACGTGTGACGAGTCTTAGCCTAGTATAGTTAGGTCTTACAGGTTGTGTACGTGTTTAATGTTTGTTTGATGTGACATCTTTTGGTTGTCAGTTTTTGTATTGATCGATAGATGGGCTAGTACGTACCAGTTACGGAAGTGAAATGCCCACTATGATTGTATCGATGATGTGTTTATATATGATGTTATGTTATGATTGTAAACGTGTCTTTCTTATTATATGTCTATAGGATAGTTGTGTTTGCGTTTCCGCGAAAAAAGTTAGAGTGGTTTTAGGCTTGCTACGGGTTTCGGAGCTACCACTCCCATTCCCTAGCGTCGGTCTCGGCTCAATAATTTGGGTCGTGACAGCCATGAAGAACCAGTATGCTATGCTGGGACAAATTGTACAGCAGTAGGTACAACAGGCTGGTGGTGTTGCGGTTGGTGGTGTCGGAATCACTGACAGGGATTTGGTGTTGGCTTATTCGAGGCTGAAGCCGATTGAGTTTGCGGGCGACGGTGATGCCCTAGACTTTCTGGAGGAAGTTGAGCGGAATGCTCAGAGGTTGCAGGCTTCTGAGAGGCAGACAGTTTTTCTAGTGGAGTTGTCCTTGAAGGGTCATGTAAATGACTTCTTTCGTAGGGAAATTCGTGCGGATATGACTACTATTACTTGGGCGTATTTTTCGACTCGATTCAAGGATTTTTACTTGCCTTTTTCAGTTACGGAGGGTCACAGGGACAGATTGCTGGTTCTAAAGAGAGGAGACAGGTCGGTACATGAGTATACTACTGAGTTTGTGAGGCTGAGTCGCTTTGCCCCAGATCTGCATACTGAACAATAAAGGGTGAACGACAGGAAGGGTCTATGTGCGGACTTTATTAGTCTTTTGACTGAGACGTACAGAGACTTCACCAGTGTAGTGGACAACGCTCATCGTATGGAGAGTACATTACTGCATTTTGGGAAAATAACTGAGACCAAGACGGTGGGCGGTGTTGTTCAGAGTAGTGGGCTGCAGAGTGGTAGCAGCAGCTATCAGTACAAGCCTTCCCAGTACAAGAGTCTGAAAGGGGGTGGTCGAAAAGGGTATCAGTCGTATTCTCACAGTTTTGGTTATAGTGGGAGTAGCCGTGGATCAGGTCGTGGTTAAAGTGGTACTTCTAGTGTTCTGTTTTGTCAGAATTGCAGGCGCAGACATCCGGGACAGTGCCAAGTGGCACCAGGTAGTTGTTATGCTTGTAGCCAGCAGGGTCATTTTGCTAGGGAGTGTCCGGCGTCTGGGCAGAAGATGTCGTCGGCTAGTGTTGCTCAACCATTCTTTCAGCAGCAGAGACCTGTTTTCACTCCTTCGGTAGGGTATTCTCAACCTGCCACTTCGTTTGGTGTCCAGCGGGGTCGTGGTTCAAGAGGGCGTGGTTTTTGTGGCCATGAAAACGGTGGTAGAGGCTCGAGTAGTTACAGTTCTTCTCAGGCACCGCTCTAGGGACAGGGTAAGGCTAGAGTGTTTGCTTTGACTCCTCAGGATGCTCGTGCATCAAATTCCGTGGTGCAAGGTACTATTCGCATTTTATTTGTAGATGCTTTGGTCTTATTTGATGCGATTGCAACCCACTCTTTTGTTTCTTTGAGTTTTGCTGCTAAGTTGGGCGCGACACCATCTAGGTTGTTAGAGCCTTTATCTGTATCTACACCTTTATCTGACTGTGTTGTGGTGGACGTGGTTTATACATGGTAGAGATCTTAGTATTGATTTGATTATGCTTGACATGTTATCTTTTGATGTCATCTTGGGGATGGATTGGCTTTCACGCCATTTTTCTTCTATCGGCTGTCGAGGGATGTCGGTTGTATTTGGGATTCCTGGTGATATTCCTTTTTCTTTCGAAGAGGAGAAGGAGGAGACACCTAAGCATCTAATTTCGGCGATCAAGGCCAAGCGTATGATGGGCAAGGGTTGCCAGGATTTCTTAGCGGTAGTTCGTGATTTAGAGGCTGAAAGTGGTGATGTGCATAGTGTTTCGATAGTTAATGAGTTCACTGATGTGTTTCTAGAGGAGTTGCCTGGATTACCACCTGATCGTGACATTGAAATCTGTATCGATGTTGCTCCTGGAACAACTCCTATTTCGATACCTCTGTATCGGATGGCTAGCTGAAAGAGTTGAAGGAACAGTTACGGGAATTGCTGGATAGTGGTTTTATCAGATCGAGTACTTCTCCGTGGGGTGCTCCTGTGTTGTTTGTCAAGAAGAAGGATGGTTCTTTTCGGCTGTGTATCGTCTACAGGCAGCTAAATAAGGTTACTATCAAGAACATATATCCTCTTCCTTGCATTGATGATTTGTTCGACCAGTTGAAGGGTGCTAAGTGCTTTTCGAAGATTGACTTGAGATCCGGGTATCATCAACTTCGGATTCGAGACATCGATGTGCCTAAGACTGCTTTCAGAACGCGTTACGGGCATTTCGAGTTTCTGGTCATGTCATTAAGGTTTCATTCGGATCCTGTACTTGGCTGCATATGATTGATTACGATTTTATGTTTTATTTGAATACTTATTAGTAAATGTATGAACTCACTCAGTATATCCCAATATACTGACCCCTCACAGATTTCCTTTCAGGATAAAGACGCTTTGAAGCAACGGACTTCTATCCTACTTCCAGAAGTCTGTATTTTTTAGTATATAAAGAAATAGTACTTTACTCTTAGAGCTGCAGTAGATAAGTGTTTTGCAAGTCAGCTTGTATGTGTAGTTTTCTGTAAATATAACTTTAACGTTTTAAAGTTTTAAACGTTTTACGCTTGCTGCGTTATTTATTTTGTGACTGCCAGAGGATATGTGTGCCTGGCATGTGTGCTTCTGCATGACGCGTGTTTATTTATGTCATGCATGACGATTATATTTGCGAAAAATTATTTCACGTTTTTAGGCTTGCTACGGGTTTCGGAGCAACCACTCCCATTCCCTAGCGCCGGTCTCGGCCCTGAGATTGGGTCGTGAAAATGTTTGTATCAGAGCATGGTCCAGTTACCATTGCTATGTCAGAAGAGTGATTGATTTTTTTCCTAGGAATCTATTGCAGCACATAGGACTCGAGTCTTGTCTTTCTTACGTATTCATTTGATTTTCAAACTTTCAGCTTTTCCCTCTAGGATGTGAGTCTGTCTTATGTGTGTGTTCGTATGTGAAGAGATGCGCGTTTATTACGGTATGCGTTTGCGATAATATGCGATTATGTGGCTAAGTAACGTTGTTTGTCTTGGTCAGGATGTCTGACCAACGACAAGAAGTAGAGCGAGCTGCCGCTGCAGCACGAAACGTTATAGAAGGGGCGCATAACGTCCATCCAGAAGGTCAAGATGAGTCTTCTGTCCACGGAGGAGGTGGTGGCCAAGAGGCCCAGGCGCAGGCACCTGGAGTGCAAGCGCAAGCCCAGCAACCTAATGTTGTGGGTTTTGATCTGAATCAGTTCCTTACGGGAATTGCGGCTATGCAAGCTAATCAGGCAGAGGTGCAGAATATGCATCGTGAACAACTTCAACAGCAACAGCTACGCAATGTTGCTTTCACTGATCGAGATATCGTTTTGGCTTATATGCGCCTCAAGCCAACTAAGTTTGACAGTACAGTCGATGCTCTCGATTTCCTCGAAGAAGTAGAACGTAATGCTCGACGCCTGCAAGCTAATGAGAGACAGACCATCATTATGGTGGAAATGTCGTTGAAAGGACCTGCGAAAGATTGGTTTCAGTAGCATATTCAGCCAACCATGGATACTATGACTTGGGCTGAATTTACAAACCACTTTAGTTATCGTAGCCAGTGGTTGACCCTGAGTAGAGGCAATCGATCTGTGCAAGAGTATGTAACGGAGTTTACCAGAGTGAGTAGGTTTGCACGAGACCTGACTACAGACCCTGTTAGAGTGAACTCGAGGTTTGTAGAGGGTCTAGGAGCTGAATTTGTGAGTCTGACGTCTGATATCGAAAGAACCTTAGTGCAACTGATTGATAGTGCTAGGCAAATGGAAGTTTCTCTGATCCGTTTTGGAAGAATTCCGGACCCTTCCAATGTTGCACCTGTGAGAGATAATACGTTTCGCAGCGTGCAGAGCGCACCTACCCGATCATATGCTGGGAGTTATTCTCGACCTCCATCACGTCAACAGAGAAATAAGAGAGCTCGGTATGGAACTAGAGTCAGTACTTCAGGCACCGGATTTAGTGCCAGATCGATGAGTGACATGGGAGGCGGAGTTCCTTTATGTCTGAACTGTAATAGGAGGCACTACGGCGCGTGTTACACTGCTAATGGAGCATGTTTTAATTGTGGTCAACGGGGCCATTTCGCTAGAGACTGTCCGAGGCAGATGCCCCAAGGCTCAATGACTACTGTAGTACAACCTTCTTATCAGCAGCAGAGAACCGCGCAGCAGTTAGCGTCAGGATATGATCAGACAGGAAGTACCTTTACTGGTTAGAGAGGCCGTGGCTATGGAAATCGTGGAGGAAGAAATGGCGGAGGACGCGGTACTGGCCAGACCTCGCAGGCTGGCGGAAGTCAAGCTAGGGTCTTTGCACTGAATCCTCAGGAGGCTCAGGCTTCCAATGTGGTGGTGCAAGGTACCTTTTCTATCGCTTTTCAAGACGCATTAATTTTATTTGATCCGGGCGCTACGCATTCGTTTGTTTCGCCTAGTTTTTCTAGTAAGTTAGGAGTGCAACCAACGTATCTTAGGAATCCCTTATCCGTAGCTACTCCAGTTGGAGAAAGTGTGGAAGTTAGTATCGTTTACCCGTCTTGTCCTGTGAAAGTTCAAGGACGAGATTTGTTAGTTGACTTGATTTTACTCGAAGTATTAGCTTTTGACGTCATACTAGGAATGGATTGGCTAGCTCAGCACTACGCTAATGTGGATTGCCGGAAGAAGACGGTGACGTTTAACACGCCTGGAATTGAAGCGGTTTCAATTCAGGGCGATAAGATGGAATCTTCTACGAGTATTATTTCAGCTATTAAAGCTTGTAGTATGTTGAAGAAGGGATGTCAAGGATTCTTAGCGGTAGTACGAGACGTGGAGAAGAAAAGTGTAAATTTAAGTGATGTGCCAGTTGTGTCGGAATATCCAGACGTTTTTCCAGAGGAATTATCTGGATTACCCCCAGATCGCGAGATTGAATTTTGTATCGAATTGGCTTCTGGCATGAAGCCGATATCGATACCTCCTTATCGAATGGCGCCAGCAGAGCTCAAAGAACTTAAGGATCAGTTAGAAGAATTGTTTGATCGTGGTTTTATCAGACCGAGTGTATCCCCGAGGGGTGCACCAGTGTTGTTCGTGAAAAAGAAAGATGGATCGCTTCGACTATGTATCGATTATCGACAGCTGGATAAGGTGACAATTAAGAATAAGTATCCGTTACCCAGAATCGACGATTTGTTCGATCAGTTACAAGGAGCAAAGTTTTTATCCAAAATTGACCTGAGATCAGGCTATCATCAATTGAAGATTCGTAACGATGACATACAAAAGACTGTTTTCCGAACTCGATACGGACATTATGAGTTCCTCGTTATGTCATTCGGATTGACGAACGCCCCAGCAGCCTTCATGGATTTGATGAATAGGATATTCAAACCGTACTTGGATCAGTTCGTAATCGTGTTCATTGATGATATTTTAATTTATTCGCGTACAGAAGAAGAGCACGCTCAACATCTGCGGATAGTACTACAGACACTAAGAGAGCATCAGCTTTACGCCAAATTCTCTAAATGTGAATTTTGGCTAACGGAAGTGGCTTTCTTAGGTCACGTGGTTTCACAAAGCGGCATTAAGGTTGATCCAAAGAAGATCGAAGCTGTGATAGAATGGAAACGGCCTGAATCGGTTACGGAAGTTAGAAGTTTCCTTGGTTTAGCAGGGTACTACAGACGATTTGTACAGGATTTTTCAAAGATCGCTGTACCTTTGACGAAGCTAACTCAAAAGAACGCGAAATTCAACTGGACGGACCAGTGTGAGCTCAGTTTTCTGAAACTAAAAGAGTGTCTGACGACGGCACCAGTCTTAGCACTACCAGAAGGAACGGAAGGATTAACAGTTTACTGTGATGCATCAAGAATCGGATTAGGATGTGTTCTTATGCAACACGGTAGAGTAATAGCGTACGCATCGCGACAGCTTAAGAAGCACGAAACGAACTATCCGACGCATGATCTAGAGTTAGCAGCGGTGATTTTTGCGTTAAAAATTTGGAGACATTATTTATACGACGCTACGTGTGAGATCTTTACAGATCATAAAAGTTTGAAGTACATTTTTGACCAACGAGAGTTAAACCTCAGACAGCGGAGATGGATGGAGCTACTAAAAGATTACGACTGCACGATACAATACCATCCAGGCAAGGCCAACGTAGTGGCAGATGCCTTAAGCAGGAAGTCATCAGGAAGTCTCGCGCACGTTACAACGACGTGGCGGAGACCATTAATCAACGAGATTCATACGATGTTTAGCCAAGGGGTTAAGTTTGAGATCTCATCTCTCGGAAACCTAATGGCTCAGTTAACGATACGATCGACGTTGATAGATCAGATCAAAGAGTTGCAAGCAGACGACCCTCAATTGAAGAATCTAATTGAGGAAGTTCAACAAAGAAAGAGTCAAGATTTCAGTATCGTCAACGGAATCTTGAAGTATGGTAATCGAATGTGCGTTCCAGATGTGGAAGACTTGAGACAAAAGATCATGGAGGAGACTCATGGAACGATCTATAGCGTTCATCCTGGTTCCACGAAGATGTACCACGACATCAAATCAACGTATTGGTGGAGCGGAATGAAGAAAGACATCGCAGAGTTCGTGGCGAAATGCCCGACTTGTCAGCAAGTCAAATTGGAGCATCAGCGACCTTACGGATTTCTTCAGCCGTTACCCATCCCGGAGTGGAAGTGGGAGCAGATCACGATGGATTTCGTAATCGGATTACCCAAGACGCAGAAAGGGTTCGACTCTATTTGGGTAATCGTGGATCGTTTGACGAAGTCAGCACACTTCATACCTATCAAGACGACGTATTCTGCAGCAAAGTTAGCAGAGATCTACATCGATAAGATCGTGAGCCTACACGGAGTTCCCGTGTCAATCGTTTCAGATAGAGGTTCCGTATTTACCTCTCATTTCTGGAAGAGTTTACAAGACGCGTTAGGAACACGATTGAATTTTAGCACTGCGTTTCACCCTCAGACGGATGGACAGTCTGAGCGGACGATTCAAACGTTAGAAGATATGCTTCGACTTTGCGTATTAGACTTCGGAGGTAGTTGGGATACGTACCTACCTCTAGTCGAATTCGCTTACAACAACAGCTATCTTTCGAGCATCGAGATGGCTCCATACGAAGCATTATATGGTCGCAAGTGTCGATCCCCTATCTGTTGGGACGAAGTCGGTGAACGAAAGCTCACTGGAGCAGAGATCATCCAGATTACATCAGAGAAAGTTCCGTTGATAAAGCAGCGTTTGAATACTGCTTCTAGTCGACAGAAGAGTTACGCGGACCCCAAGAGGAAAGACATCGAATTTCAGATCGGAGATTACGTATTTCTCAAAGTATCACCGATGAAGGGAGTAATTCGTTTCGGAAAGAAGGGTAAGTTGGCTCCGAGATATGTCGGATCATATCAGATTATAGAACGTATAGGCTCAGTTGCCTATAAGCTAGACTTGCCACAGGAGATGTCGCAAGTTCATCCGGTCTTCCATATTTCCATGCTTCGGAAGTATGTACCAGACCCTTCTCGAATAATTCAACCACAAGTGGTGGACGTGAGCGAGGAACTAACTTACGAAGAACGGCCAGTGCAGATTATCGACACGCAGATACGACAATTACGAACGAAGAGGATTCCAATGGTGAAAGTTCTTTGGAGAAGTCAATCCGTAGAAGAGTGCACGTGGGAGACAGAAGAGGATATGCGGCAGAAGTATCCATATCTATTTACTCAAGGTACGTGGCTAAATTTTAAATTCGAGGACGAATTTATTTTAAGGGGGGGGTGAATGTAATACCCCAAAATATTTTAAGGTAATTAAGTCGTGCCACGTGTCGTGATTTCCGATAAATTAAATTAAGGAGAATTTAACTTAATTATATCGGAAATTTAGGATAAAAAATTAATGAGTCAATTAACGGGATTTAAGGAATTAATTTTGAAAATTTGGATGTGGAGACATTTTGGGGCTAAATTGTAAATTTTGAAAAGTTTAGGGGCTAAAGTGCAAATTAGCCAATTATGCCCGAAAATAGAGATTTGAGGATTTTCGATGGAAATATGTATTTTTGAGTTAGTATTATTTATTCGGATATAAATAATACATATTTGAATTAATGGAAAGATTAATTGAATAGGTTTTGGACTAAATTGAAACTTTTGAAAAGTTTCAAGGACCAAAGCGTACTTTAGCCAGGATATATATATGATTGAGATGAATGAAAGAAGGGATCAGAACCTTCATTCCTTTTCTTTCTTTCTTTCGTTCTTAACGGCGATCGATTACGGTTCGTCGCGCGGTTTTCGTTTCTCGTCCGTTTCTGACGTTCTATAACTCCAAACGATCGTATTTCGACGGGTAATCACGGTAAGCTTGACGTTTTACAGTTTCGTTGATTATATTTTGAGTTATATCGATTCAAAGTGTTAGGCCACGAAACGATTTTATCGTTTTATCGAGTATAGGATTGTTATATAGCGTTTTGAGCTTAGAATACGCGTTTTGGTTGAGTTTGGAGCGTTTTTACGTATATAGCAGGTCGAAAACCCCGGAAATCGATTCCGGGGGATCGTGCACGACAGTACACGATCGTGTACTTGTGGTACACGAACGTGTACTTGTGATACACGAATGTGTACCATCAATGGTACACGAACGTGTACTAAGGTACACGAACGTGTACCTTGGTACACGTTCGTGTACCTCCCTGCACGAACGTGCACCACCCTGAATCTTCGTACCTCGGTTGAATTAATGGAATTCACATATTGAATCGGAAATCGAATAGTAGTTAACCTAATGAGGTTATAAGAAGATTGAATTAGAAGTAATTTACGATCCGTAAACAAGTTTGATATCGTTTATCGGAATATGCGTGAGAAGCACGACGACTAATGAAAGTGAAATATGTCGAATCTTGAGTCTAGAGTCAATCTTAGAATAGGATTCTGATATGAGTCAAATGTTTTGAAATTGTTTTAGATCCAGCGAGACAAGAAGGAGCTGGACCAGGAGTTCGGGAAGCTTGACGTTTCTAAAGCCCCGACGTATTTTTGGATAAGCGTTTTCTGTGAGTTTATATGATTTGCTTTTAAAGTATTTATTTAAGCAATTATTTTATATTGCTTATTAATTGAACCGCATGTTTTATATGTGAAACTTTTATACGAATTGCATATGCTTGATTTGAAACCAGTATTAATCCGATGGAACGTGCTACCTATTGGGCGACAATAGGACTGTGTGATCACCAGTTTTTGATATAACTCAGCTGGGAGCTGATGATGAATATGAAATTTACGATTGGGTTATGATTTCGATACGAGAGTGAACTCGGCTACGGTGTAGCCTGGAAGTCCCCGTATCTAATGGCTGGGCCACCATTGAGTTGGACTCGCAATTGATATTTATGATTGGGTTGATCGATTGATTATTAGTATGTTTGAGGATTAAGGTTTCATTCGGATCCTGTACTTGGCTGCATATGATTGATTACGATTTTATGTTTTATTTGAATACTTATTAGTAAATGTATGAACTCACTCAGTATATCCCAATATACTGACCCCTCACAGATTTCCTTTCAGGATAAAGACGCTTTGAAGCAACGGACTTCTATCCTACTTCCAGAAGTCTGCATTTTTGAGTATGTAAAGAAATAGTACTTTACTCTTAGAGCTGCAGTAGATAAGTGTTTTGCAAGTCAGCTTGTATGTGTAGTTTTCTGTAAATATAACTTTAACGTTTTAAAGTTTTAAACGTTTTACGCTTGCTGCGTTATTTATTTTGTGACTGCCAGAGGATATGTGTGCCTGGCATGTGTGCTTCTGCATGACGCGTGTTTATTTATGTCATGCATGACGATTATATTTGCGAAAAATTATTTCACGTTTTTAGGCTTGCTACGGGTTTCGGAGCAACCACTCCCATTCCCTAGCGCCGGTCTCGGCCCTGAGATTGGGTCGTGACAAATTATTTCGTAACGTTTGTAAACGTTTAGCTTCAATCGCTAAAAAGGGGAAACATTAGGATTTGTTTCGTAACATTTTAAATGTTTGGATTTGTTTCGTAACATTTCAAACGTTTGGCTTAAATCGCTAAAATGGTTAAACGTTAGAATTTGTTTCGTAACGTTTCAAGCGTTTGGCTAAAATCACTAAAAGGGTGAAACGTTAGGATTTGTTTCGTTTTAATTTTTTTCCTAACATTCTAAACGTTTGGCTTAAATCGCTAAAAATGTGAAACGTTTGGATTTGTTTCGTAACATTTTGAATTTGGCTTAAATCCCTAAAAATGTGAAACGTATTGATTTGTTTCGTAACGTTTAAAACGTTTGTATTTGTTTCGTAACATTTTAAATATTTGGCTTAAATCGCTAAAAAGGTAAACATTTGGATTTGTTTTATAACGTTTTAAACGTTTGGCTTAAATCGCTAAAAAGGTGAAACGTTAGGATTTGTTTTGTAACGTTTTAAACATTTGAATTTGTGTCGTAACGTTTTAAACGTTTGGCTTAAATTGCTAAAAACGTGAAATGTTTGAATTTGTTTCTTAACGTTTTAAACGTTTGGCTTAAATCTCTAAAAAGGTCACACATTTGGATTTGTTTCGCAACATTTTAAACGTTTGGCTTAAATCATTAAAAAGGTAAAATGTTGGGATTTGTTTCGGAACGTTTGTAAACGTTTGGCTTAAATCGCTAAAAAGGTGAAACAATTTGATTTGTTCGCAACGTTTGTAAATGTTTGGCTTAAATCATTAAAAAGGTGAAACGTTTGGATTTGTTTCGTAATGTTTTAAACGTTTGTATTGGTTTCTTAACATTTTAAACGTTTGGCTTAAATTGAAAAAAATGTGAAACGTTTGGAATTGTTTCGTAACGTTTTAAACGTTTGGATTGGTTTCATAACGTATTAAATTTTTGGCTTAAATTGCTAAAAAGGTGAAACGTTAGAATTTGTTTCGTAAAACGTTTGGATTGGCTTAATAACATTCTAAATGTTTCGCTTAAATCGCTAAAAAGGTAAAACATTTGTATTTATTTCGAAACGTTTGGCTTAAATTGCAAAAAAGGTGAAACATTAGGATTTGTTTCGTAAAGTTTTAAACATTCGGCTTAAATCGCTAAAAAGGTTAAACGTTAGGATTTGTTTCGTAATGTTTTAAACGTTTGTCTTAAATCGCTAAAAAGGTGAAACGTTAGGATTTGTTTCGTAACGTTTTAAACATTTGGATTGGTTTACTAACGTTTTAAACATTTAGATTTATTTCGTAACATTTGTAAACGTTTGGCAAAAATCGCTAAAAAGGTGAAACATTTGGATTTGTTCGGCAACGTTTTAAAAGTTTGGCTTAAATCACTAAAAAGGTAAACCATTTGGATTTGTTTCGTAACGTTTGTAAAGACTTGGCTTAATTCGCTAAAAAGGTGAAACATTTGGATTTGTTTTGTAACGTTTGTAAACCTTTGGCTTAAATCGCTAAAATGTGAACCGTTTGGATTTATTTTGTAATGTTTTAAACGTTTGGATTGGATTCGTAACGTTTTTAAGATATGGCTTAAATCGGTAAAGAGATAAAACTTTCGGATTTGTTTCATAACGTTTGTAAACGTTTGGCTAATATCACTAAATCGATGAAATGTTTGGATTTTTTCCGTAACGTTTTAAAGGTTTGGATTGGTTTCATAAAGTATTAAACGTTTGGCTAAATCGCTAAAAAGGTGAAATGTTTGGATTTGTAATGTTTGTAAATGTTTGGCTTAAATCGCTAAAAAGGGGAAACGTTTGGATTGGTTTCGTAACATTTTAAACATTTGGCTTAAATCGCAAAAAAGTTGAAATATTTGGATTTTTTTAGTAACGTTTGTTAACGTTTAGCTTAAATCGCTAAAAAGGTGAAACATTTTGATTTGTTTCATTACGTTTTGCTTAAATAGCTAAGAAGGTGAAACGTTTGGATTTGTTTCGTAACGTTTTAAATGTATGGATGGGTTTCGTAACATTTGTAAACGTTTGCCTTCAATCGCTAAAACGGGGAAACGTTTGTAAACGTTTGGCTTCAATCGCTAAAAAAGGGAAACGTTAGATTTTTTCATAGCGTTTTAAACGTTTGAATTTGTTTTGTTATATTTTTAACGTTTGGTTTAAATCGGTAAAAAGGCAAACGTTAGGATTTGTTTCTTAACGTTTTAAACATTTGGCCTAAATCGCTAAAAAGGTGAAAAGTTTGGATTTGTTTCGTAACGTTTGTAAACGTTTGGCTTAAATTGCTAAAATGGTGAAACATTTGGATTTGTTTCGTAACGATTTAAGCGTTTGGGTTGGTTTTGTAATTAAACATTTGGCTTAAATAGCTAAAAAAGTGAAACATTTGGATTTGTTTCGTAACGTTTGTAAATGTTTGACTTAAATCGCTAAAAAGGTGAAACATTTGGATTTGTTGTGTAATGTTCGTAAACGTTTGGCTTAAATCGCTAAAAAGTGAACCGTTTGGATTTGTTTCGTAACGTTTGTAAATATTTGGCTAAAATCCCTAAATCGGTGAAACGCTTGAATTTGTTTCGTAACATATTAAAGGTTTGGATTGGTTTCGTAAAGTTTTAAACGTTTGGCTAAATCGCTAAAAAGGTGAAATGTTTGGATTTGCTTCGTAACGTTTATAAATGTTTGGCTTAAATCGCTAAAAAGGGGAAACGTTTGAATTGGTTTCGTAACGTTTTAAACATTTGGCTTAAATCGCAAAAAAGTTGAAACGTTTGGATTTGTTTAGTAACGTTTGTTAACGTTTGGCTTAAATCGCTAAAAAGGTGAAACGTTTTGATTTGTTTCATAACGTTTTGCTTAAATAGCTAAAAAGGTGAAACGTTTGGATTTGTTTCGTAATGTTTTAAACGTATGGATGAGTTTCGTAACGTTTTAAATGTTTGGCTTAAATTGCTAAAAAGGTAAAACGTTTGTAAACGTCTGGCTTCAATCGCTAAAAAGGTGAAACACTAGAATTTTTTCATAACGTTTTAAACATTTGAATTTGTTTCGCTACATTTTAAGCATTTGGCTTAAATCGCTAAAAAGGCAAACGTTAGGATTTGTTTCGTAACGTTTTAAACGTTTGTCTTAAATCGCTAAAAAGGAGAAAAGTTTGGATTTGTTTCGTAATATTTGTAAACGTTTGGCTTAAATTGCTAACAAGGTGAAACATTTGGATTTGTTTCGTAACAATTTAAACGTTTGGGTTGGTTTCGTAATTAAACGTTTGGCTTAAATCGCTAAAAAAGGGAAACATTTGGATTTGTTTCGCAACGTTTCTAAATGTTTGGCATAAATTGCTAAAACGGTGAAATGCTTGGATTTGTTTAGTAACGTTTTAAACATTTGGATTTGTTTATTAACGTTTTATACATTTGAATTTGTTTTGTAACGTTTGTAAACGTTTGGCTTAAATCACTAAAAAGGTGAAATGTTTGGATTTGTTTAGTAACGTTTTTAAAGTTTGCATTGGTTTCGTAACGTTTGAAATGTTTTGCTTAAATCGCTTGAAAGGTGAAAGATTAGGATTTGTTTCGTAACGTTTTAAACGTTTGGATTGGTTTGGTATCGTTTTAAACGTTTAACTTAAATCGCTAAAAAGGTGAAACATTTGGATTTTTTTTGAAATTTGATAAACGTTTGGTATAAATCGCTAAAAAGGTGAAATGTTAGGATTTGTTTCGTAATGTTTTACACATTTGGCTTAAATCACTAAAAAGATGAAATGTTAGGAGTTGTTTCGTAACGTTTTAAATGTTTGGTTTAAATTACTAAAAAGGTGAAACGTTAGGATTTGTTTCGTAATGTTTTAAACATTTGGATTGGTTTTATAACGTTTTAAACGTTTGGCTTAAATTGCTAAAAATGGGAAACGTTTGGATTAATTTCGTAATGTTTGTAAACGTTTGGCCTAAATCGCTAAAAAGATGAAACATTTGGATTTGTTTCGCAACGTTTTAAACGTTTGGCTAAAATCGTTAAAAGGGTTAAACGTTTGGATTTGTTTTGTAACAGTTGTAAACGTTTGGCTTAAAACGCTAAAAAGGTGAAACGTTTGGATTTGTTTCGTAATGTTTCTATACGTTTGGCTTAAATCGCTAAAAAGGTGAAACATATGGATTTGTTTCGTAATATTTGTAAACGTATGGCTTAAATCGCTAAAAAGGTGAAACGTTTGGATTTGTTTCGTAACGTTTTAAACATTTGGATTGGTTTCGTAACGTTTTAAATGTTTGGCTTAAATGGCTAAAAAGGTGAAATGTTAGGATTTGTTTTGTAACGTTTTAAACGTTCGGCTTAAATAGCTAAAAAGGTGAAACGTTATTATTTGTTTCGAAACGTATTAATTGTTTGTATTGGTATTGTAACGTTTTAAACTATTGGCTTAAATAGCTAAAAATGGGAAACGTTTGGATTTATTTCGTAACGTTTGTAAACATTTGGCTTAAATCGCTAAAAAGGTGAGACATTTGGATTTGTTTTGCAACGTTTTAAACGTTTGGCTTAAATCGTTAAAAAGGTAAAACGTTTGGATTTGATTCGTAATATTTGTAAACGTTTGGCTTAAATCGCTAAAAAGGCGTAATGTTTGATTGGTTTCGTAACTTTTTTAATGTTTGGCAAAGGGGAAACATTTGGATTTTTTTCATAATGTTTTAAACGTTTGGATTGGTTTCATAACGTTTTAAACGTTTGGCTTAAATCGCTAAAAAGATGAAATATTTGGATTTGTTTAGTAACGTTTGTACACGTTTGGCTTAAATCGCTAAAAAGGTGAAACGTTAGGATTTGTTTCGTAAAGTTTCACTTAAATCACTAAAAAGATGAAACGTTAGGATTTGTTTCGTAACGTATTAAAAGTGTGGCTTAAATCACTAAAAAGTGGAAATGTTAGGATTTTTTTAGTAATGTTTTAAACATTTGGATTGGTTTCGTAATGTTTTAAACGTTTTGCTTAAATTGCTAAAAAGGTGAAACGTTTGGATTTGTTTCGTAATGTTTATAAACGTTTGGCCTAAATCGCTAAAAGAGGAAACTTTTGGATTGGTTTCGTAACGATTAAACGTTTTGCTTAACTCGCTAACAAGGGAAAACGTTTGAATTTGTTTCGTAACGTTTGTAAACGTTTGGCTTAAATCGCGAAAAAGGTGAAACGTTTTGAACGTTTGGATTGGTTTTGTAACGTTTTAAACATTTAAATTAAATCGTTTAAATGGGGAAACGTTTGGATTTGTTTCGTAAGGTTTATAAACGTTTAGCTTAAATCGCTGAAAAGGTGAAAGGTTTGTATTTGTTTCATGACGCTTTATACGTTTGGATTGGTTTCATAACGTTTTAAACGTTTGGCTTAAATTGCTAAAAAGATGAAACGTTTGGATTTCTTTCGTAATGTTTGTAAAAGTTTGGCTCAAATTCTCATCTTGAGTTTTGCCAAAACGGTACGTAATTTTATACGATATAGTCGCCGCCGTTTCATCGTAATTGTACGTGGTATTATTCTGTTCTAAAATTAAGTTGCTGCCGTCTTCTTCTATACCCTTGGTTATGAGATATTGTGTTAAAGTGATATTCAACTCATGATTCTTGATTGTTATTGGTATAATCATGGCTTAAGTTGCGTTTGATCCATTTCATGCCAATGTTCATGCTTGATAGAGTGAAATCTTTCTTGCCACTGCCGTATAAATGTTTGCTTGGTTGATTAGTGTATTTTCATGGTGATAGGGTGTTAAGCTTGTGATTAAAGATTGCTAATGGTTTTTGTTAAAGATTATGATTCTATTGCTTGGTAGTTTAGATTCATTCAAACTTATGGGTTTAGGCGGGTGACTCTGTACATGGCAGTAGCAACATGGAATTGTTCTTTTGAATTAAAGAGATAGTTAAATGACATTAGCAATCACAAAAATTGTTTGGTTAAATCAATTGAACCCTTTTAAGATAGTTTTACCTATTGAACTTGAACTCGTTTGATTTTAGATAGACGAATTTTATATGTTAAATATTTTATAACTTAGATTAATATAATTACTCGGTAATTATATTTAGTTTTAATTGAAATGTCAATTTGGCTAATTTACAATTTAGCCCCTAAAGTTTATAAGAGCTTATTCAATTAAATTTTATCTATAAGATAAATTTTTGGACTTTAGTGATTTATAATTTAATAAACTAAGGACAAGCAATTAAATTAATTTCGAATATCGAATTGTCATGAATTTGGCTAAATTACAATTTAACCCCTTAACGTTTTTATAACTTAATTAAGTAACTTTTTGGGTTAGTAACTTTATACTTTGTTTTAATTATAACAAAATAATTTGATTTCGGGTATCAAATTGGCTAAAGTACAGTTTAGTCCCTAATTGGCTAAAGTACAGTTTAGTCCCTAATTGGATAAAGTATAGTTTAGTCCCTAAAACTTTATGAGACTTATTTGATCAAGTTTGGTTTGTAACTTAGGTTACGTAATTTGCATGATATTGAATTCCATTTTAAAATGGATAATTATTTTATTAAATTATTTTAATTTATAAACTCGGGTTTATAAATTTAATAAGTTTTATTTTGGGTTAGACTGTGGTCGCCCGACAAGTGGGAAGAAGCTTGGTAGTTTTAAATAACTCGGCTGACTCACTGTTACGGATTTTAACTTAGGTTTATTTAAATTATTTTACGAATCATTCTAAATATATTTACATGATTTGTACGTACTTTATAACTTGGGTTATTTTTGGAATGCATTTAAAATAGGTGTTATTAAATGTGCCTTGGTATTGTGTTGTGGTAGTCCTACGTGGTGTCTAGTACTCTTTAGAGTTAGGTCTGATTTTAATTATGATTTCAATATTTTATTTAGACCCGTCGACTGTTCGTACTTCAGAGGCGAACCAGAGTTAGATTGCTTGTCAAGTTTCACGTGGAATAGCAAGCAGTGAGTTTATATCTCTATTTACCTCTTTATTAAGCAATTATTATATTTTGTATATATATATATATATATATATATATATATATATATATATATATATATATATATATATATATATATATATATATATATATATGTATGTATAAGCAGCTTTTGAACTGTTATCGGCATTGTGGATTTGATTTGGAACGTGCTACTCGATGGGCATCATCGGGACTGCGTGCGCAACGGTAATGATTATGGTATTGAGGTAGGTTTGAGATACGTCTCACCTTAGTGAGGGCACCGGTGGAAGATACGTCTCCTGAGCTCACTATTTATTAAGTGATAGTCGGGGATCGGTTATTGAGATACGTCTCACCGACACGACAATGGATTTAGAATTGTGGTTTAGGGTTTCATTGATAATCCATAATGAAAATGTTTTATTAAACGTTTTAAAGGTTTTTAACTTAATAAATGTAAATGGTTATATAAACTCTACTCAGTAAATCTGACCCCGTTGTTTTCCCAAATTTTCCAGGTTTGTGATTTGAGCATTTGTCGATCTCCGTTTCTTCATTCTCGGAGGTTCTTTATTTATTTTCAGAATAAAAGAGTCGAACTGTTTTAAACTCTTAGACCGCAGTAGTAGTATTGGATTATTTAAGTTTTAGTCTTATACTTATTGTTTTAGACTATTGTTTGTTGATATAGTTCAACTATGATTTTATCAGCTTTGGTATGTTACAGTAACTTTGGTATTATATATTGATTGCCATGTTGTTGGAGTTTAATTTGAAATTAAGTACACTTTGAATATATGTTGCTTAAATATACTGCTAGACTAGGTTGGAGTTTTGGTTGCCCCCGAGCATGTGGTTTTCTGCAGGTACATTGTTTTAAATGTTATAAATTGGTTATCTGCAAGGCTAGCTACGGGTTTTGGTACAACCATACCCATACCCTAGCGCCGGTCACGATTCATGAAAATGGGTCGTGACAGTTTGTAAATGTTCTACTTCAATCGCTAAATAGGTGAAACGCTAGGATTGGTTTCGTAAAGTTTTAAACGTTTGACTTAAATCACTAAAAAGGTGAAACGATTAGGATTTGTTTTGTAACGTTTTAAATGTCTGGCTTAAATCGCTTAAAAGGTGAAACGTTTGGATTTTTTCCGTAATGTTTTAAACGCTTGTATTGGTTTAACGTATTGAACGTTCGGCTTAAATCGTTAAATAGGTGAAACGTTTGGATTTGTTTTGTAACCTTTATCAGTGTTTGGCTTAAATCGCTAAAAAGGTGAAACGTTTGGATTTGTTTCGTAACGTTTTAAATATTCGGAATGGTTTCGTAACTTTTTAAACGTTTGGCTTAAATCGCTAAAAAGGTGAAACGTTTGGATTTTTTTGTAACGTTGTAAACATTTGGCTTAAATCGCTAAAAAGATAAAACGTTTGGATTTGTTTTGTAACGTTTGTAAACGTATGCCTTAAATCGCTAAAAAGGTGAAACGTTTGGATTTGTTTTGTAACGTTTGTAAACGTATGCCTTAAATCGCTAAAAAGGTGAAACGTTTGGATTTGTTTGGAAACGTTTTAAACGTTTGGATTGTTTTCGTAACATTTTAAATGTTTGGCTTAAATTGCTAAAATGGTGAAACGTTTGAATTTATTTCGTGGCGTTTGTAAACATTTAGCTTAAATCGCTAAAAAGGGGAAAAGTTTATATTTGTTTCGTAACGTGTTATACGTTTGGATTGGTTCTGTATTGTTTTAAACGTTTGGCTTAAATTGATTAAAAGGTGAAACGTTTGGATTTGTTTCGTAACGTTGGTAAACGTTTGGCCTAAACCGCTAAACAGGTGAAACACTTGGATTTGTTTTTATAACGTTTTAAATGTTTGGATTGGTTTCGTAACATTTTTAATGTTTGGCTTAAATCGCTAAAAAGATGAAACTTATGGATTTGATTCGTAATGTTTGTAAATGTTTGTCTTAAGTCGCTAAAAGGGTGAAACGTTGGGATTTGTTTCGTAACGTTTTAAACATTTGGCTTAAATCCCTAAAAAGGTGAAACTTTTGGATTTGTTTCATAACGTTTGTACACTTTTGGATTAAATCGCTTAAAAGGGAAAACGTTTGGATTTCTCTGGTAACGTTTTAAACGTTTGGATTGGTTTGGTAACGTTTCAAACGTTTGGCTTAAACTGCTAAAAAGTTGAATCGTTGGATTTGTTTCGAAATGTTTTAAACGTTTCCCTTAAATCGCTAAAATGGTGAAACGTTAGGATTTGTTTTATATTGTTTTCAACGTTTCGATTGGTTTCGTAACGTTTTTAACGTTTGGCTTAAATCGCTAAAAAGGTGAAATGTTTGGATTTGTTTCGTAACGTTTGTAAATGTTTGGATTTGTTTCATAACTATTTAAACGTTTGGATTTGTTTCGTAACGTATTAATCGTTTGACTTAAATCGCTAATAAGATGAAACGTTTTGATTTGTTATGAATCATTTTAAACCTTTGGATTAAATAGCTAAAATGGTGAAACATTACGATTTGTTTTGTAACGTTTTAAACGTTTGGATAGATTTTACAATGTTTTAAACGTCTGGCTTAAATCGCTAAAAAGGTGAAATGTTGAGATTTGTTTCATAAAGTTTGTAAACGTTTGGCTTAAATCGCTAAAAAGGTAAAACGTTACGATTTGTTTCGTAACGTTTTAAACGTTTGGATTGGTTTCGTAATATTTTAAATGTTTGCCTTAAATTGATAAAAAGAAAAAACATTTGGATTTATTTCGTAACATTTATAAACGTTTGGCTTAAATAGCTAAAAAGTTGAAATATTTTTATTTGTTTCGTAATGTTTTAAACGATTGGCCTATATCGCTAAAAAGGGATGTATGGATTTGTTTCTTAATGTTTTAAACGTTTGGATTGGTTTTGTAATGTTTTAAACATTTGGCTTAAATCGCTAAAAAGGTGAAACATTTACATTTGTTTCGTAACGTTTTAAACGTTTAGATTGGTTTCATAAAGTTTAAAATGTTTGGCTTAAATCGCTAAAAAGGTGAAACGTTTGGATTTGTTTCGTAACATTTGTAAACATTTGGCTTAAATCGCTAAAAAGGTGAAACATTTGGATTCGTTTCGTAGCGTTTGTAAACGTTTGGCTTAAATCGCTAAAAAGGTGAAACATTTGGATTCGTTTCGTACCGTTTGTAAACGTTTTGTTTCAATCGCTAATAAGGTGAAACGTTAGGATTTATTTCGTAAGATTTTAAACGTTTGGATTTATTTAGTAAGATTATAAACGTTTGGCATAAATAGCTAGAAAGGTGATTCGTTAGGATTTGTTTCGTAACGTTTTAAACGTTTGATTTAAATTACTAAAAAGGTGAAACGTTTGGATTTGTTTCGTAATGTTTGTAAATGTTTGGCTTAAATCGCTAAAAAGTTAAAATATTTGGATTTGTTTCGTAATGTTTTTAACATTTGGATAAGTTTCGAACGTTTTAAAGTTTGGCTTAAATTGCTAAAAGGGTTAAACATTTGGATTTGTTTTGTAACGTTTGTAAACGTTTGACTAAAATCGCTAAAAAGGTGAAACGTTTGGATTTGTTTAGTAATGTTTGTAAACATTTGGCTTAAATCGCTAAAAAGTTGAAATATTTGGATTTGTTTCGTAATGTTTTAAACATTTGGATAAGTTTCGAACGTTTTAATATTTGGCTTAAATTGATAAAAGGGTTAAACGTTTGGATTTGTTTCAAAAACGTTTGGATTTGTTTCAAAACGTTTTGAAACGTTTGGCTTAAATAGCTAAAAAGGTGAAACGTTAGGATTTGTTTTGTAAAGTTTTATACGGTTGGCTTAAATCGCTAAAAATGTGAAACGCGTTTTGTAACGGTTTAAACGTTTGGATTTGTTTCATAATGTACAAAACGTTAGGCTTAAATCGCTAAAAAGGGGAAATATTTGGATTTTTTTCGAAATGTTTTAAACGTTTTGCTTAAATCGCTAAAAAGGTTAAACATTGGGATTTGTTTCATAACGTTTTAAAAGTTTGGCGTAAATCGCAAAAAACGTGAAACGTTAGGATTTTTTCGTAACATTTTAAACGCTTGGATTGGTTTCGTAACGTATCAAACGTTTGGCTTAAATCGCTAAAAATGTGAAACGTTTGGATTTGTTTCGTAACCTTTATAAACACTTGGCTTATATCACTAAAAAGGTTAAACTTTTGTATTTGTTTCGTAACGTTTCAAACGATTGGCTTAAATCGCTAAAAAGGGTAAACATTTGGATTTATTTCGTAACATTTTAAATGTTTAACGTTTTAAACGTTTGTCTTAAATAGCTAAAAAGGTGAAACGTTTGGATTTGTTTTGTAATGTTTGTAAACGTATGACTTAAATCGCTAAAAAGGTGAAATGTTTGGATTTGTTTCGAAACGTTTTAAACGTTTGGATTTGTTTCGTAACATTTTAAACGTTTGGCTTAAATTGCTAAAAGGGTGAAACGTTTGGATTTGTTTCGTAATGTTTGTAAATGTTTGGCTTTAATTGCTAAAAAGGGGAAACTTTTCGATTTGTTTCATAACGAGTTAAGCGTTTTGATTGGTTTCGTAATGTTTTAAACGTTTGGCTTAAATTGATAAAAAGGTGAAACTTTTGGATTTGTTTCGTAACGTTGGTAAACATTAGGCTCAAACCGCTAAAAAGGTGAAACGTTTGGATTTGTTTCGTAATATTTTAAATGTTTGGTTTTAAATCGCTAAAAATGTGAAACTTTTGGATTTGATTCGTAACGTTTGCAAACTTTGGCTAATATCGCTAAAAAGGTGAAACTTTTGGATTTGTTTCGTAACGTTTGAAACGTTTGGCTTAAATCGCTAAAAAGATGAAACGTTTGGATTTGTTTCGTAATGTTTTAAACGCTTGGATTGGTTTCTTAACGTTTTAAACGTTTGGCTTAAATTGATAAAAAGTAGAAAAGTTTGCAAACGTTTGGCATAAATCGCTAAGAGGTGAAACATTAGGTTATTTTTGTAACGTTTTAAACGTTTGGATTGGTTTCATAATGTTTTAAATGTTTGGCTTAAATTGCTACAAAAGTGAAACATTTGGATTTGCTTAGTAACGTTTGTAAACGTTTGGCTTAAATTGCTAAAATGGTGAAATGTTAGAATTTGTTTCGTAACGTTTGTAAAAGTTTAGCTTCAATCGCTAAAAAGGGGAAACGTTAGGATTTGTTTCGTAACTTTTTAAATGTTTGGATTTGTTTCGTAACATTTCAAACGTTTGGCTTAAATCGCTAAAAAGGTGAAACGTTAGGATTTGTTTCGTAACATTTTAAACGTTTGGCTTAAATTAAATTGTTTCGTAATGTTTGTAAACGCTTGTCTTAAATTGCTAAAAAGGGGAAACTTTTCGATTTGTTTCATAACGAGTTAAGCGTTTTGATTGGTTTCGTAATGTTTTAAACGTTTGGCTTAAATTGATAAAAAGGTGAAACTTTTGGATTTGTTTCGTAACGTTGGTAAACATTAGGCTCAAACCGCTAAAAAGGTGAAACGTTTGGATTTGTTTCATAAAATTTTAAATGTTTGGTTTTAAATCGCTAAAAATGTGAAACTTTTGGATTTGATTCGTAACGTTTGCAAACTTTGGCTAATATCGCTAAAAAGGTGAAACTTTTGGATTTGTTTCGTAACGTTTGAAACGTTTGGCTTAAATCGCTAAAAAGATGAAACGTTTGGATTTGTTTCGTAATGTTTTAAACGCTTGGATTGGTTTCTTAACGTTTTAAACGTTTGGCTTAAATTGATAAAAAGTAGAAAAGTTTGCAAACGTTTGGCATAAATCGCTAAGAGGTGAAACATTAGGTTATTTTTGTAACGTTTTAAACGTTTGGATTGGTTTCATAATGTTTTAAATGTTTGGCTTAAATTGCTACAAAAGTGAAACGTTTGGATTTGCTTAGTAACGTTTGTAAACGTTTGGCTTAAATTGCTAAAATGGTGAAATGTTAGAATTTGTTTCGTAACGTTTGTAAAAGTTTAGCTTCAATCGCTAAAAAGGGGAAACGTTAGGATTTGTTTCGTAACTTTTTAAATGTTTGGATTTGTTTCGTAACATTTCAAACGTTTGGCTTAAATCGCTAAAAAGGTGAAACGTTAGGATTTGTTTTGTAACGTTTTAAGCGTTTGGATAAAATCACTAAAAGGGTGAAACGTTATGATTTGTTTCGTTTTAAACGTTTGGATTTGTTTTGTAACATTCTAAACGTTTGGCTTAAATCCCTAAAAAAGTGAAACGTTTGGATTTGTTTTGTAACATTTTAAACGTTTGGCTTAAATCGCTAAAAAGGTGAAACGTTAGGATTTGTTTCGTTTTAAAGGTTTGGATTTGTTTTGTAACATTCTAAACGTTTGACTTAAATCGCTAAAAAAGTGAAACGTTTGGATTTGTTTTGTAACATTTTAAACGTTTGGCTTAAATCGCTAAAAAGGTGAAACGTTAGGATTTGTTTCGTAACGTTTTAAACATTTGGATTTGTGTCGTAACGTTTTAAACGTTTGGCTTAAATTGCTAAAACCGTGAAATGTTTGAATTTGTTTCTTAATGTTTTAAATCTCTAAAAAGGTGAAACATTAAGATTTTTTTCGTAACGTTTTAAATGTTTGGATTTGTTTTGTAACGTTTTAAACGTTTGGCTTAAATCGCTAAAAAGGGGACACATTAGGATTTGTTTCATAACGTTTTAAACGTTTGGATTGGTTTCGAAACGTTTAAACGTTTGGCTTATATCGCTAAAAAGGTTTAGGATTTGTTTTATAACGTTTTAAACGTTTGGTTTAAATCGCTAAAAAGGTGAAACGTTAGGATTTGTTTCGTAACGTTTTAAACATTTTGGCTTAAATCACAAAAAAAGGGAAAATGTTAGGAGGGTTAATTCCATATAAAACCACCACCTTTAAATATTTTTTTCATTTTAATTGCGTCCTTAAAAAGTGTCAAATAAAATCACCACCTTTCATTTTTTTTACAAATCTATCATCGATGAGTAAAATTTGATTTCTTTTTTCTCAAAAATAAATGTTTTAATTTGATTTATGCCCTATTAACATACAAAATACATTCTTCTTACTTTTTTTTTGTTGATTCCGGTTGTCAAGTTAACAAAAATACACCGAATTTTCACATTCATGATAGATTTGCAAAAAAAATGAAAGGTGGTGATTTTAATTGACACTTTTTAAAGGACGTGATTAAAATGAAAAAACGTGTAAAGGTGGTGATTTTATATGGAATTAACCCAATGTTAGGATTTGTTTCGTAACGTTTTAAACTTTGGTTTGGTTTTGTAATGTTTTAAACGTTTGGCTTAAATCGCTAAAAAGGTGAAACGTTTGGATTTTTTTCGTAATGTTTGTAAATGTTTGGCTTAAATTGCTAAAAGGGTGAAACGTCTAGATTTGTTTCGTAATTTTTTTAACATTTGGATTTGTTTTGTAACGTTTTAAACGTTTGGCTTAAATCGCTAAAACGCTGAAACATTTGGATTTGTTTTGTAATGTTTGTAAACGTTTGGCTTAAATCGCTAAAGAGGTGATACATTTGGATTTATTTTGTAACGTTTGTAAACATTTGGCTTAAATCGTTAAAAAGGTGAAAACGTTTGGATTTGTTTCATAACGTTTGAAATGTTTCGATTGGTTTCGTAACGTTTTAAATGTTTGGCTTAAATTGCTAAAAAGGTGAAACGTTTTGATTTGTTTCGTAATGTTTTAAGCGTTTGTATTGGTTTCGTAACGTTTTACACATTTGGCTTAAATCGCTAAAAGGTGAAACGTTAGGATGTGTTTTATAACGTTTTAAGCGTTTGGATTGGTTTCGTAACGTTATAAACGTTCGGCTTAAATCACTAAAAAGGTGAAAAGTTTGTATTTGTTTTGTAACATTTTAAACGTTTGGCTTAAATCTCTAATAAGGTGAAACATTAGGATTTGATTCGTAACGTTTTAAACAATTAGCTTAAATCGCTAAAAAGTTGAAACGTTAGGATTTGTTTCGTAACGTTTTAAATGTTTGGCTTATATCGCTAAAATGGTGAAACGTTAGGATTTGTTTCGTAATGTTTTAAACGTTTGGATTTGTTTTGTAACGTTTTAAATGCATGGCTTAAATCGATAAAAAGGGGAAACGTTTTGATTTGTTTCGTAATGTTTGTTAACGTTTGGCTTAAGTCGCTAAGAAGGTGAAACTTTTGGATTTGTTTCGTAATGTTTGTAAACGTTTGGCTGAAATTGCTAAGAAGGTGAAACGTTTGGATTGGTTTCGTAACGTTTTAACATTTGGTTTAAATCGCTAAAAAGGTGAAACATTGGGATTTGTTTCGTAATGTTTTAAACGTTTGGCTTAAATCTCTAAAAGGGGAAACGTTAGGATTTGTTTAGTAACGTTTTAATAGTTTGGCTTTGTTTTGTAATATTTTAGACGTTTGGCTTAAATCGCTAATAAGGTGGAACATTTGGATTTTTTTGTAACGTTTGTAAACGTTTGACTTAAATTGTTAAAAAGGTGAAAACGTTTGTATTTGTTTCGTAACATTTTAACGTTTCGATTGGTTTCCTAACGTTTTAAATGTTTAGCTTAAATCGCTAAAAAGGTGAAACGTTTGGATTTGTTTCGTAATGCTTGTAAACATTTGGCTTAAATCGCTAAAAAGGTGAAACATTTGGATTTGTTTCGTAATGTTTTAAACGTTTGGATTTTTTTCGTAACATTTTAAAAGTTTGGCTTAAATCGCTAAAAAGGTGAAATGTTTGTATTTTTTTCGAAACGTTTTAAACGTTTGACTTAAATCTCTAAAAAGGTGATGTTGGCGCAGCGCGACACGAGGGTCCGGATCGTATATTTCTATTCGAAATTGGAATTCCAACAATCCGGATCCAGAAATTGATCATATCAATAACAAATGGATCGTCGTATTATCTAATAATTAATGCATGCATCTATAAATTGTAAGAAGTATACCTATGTCGACTCTCCAACGATTCTTGTTGTCCCGATAGTACGGCGACCTCGAGCTCGTCCACATGAGTATGCGTCCGATTGAATCCTCGCCTTGATGTAATCCGCAAGAGTTCCTCTTGCCGAGCAACCCTAAGCTCAAACTCTCGCAGCAATTACGTCTTTGCTCGGATGTATGAAAAAATTTCGCCAAGCTTTTCTATGATTGATGATTACTTGAACTCTTTCAAATATGCTCTTTTTAAGTGTGGTGTATGTAGAATGATCAAAGGCAACCTCTATTTATAGGGTAGAGCTTTACTTAAGAATGCAACACCTCACATGCTAGGTGTCCCACACCAAGCAAAAGTGTTGCCACCATTCGACACCTCACATGCTAGGTGTCACACACCAAGCATTGGTATTGCCACCATCTGACACATCACATGCTAGGTGTCACACATCAAGCATAGATGTTGCCATCTTCTGACACGTCGGATGCTAGGTGTCACACACCGAGACATACATGACATCATCACGTGACATCATCGCATGACATCATCGTGTTATGATGACATGACATCATCATGACATCATCACATGACATCATCGTGGCATCATCACATTACATCATCGTGGCATCATAACATGACATCATCACATGACATCATCACATTAACTTGGATAAAATACAATTAGGTGCCTAGTAATTTATAACTCTTACAAATTAGTCCCTAATTTATACTTGTTTTTTCATCTTAGATTAATTTCCGAGATATGCTAGTATCTATATGAAATCGATCTCTCGTAAACCCAATCGGTTGCACACCCTATTGTGTGTGACTAACTAGGTTCACATTTATATGGCAACGAGAGTCATAAGAAACGCCTTTCTTATATTTAATAATTAAATCCCATTAATTATTAATTGTCGTAGATCAAGAGTGATGTCTAGCAACATATCACGATCCTCAAATAGATATGAATGTTTCGATGCATTCTTTATGAACCAATGTTCATAATTTTCGTAAACTCAAAATTCCCTTCATCTAAGATTATGATCTCGACTAGTGTCACGGTTAAGTCAAACACTGTTTGTCTTGATCATATGACCTCATCTCAGTTCTTATACACCTTTCTAAGTAAGTCATATACACCTGCGCAGGTTTTATCATCCATCAAGAACAATTTGAGATAGCATAGAATCTTTTCTCCGTTCATCCGGAATGATAAGTCCTCTCTTGGTTAAACCCCTATCTCCATATGCAACTAACTAGAGCCAACACATCCCGCGACCCTTATGAAAGATCTAGGGATAGGGAGTATCAAACTCTAGTGACCTATATACAAGATAATCTCACCGCAAGTCAAAGGACATATGTACAATTATGAACTAGATGACATTAAATTGACTTTGATGAAATACCATTTATAAGTCATCTAGCGTCACTTGTTCGACCCACTCAATATCTTGAGTGTCCACATGTTTATCCCAATCCCCATCAAGTAGTAGACTTACTACTTCCTATAATTAGTAACTCTTTACTAATCAGGAGAATAAACAGAAGGGACGATCTTTCTGGTATAATGTGATGCCCTTATTCGCAGGACCCTATCGATTGTGAACGGTTATTTAGATCACTTTTATAATAGAATATGTCACTCATATTCTTAACACTTTAAGAATAGATTCTATCACAATGTGATAAGGACAATACATAATAAATGGACAATTAGTTGATGAGACAATTAGTTCAAATAAAACATATATATCTTTGCCATAGGATTAGTTCTATAAATATATACGATCAAATGGCCCTAGGGCACATACTACTAACAATCTCCCACTTTCACTAGTGCCATTGACAACTATATCTAAGCCCCATCTTCACAAAATGTAGATCTTAATGACTCTAAGTCATGTAAACCTTAATGACTCTAAGTCATGGGCTTTGTCAGTGGGTCAACCGTGTTATCGGGTGATGCTATCTTTTAAAGAAACAATTCTCTCTTTCCAACAATTTCTTTAGATAATATGATAATGTCTTTTCTTATGTTCGGATAAGTTGTGAGACCCGGTTTCTTTTGCTAGGGCAGTAGCACCATTGTGGTCGCAGAAAAGAGGAATTGTCGACTTAATGGAATAAAACTGTACTTAGTTCAGTTACGAACTAATTTATCCAAACACCTTCTATTACGACATCTCATATCATAATATACTCTGCTTCTATTATAGAATATGGGATTGATTCTTTCTTATAACACTTCTAGCTCACTACTCATTTATTATAGATAAATATGAATCCAGAGATAGACTCTTTATTATCCATATCTAATTATTAATCAGAATCTGTGAAACGGTCTACTTAAAAATCTCGTTCTCCATTTGTTAATACCGTATCTTTAGTTCTTCAAAAGTACTCAAAGATATCCTTAACAACCATCCAATGTTCTCAACATTGATTGGATTGAAACCGATTAGTCCCACTAATCGCATAGCCAATTTCTAGCTTTATAAGTGACAACACATACATCATACTGCCAATTGTCGAATCCTATGGTGTCTTTGCTAGATTCTTTCTTTCGTCAGAAGTCTCGAAAGACATTCCGTTTAAAATAAGAATTTCATTGCTAACTAGTATCAACCCTTCCTAGAACTTCCATATTGAACTACTTCAATACTTTTCTAAGAACAACATGTTGGAGAAACCAATTATTCTCTTAGATCTATCTTCATAGAGTCTAATACTGAGAATTGAGGCTACCTCTCCAAGGTCTTTGATAGAGTACGCATTATATGAACCAAAGTTTTAAAGAAGTTAACATTTTGATATTATTATGTTTTAGTAACATGTTATCTACATACAAGATCATGAAACGAAAGTGAGTCTGCTCCCACTAACCTTCTTGTAAACATTGGGTTTATCATCTTTTTTAATAAATTCGTAACTTCTTACGGCTTTATCAAGATGACGAATCTCGAAGCTTTGTTTCCATCCACTATGGATCATTTTAGCTTACACGCCTCATAACCTTCTTCGGATTCAAAATCCTCGCCTTGCTCCATAGAGATATACTCCTTAATTTAACTATTAAGGAATGTGGTTCTTGCTTCAACATGTCCAACCATATAATCTACATATGTAGCTATGGCAAGAAGAATCCGGATCGACTTAAGCATGGCTACCAGCGAGAAAGTGTATTCACAATACAACTTCTTGCCTCTAGAAAAAATCTTTTTCAACAAGCCTAGCTTTAATGGTCTCCACCTTCCCATTAGTACCAATTTTACACATGAAGATCCATTTAATCCTTATAGGTATAATACCTTCGGATGGATCGACTAGCTCCCAAAATTTGGTTACTATAAATGGAATCCATTTCAGATTTTATTTCTTCAAACCATTTTTTAAGAATCTGTATCATATATAGCTTCTAAATAAGTAGAGGGATCAACACTTGATCTTTTTATCCATGACTAAACAACTCTTGTTTATCATGCGGGAAAACCATCTCTCTCTGGTGGACGAGATACTTTACTTGATCTTCGAGATGTTAATGTAGATACATCTTTTACTAACTCTTGCTCTTAGTGGGTTTGATCAATCTTTATTGATTCATTATTTTGTTGGTAACTAGATGACTCCTCATCTAATTCTATAATCCTTTCTTAGTCTCTCTATTGAATAAACGCTTTATAAAGAAAGACTACCACCGATAAACAACGATTGTTTGTTCGGTTAGAATATAGAAATAACATCCTAAACTGCCTTTAGGATATCCAACATAACCTTTCCATGATTGATTTTGATTACAAATTTATCGGATATTAGTTTCCTGATATGTTCCAAACACCCTCAAATCTTAACATCCTTAAGACTTGATTTCATACCATATCTCATAAGGTATCTATGGAGCGAATTTAGTTGGAATTAAATTTAGAATTTTATTTGCGGTAAGAAGTGTATGACCCCATAACGAAATTGATAAATCAATATATAGCTCATTATTGATCGTATCATGTCCCACATTGTACGATACATCCTTCTTGACAGACACACCATTCAACCATGGTGTTCCCAAGGAGTAAGTTGAAAAATAATACCACATTCCTTTTAGGAACGTACCAAATTCTGTACTCAAGTATTCTTCCCTTTTTGATCACATCGTAAAGTTTTAATACTTTTTCCAATTTTGTTTTCTACTTCATTCTTGAAGTCATTTGAACATTTCAAAATCTTCATGTTTGTTCTTCATAAGACAAAATTAACTATATCGTGATAAATCATCGATGTAGAAAATGAAGTATAAGTATCTACCTTGTCCGTTTCTATAAACATACCATATACATCACTATGTATGATCTCTTAAACGGCCTTGGCTCTACCACTTTGTACCATAAAGAATGATATGGTCATTTTGCCTTTAAGATACGACTCATAAGTCGGAAACGATGCAAAATCTTGATTGCTCAAGATTCCCATCCTATCTAACTTGTTATGTCTATCTTTTGCAATATGCCCTAATCATAAGTACCAAAGTTGTTTAACAGTTTGATAATTTATGGTATTAATTTCCAAAACATCTTTTGCATTAAACATCTTTAATCAAATAATAAAGACCATTTTGTACATATCCACACCCAACTACGTAGTATCAAACATAATACTACAAACATCCTTTGAAAATAGAAAATCAACTACCAAATTTTTCATACAAATTCGGACATGATATTCCTATATATATTGGGTAAATACAAAAATCTTGTTTAAGTACAACTTATGTTTATTTAAGAAAATAGAAGTTGATCCTATAGCTCTTGTCGCAACGCTTGCGCCATTCCCGAGATTTAAGATTACTTCATCTTTTTCATTTCTTTCTCACTTTTACTAAATCCATGAATGATAAACAAATATGAGAATTAGCATCAGTATCCAACACCCAAGCTTTTAAGTGAGTAATTGATATTGGAACTTGAGATAGACACATTCTTAATGGAATTGTCATTCCTCTCGTCATTGCCCTTTAAGTATTCACAATACTTAATGCAATTTCCATTTTAATGTCTTTCGGTTTGGCAAAAGAAACACTTTCTTTTATTGATTGAAACGCCTTTCAAATATTCCAAATATTCCGGCAATGACTTATAGTGTCTTACATCTTAACAAATGAAAAAACTTTTCTTTGTTAACCGATGTGCATTTATTTTTCGCAACAGCCTTAGAGGCATCTAAATATCTTAATTAACAAAAATGATTTTTAACCACTAGCCGATTACTATTGTGAATGTCACTTTAAAGGATTCTAATTTAATCTCATTATCCTTTAGATAGCAAAGATCTCTAATTAGTATTCAAGTTATTTTGTATATTTAAACCATAATGATTTGGTCTTTATCAAAATGGCCTCCCACTATCTTTTTCGAATCCTACACTTCCAAAATTAGAAACGTAAATCTTTGTTGGAAAAGATTTCAAGCGGGTGATTGAATTCTTGTAGTCATTGATATTTCCCTCAGGTACGCCTAATTGCCGTTATTGGGATCACAATGTACTATAAGTGAACAACACTTTTTCATGATATCTCATATGAGGTTCAATCATTTCCGGCTCCTAATATCTCATATGAGGTTCAATCATTGTCGTTATTGGATTCCCCCATTAGTTAAGTTTATCCTATTGAATCAACTAAGATGTATCAATTAGAATAGTACAGGACTCAGGTATGCCTAATTGTCGTTATTGTCGTGTACTATATCGATACGCCCGTAACATCTCATGCTTAACAATAAACTCAACAACGGCCTCTTGACGATATCATCTCACTCCTATGTATCCATAACCGACAAGATGATAACTCAAAGCGTGTTAGTTTATTGCTCCAATGGAGAGCCATTGATAAATCAATTTAAGGATTAATCAATATAAACTTAATCTTTTAACTTTTAGGAAGATTTCTTGGGGTTTTAAGTTATTCAGGTCTCACTAATCACACAACACATTTTAACATGCATCTCATACATATTAAAGTTAAATGAATCATGCAATCACACATGTATGATCATGGACTTCCTACATCTCATTCTTTAGCCACAAAAGAATGAGCAAACTATTACTTGTTCCGCATGTTTTGTTGATGACAACATAATGCACAAGCGAGTCACGTATTATGTTAATTAATCACATTAGAAAAATTCCCAGGATAGATTGGAGCGTCATGAGCAGACCACTTAAGTACCAATCTCCTAGATAGAATATAATCAAATGTAATTAATATCACAATAGCGTTTGTTCGTTTTTGCAAACAAGACCTAATCCCTCGAAATTATAATTACATGTCCAATAATAATTCCTAAGTCCATGATTATCAATACATGCATTCAATCGTAAAGCTTTAATACTTGATAATATGGTGGCTCCGATACCACTGTTGGCGCAGCGGGACACGAGGGTCCGGATCGTATATTTCAATTCAAAATAGGAATTCCAACAATCCGGATCCAGAAATTGATCATATCAATAACAAATGGATCGCTGTATCATTTAATAATTAAAGCACGCATCTAGAAATCGTAAGAAGTATGCCTATGTCGATTCTCCAACGATTCTTGTAGTCCCGATAGTACGGCAACCTCAAGCTCATCCCCACGAGTATGCGTCCGATTGAATCCTCGCCTTAAAGTAATCTGCAAGAGTTCCTCTTGTCGAGCAACCCTAAGCTCAAACTCTCGCCGCAATTACGTCTTTGCTCGGATGTATGAAAAACTTTCGCCAAGCTTTTCTATGATTGATGATTACTTGAACTCTTTCAAATATGTTCTTTTTAAGTGTGGTGTATGTAGAATGATCAAAGGCAACCTCTATTTATAGGGTAGAGCTTTGCTTAAGAATGCAACACCTCACATGCTAGGTGTCCCACACCAAGCAAAAGTGTTGCCACCATTCGACATCTCACATGCTAGGTGTCACACACCAAGCATAGGTATTGCCACCATCTGACACATCACATGCTAGGTGTCACACATCAAGCATAGATGTTGCCATCTTCTGACACGTCGGATGCTAGGTGTCACACACCGAGACATACATGACATTATCACGTGACATCATCGCATGACATCATCGTGTTATGATGACATGACATCATCATGACATCATCACATGACATCATCGTGGCATCATCACATGACATCATCGTGGCATCATAACATGACATCATCACATGACATCATCACATTAACTTGGATAAAATACAATTAGGTGCCTAGTAATTTATAACTCTTACAAATTAGTCCCTAATTTATACTTGTTTTTTCATCTTAGATTAATTTCCGAGATATGCTAGTATCTATATGAAATCGATCTCTCGTAAATCGGTTGCACACCCTATTGTGTGTGACTAACTAGGTTCACATTTATATGGAAACGAGAGTCATAAGAAACGCCTTTCTTATATTTAATAATTAAATCCCATTAGTTATTAATTCTCGTAGGTCAAGAGTGACGTCTAGCAACATATCACGATCTTCAAATAAATATGAATGTTTTGATGCATTATTTATGAACCAATCTTCATAATTGCCGTACACTCAAAATTCCCTTCATCTAAGATTCTGATCTCGACTAGTGTCACGGTTAAGTCAAACACTGTTTGTCTTAATCATATGACCTCATCTCAGTTCTTATTCTTGATAAATATGACTTCCACTAGAAACAACTTTCTAAGTAAGTCATATACACCTGCGCAGGTTTTATCATTCATCAAGAACAATTTGAGATAACATATAATCTTTTTTCCGTTCATCCGGAGTGATAAATCCTCTCTTGGTTAAACCCCTATCTCCATATACAACTAACTAGAGCCAACACATCCCGCGACCCTAGCTCATGAAAGATATAGAGATAGAGAGTATCAAACTCTAATCACCTATATACAAGATAATGTCAACGCAAGTCAAAGGACATATGTACAATTATGAACTAAATGACATTAAATTGACTTTGAAGAAATACCATTTATAAGTCATCTAGCGTCACTTGTTCGACCCACTCAACATCTTGAGTGTCCACATGTTTATCCTGATCCCCATCAAGTAGTATGAGACTCACTCCTTCCTATAATTAGTAACTCTTTACTAATTAGGAGAATAAACAGAAGGGACGATCTTTCCAGGATAATGCGATGCCCTTATTCGCAGGACCCCATTGATCGTGAACAGTTATTTAGGTCATTTGTATAATAGAATATGTCATTCATATTCTTAACACTTTAAGAATAGATTTTATCACAATGTGATAAGGACAATACATAATAAATAAACACTTAGTTGATGAGACACTTAGTTCAAATAAAACATATATATCTTTACCATAGGGATTAGTTCTACAAATATACACGATCAAATGGACCTAGGGCACGTACTACTAACAGCTGAAACGTGAGGATTTGATTCACAACGCTTTTAACGATTAGCTTAAATCGCAAAAAAGGTGAAACGTTAGGATTTGTTTAGTAACATTTTATATGTTTGGCTTAAATCGCTAAAATGATCAAAAGTTACTATTTGTATCGTAACGGCTTATACGTTTGGATTGGTTTCGTAACGTTTTAAACGTTTGGCTTAAATTACTAAAAAGGTGAAACGTTTGGATTTGTTTCGTAACATTTGTAAACGTTTGGCTTAAGTCGCTAAAAAAGTGAAACGTTTGTATTAGTTTTGTAATGTTTTAAAAGTTTGGATTGGTTTCGTAACGTTTTAAATTGGCTTAAATTGATAAAATGGGAAAATGTTGGTATTTTTTTGTAATGTTTTAAACGTTTGGAATGGTTTCATAACGTATTAAATGTTTGGCTTAAATCGCTAAAAACGTGAAACGTTTGGATTTGTTTCCTAACGTTTGTAAACGTTTGGCTTAAATCGCTAACAAGGTGATACGTTTGGCTTAAATTGCTAAAAACGTGAAACATTAGGATTTGTTTTGTAACGGTTTGAATGTTTGGATTGGCTACGTAACCTTTTAAACGTTTGGCTTAAATCGCTATAAAGGGGAAACATTTGGATTTGTTTTGAAACATTTTAAACGTTTTGCTTAAATCGCTAAAAGGGGAAACTTTAGGATTTGTTTCGTAACGTTTTAAACATTTCGCTTAAATCGCTAAAAAGGTGAAACATTAGTATTTGTTTCGTAACATTTTAAATGTTTCGCTTAAATCGCTAAAAAGGTGAAACGTTAGGAGTTTTTCGTAATGTTTTAAACGCTTGGATTGGTTTCATAACGTATTAAACGTTTGGCTTAAATCGCTAAAAAGGTGACACGTTTGGATTGGTTTTGTAACGTTTGTAAACGTTTGGCATAAATCGCTAAAAAGTGAAACGTTTGGATTTGTTTCTTAATATTTTAAACGTTTTGCTTATATCATTAAAAAGGTAAAACGTTTGGATTTGTTATGTAACCTTTTAAATGTTTGGCTTAAATCGCTAAAAAGGTGAAACGTTAGGATTTGTTTTGTAACATTTTAAACTTTTGAATTTGTGTCGTAACGTTTTAAACGTTTGGCTTAAATTGCTAAAAAGGTGAAACAATAGGATTTATTTCGTAACGTTTTAAACGTTTGTCTTAAATCGCTAATAAGATGAATTGCTAGGATTTCTTCACGACCCAATTTCATGAATCGTGACCGGCGCTAGGGTCTGGGTATGGTCGTACCAAAACCCGTAGCAAGCCTCGCGGAAATCAATCAAACACATTAACCTGCAGAAACTGCTCGGGGGCAACCGAGAGTCCAACCTAAGTATAGCAATTTATATTACAGTTCTAATATAAATAACTTAAATATCTGAAAATGCTCAACAACATGTCTTAAATATAATAATAAAATATTCCAGAGTAAACATGCCAATAATAAATAATCGAACAGATCGACAATTCAAGTGTAAAATAACTAAAGTAATATATAAACTAGTTCTACTGCGGTCTAAGAGTTCGAAAACAGTAACTAGTTTAAATAACATAAAATCTTCGAGGAATCAAAAGAAGCGGAGTAGACCAGCTTTCAAATCATAAACTTGGAAAATTTGAGAAAGCAACGGGATCAGATATACTGAGATGAGTTCGCAATACTATTTACATTTATTAAGTTTAAAACCCTTAAATCAAACATTTTATACTAATATACTATGATTATGGAAAACAGTGTTGAATGATCCCAGCGTAAGTATGACTTAGCATACTGATGAACCCAGAGTGGACGGGGACATATCCTCGTCATATACCAGCGTAAATAAGACATTAGTCTGCCGATCCCAGAGTACTTACTGGTGCACACAGTCTTGATACAAGCCTATCGAGCAACTCGTTTCAATCCAGACCCATAACCCGTAAAAACAGTTCAAAAGCATTTATAATATTAAAATATGGTGTGGTACTTAATAAAGCGGTAAATAGCACTACAAACTCACTGCTTGCTTATCCATGTGAATCATGGCATACAGCTAACCCTGGTATAAATGTTTCATAACATTGTAAATGTTCCACTTTAATCGCAAAAAAGGTGAAACGTTTGGATATGTTTCGTAATGTTAGAAACATTTGGATTGGTTTCGCAACGTTTGTAAACATTTGGCTTAAATCGCTAAGAAAGTGAAACGTCTGGATTTGTTTCGTAACATTTTAAACGTTTGGATTTGTTTCTTAATATTTTAAACGTTTGGCTTAAATCATTAAAAAGGTAAAACGTTTGGATTTGTTCTGTAACCATTTAAACGTTTGGCTTAATTACTAAAAAGGGGAAACGTTAGGATTTACTTCGTAACATTTTAAACGTTTGGATTTGTGTCGTAACGTTTAAATGTTGGGCTTAAATCGCTAAAAAAATTAAATGCTGGGATTTGTTTCGTTATGTTTGGCTTAAATCGATAAAAAGGTGAGACGTTAGGATTTTTTTCGTAACGGTTTAAATGTTTGGATCGGTTTCGTAACGTTTTAAACGTTTGGCTTAAATCGCTAAAAAGGTGAAACGTTTGGATTTGTTTTGAATCGTCTTAAACGTTTGGCTTATATCGCTAAAAAGGTGAAATGCGAGTATTTGTTTCATAACGTTTTATACGTTTGGATTAAATCGCTAAAAACGGGAAAGGTTTGGAATTGTTTCGTAACAGTTTAACGTTTAGATTGGTTTCGTAGCGTTTTAAACGTTTGGCTTAAATTGCTAAAACGGTGAAATGTTTGGATTAGTTTTGTAACGTTTTAAACAATTGTCTCAAATCTCTAACAGGTGAAACGTTTGGATTTGTTTCGTAACGTTTTAAACGTTTGGCTTAAATCGCTAAAAAGGTGAAACGTTAGGATTTTTTTCGTAACGTTTTAAACGCTTAGATAGATTTCATAACGTATTAAACGTTTGGCTTAAATTGCTACAAAGGTGAAACATTTGGATTTGTTTCGTAAACTTTATAAATGTTTGGCATAAATTGCTAAAAAGGTGAAACGTTTGGATTTGTTTGGTAACGTTTTAAACATTTGGCTTAAATCGCAAAAAAGGTCAAATGTTTGGATTTGTTTCGTAACGTTTTAAACGTTTGGATTGGTTTCGTAACATTTGAAACGGTTGGCTTAAATCTCTAAAAAGGTGAAACATTTGGATTTGTTTCGTAACGTTTGTAAACTTTTGGCTTATATCACTAAGAAGGTGAAACGTTTGGATTTTTTCGTAACGTTTTAAATGTTTGGCTTAAATCTCAAAAAAGGTGAAACATTAGGATTTTTTTTGTAACGTTTTAAACGCTTAGATTGGTTTCATAACGTATTAAACGTTTGGCTTAAATTGCTAAAAAGGTGAAACATTTGGATTTGTTTCGTAAACTTTATAAATGTTTGTCATGAATTGCTAAAAAGGTGAGACATTTGGATTTGTTTCGTAACGTTTTAAACATTTTGCTTAAATAGCAAAAAAAAGATCAAATGTTTGGATTAGTTTCGTAACATTTTAAACGGTTGGCTTAAATCACTAAAATGGTGAAACATTTGGATTTGTTTCGTAACGTTTGTAAACGTTTGGCTTAAATTGCTAAGAAGGTGAAACGTTTGGATTTGTTTCGTAATGTTTGTAAACGTTTGGCTTAAATCGCTAAAAAGGGAAAACGTTTGAATTTGTTTCGAAATGTTTTAAACGTTTGGATTAGTTTCGTAAATATTTAAATGTTTGGCTTAAATCGTTAAAAGGGTGAAACATTTTGATTTGTTTCGCAACTTTTGTAAACGTTTGGCTTAAATCGCTAAAAAGGGGAAACATTTGGATTTGTTTCGCAACGTTTTAAACGTTTGGATTGGTTTTGTAATTTTTAAACGTCTGGCTTAAATTGATAAAAAAAGGAAACTTTTGGATTTGTTTCACAATGTTGGTAGACATTTGGATTTGTTTCGTAACGTTTTAAACGTTTAGATTGGTTTCGAAAGGTTTTAAATGGTTGGCATAAATCGCTAAAAACGTGAAACATTTGGATTTTTTTCGTAATTTTTGTAAACGGTTGGCCTAACTCACTAAAAATGTAAAACACTTGTATTTGTTTCATAACATTTTAAACGTTTGGCTTAAATCCCTAAAAAGGTAACACATTTTAATTTGTTTCATAACGTTTGTAAATGTTTGGGTGAAATTGCTAAAAAGGGGAAACGTTTGGATTTGTTTCATAACGTTTTAAACATTTGGGTCGGTTTTGTGACTTTTTAAACGTTCGCCTTAAACCGCAAAAAAGGGGAAACATTTGGATTTGTTTCGAAACGTTTTAAACGTCTGCCTTAAATTGCTAAAATGGTGAAACATTTGGATTTGTTTTGTAACGTTTTAAATGTTAGAATTTGTTTTATAACGTTTTAAACGTTTTGATGGGTTTCGAAACATATTAAACGTCTGGCTAAAATCGCTAAAAGGGTGAAATGTTTGGATTTGTTTCGTAACGGTTGTAAATGTTTGGATTTGTTTCATAACGTTTTCAACGTTTGGATTTGTTCCGTAACTTTTTAAACGTTTGACTTAAATCGCTAAAAAGGTGAAACGTTTGGATTTGTTTCAAAACGTATTAAACGTTTGGCTTAAATCGCTAAAATGGTGAAAAATTTGGATTTGTTTCGTAACGTTTTAAACGTTTGGATAGGTTTTGTAACGTTTTAAACGTCTGGCTTAAATCGCTAAAAAGGTAAACCGTTTGGATTTGTCTCGTAATGTTTGTAAACGTTTGGCTTAAATCGCTAAAAAGCGTAAAACGTTTGGATTTCGTTTCGTAATGTTTTAAACGTTTGGATTGTATTTGTAACGTTTTAAATGTTTGGTTTAAATTGATAAAACGGTGAAACGTTTGGATTTGTTTTGCAACGTTTGCAAACGTTTGACATAAATCGCTAAAAGGGGAAACGTTTGGATTTGTTTCGTAACATTTTAAACGTTTGGATTGGTTTCGTAAAGTTTTAAATGTTTGGCTTAAATCGCTAAATGGGTGAAATGTTTGAATTGGTTTTATAACGTTTTAAACGTTTATCTTAATTCGCTAAAAAGGTAAAACATTTGGATTTGTTTCGTAACGTTTATAAACCTTTGGCTTATATTGCTAAAAAGGTGAAACGTTTGGATTTGTTTCGTAACGTTTTAAACGTTTGGCTTAAATTGCTAAAAAGGTGAATTATTAGGATTTGCTTCGTTCTAAACGTTTAGATTTGTTTCATAACATTTTAAATGTTTGGCTTAAATCGCTAAAAAGGTGAAACGTTTGGATTTGTTTTGTAACATTTTAAACATCTGGCTTAAACCGCTAAAAAGGTGAAACGCTTAAGATTTGTTTTTGTAACGATATAAACATTTGGATTTGTTTCGTAACATTTTAAACGTTTGGCTGAAAATCGCTAAAAAGGTAAAATATTGGGATTTGTTTTGCAACGTTTTAAATATTTGGCTTAAATTGCTAAAAAGGTTAAACGTTAGGATTTGTTTCGTAACGTTTTAAACATTTGGATTTGTGTTGTAACGTTTTAAACGCTTGTTTCGTAAGGTTTTTGTAATATCCCGTATTTTTTTTAAAATTTTTCGATGAGTTTTCGGTTATATTTTAGAGTCGCTTACGAATTCATGGTTCGATTCGTGGTTTCAATAAATTATTCGGGTTGGCCATGCATTTTTTATTTAAGCCCATGTATTATATCACTATGTCACGACCCATTTTCATGAATCGTGACCGGCGCTAGGGTAATGGGTAATGTAGTACCAAAACCCGTAGCTAGCCTTTCGGTTAACATACAATTATAATAAACCTGCAAGAAAACCAATGCTCGGGGGCAACCGAGACTTCAGCCTAATTCTAACAGTTATAATATTCAACAATTAAATATAACATGCTTTCCAATACTGAGTTGTAAATAGGTATAACATAAATAATCCTGAATAATCATATAACATGCCAAAGCAATATAGCTAGTCGAACCAATCCGACAAACAACTGTAATAAAAAAAAAGAGACGTCTAGTCAACTACTGCGGTCTAAGAATAAAATAGTTTGATAATTCTACTAAAATAAATGGAACATCCGAGGAAAAGTAAATGCGGAGATCACCAGACTCTCTCGGATCATAACCCTGGGAAAAATTGGGAAAACAACGGGGTCAGATATACTGAGATGAGTTTATACCACTATCTACATTTATTAAGTGGAAAACCTTTAAAACCGTTTAAAACATTTAATAACAATATTACGAATAATAGTTGGAACCCTAATCCACAATTCTAAATAATAAACATAATCCAATAGGTCTGGTCCCGAGAGCTGAGCTACACCGAGTTACCACTGACCACACTTATACCATATCCAGAGTCCCGAGAGCTGTGCTACACCGAGTTACTCTATTTGGTCCCGAGAGCTACGCTCACACCGAGTTACTACATTTCTATAAATACCTTACCCAGATCATTACCGGTGCGTACGCAGTCCTAATGATGCCCATTATGTAGCATGTTCCAACTAAGAGTCATAATATAAAAACAGTTCGCAATATACGTACATTATATATATTTAATATTAAAATAACAATTTACTTAATAAAGCGGTAAATAGTAAGTACAAACTCACTGCTTGCTAATCCACGTGATAACCGGCAAGCAACTAATCCTCGTTCGCCTCTGAAGCACGAACAGTAGACGGGTCTAGATAAATAAAATAATTATTAAAACAGACCCTAACTCTAGAGAGTACTAGACACCACATACGACTAGCACAAATAATACGTTGGAATACAACAATCCAGAACAACACAAAAATACCCAATAGGTAATAAAGCCTAATTAAAACAAGTCTATTGAGTTCTCGCTTCACATCCGATTTACAAATATTATTTAATAATCTTTAAATAATAATTAATTTCCAAATATTGGGTTAGCCGAGTTACCAATAACTACCCAGCTAATTGTTGGGTTTTCTAGGTTCATAACGCAGCGGAATTTCAAAAATTTATCTAAAAACTCAAACCAAGATCCATGTAATTCGAATTAACAGAATAAGTACTTACTTGTATGTCGAATTCAACAGCAATGTAGGAAGGAAGGAGGTGGTTCACTTTGGTGATACCTGACCTCGGATCAGAAACGCCTCCAAAAGAACGCGTCCTCTACGAGTATCCACACGAACAGACCTTAGCCAAAACTAGTGCTTGTGTGCTAGCACTATTGCTTCACAAGCAATTTCGAATTTAAGTGATTTAGTGAATAATGAATTTCGTGATTCTCAAACCAATTGCTTAATGTGTATTTATAGTGATACAACAACACTAGGGTTTGAGACAAATTCGAATTTCAATCTCATTGAAATTCTACAAGTTTATGTTTATCAAAAACTCCTTTTTCATAATCATCCATATATATATATTAATTACTATATTTATTATCTTCCAAAAATAATAAATTAAGGAAAACACTTATCCTTGAATTTCGAATTAATATATATATATTTATTAATATATATATATATATATTACGAATTATATATATATGTATAATTAATCACTTAATCACATTAGGCTTGTACAACCCATAACTGTTTTGGGCCTGTTCTTAGTGTGCGACCCTGTAGGTTCATATAACGTTGGCAGTAGGCTCGAAATCCCTATTTCAGCCCACAAGTCATAAGTGGCCTCTAGCAAGACATTATGACTACCCAAGTTATACGAATATCGATAATCCGATTTAACCATTTACAATAATATTTTAATCCCTTTGTCTCTCGATATCCAGATTGAATATAAGGCATAGTTCTGTCATCCTTATAATATTCAATCATTAGTTTCTTGACTCTAAGTAGACTGAAAATGATAACTCCTTATCAATTAGCATGGCCATGCATTTCCTTCAGTCTATCTTCTTCAAGGGGCTCATAGATATCTTACTCAAATAAATGAGGGACAAATTCCTTCTCAGTCACTCACATTTCTCACATAGTTACTTTCATATCCAATGACAATCTATTCCATTATCCTGTTAAAGATAATGTAAGACTGTATCAAAATATGAAACAACTATGTAGAAATTCATGATGATTTCAAGGTCAAAGGATTATACTAATAGAACTGTAATGAGAATTACTTATGACAGTGATCTATGTAGTATTCTCACAGTGGGTCATCCAGTGTCTTATTTCTCAAATAGCACCTATGATTTGACTTAATATCTCATATACATGATTAGTAAAACATAATCATCAGTCAACATCATACTAGTCTCAATGTTCTATTAAAACTAGGGATATATGGTATATATAATTCTTTTATTAAACCTAAGGGTTCTACTATCAAGTCACATACTTGATGACCTTAGAAAGAATTAACCATTCAAGTCTTTAATCATTAATATAAAATGATAAAACTGCCAATCAATAAATAACAAAATGATAAAGTCAAAACATGGTCAAACATGATTGACCTAGTGCATATCACTAACACTAATCTCACTTGTCGGGTGACCCAAGTCTAACCCGACTCAAAACGCTTATCAAATATAAACCCGAGTTTATATTTATAAAATAATTTGATAAAATAATAATCCATTTGAAAAGCAGAACTCAATAACTTCAATTTCAAGTAACCCAAGTTACAACCCAAAAATCTAATCATTTAAGTTTATAAAAATTTAGGGACTAAAGTGTACTTTTGCCAATTAGGGACTAAAGTGTACTTTTGCCAATTAGGGACTAAACTGTACTTTAGCCAATTAGGGACTGAACTGTACTTTAGCCAATTTGATATTTTAAAATCAAATTAATTACTTTTGTTTATAATTAATACAAAATATAACGTTACTAATCAAAAACTTACTTAAATAAGTTTTAAAAACGTTTAGGGGCTAAATTGAAATTTAGCCACTTGATATTCGAAATCAATTATAATTACCCGAGTAATTACTTTAACTTAAGTTTGTAAAATAGTTATCGTTTATAACAATTTACCTATAAATCATAACGGAAACCAATTGTTTACGAAACAAAAGATAAACTAACTTTAAGCCTTTATTCGATTTAAGTGAAACATTTTGGTGAGCCTAAAGAGCTTTTAACCATCTTTTCTAATTTAAAACCCAACAAACACGCCATACATGGAACATGAAGCTACTGTTGAATTCGTAAGCAAAGATTCCAACTCAAAATCCTAACAATTTAGATACAAGATCTTAGGGCATTTAAACAAGTCCATAAACATAATTTAGGCAATCAAACTTAAGCTAAACAGCCTCAATATGAAGAACAACTTCAAGAACATCGTTGGAACTAAAACGATCAGAGAACGATGAACAAATATGGAAACGATGGATCGATACTCATTGAAAGCTTAAACTAACAACAATCCAAGAGATTTATAATCATTAACAAGCAAAATCATGGCCAAAAGAGAAGAAGCAATCGGCAGTAACTCAACAAATTCAATAACAGGTTGTGCAAACTTAGAACGGTAACCGTACGGTGATTGAAACGAGATCGATAGCATACCGTTCAACGAAAACAAGATAGGGGAACGTAGAGAATCGAGTCTACAATCTCTGGGATCAAACGATTCTGATTTCGATCAAGAAACGAATGAGAGCGATCAAAATTACGTAATGCCGTTCAAACGTTAAAACTGAATTCAATGAATTAAAGAAGCTTACCGAATCAGCAACTTTGAATGACGATATCAGCTTCGTTTCTCAGAGAACGAGCAAGAGGATGATGGCTAGGGTTTATTTGAAGTGTGGTGAAGATTTTTTATTTAGAAAACGTCCTTAAATATCGAAAGGATTTAGGTTAAAAATGAGTGCAAAGAGGGCCGGCTGCCAAGCTCATTAAGAGCTGCATAATTTCGAACGAGACTCAGCCATTTAAGGCTGAGTCCTGTTCGGGAATCCTGGTCTCGTACGAGACCAGGCTTAATAATACATGGGTCTCGTACGAGACCTTGTAGTCTCGTACGAGACTCATTTTATTTTATTTTTCTTTTTGTTTTTAAAATATTAAATGGTTGAACCACAAAATCAACCCAATCACGAACCAACATGAACCAGACCATTAACTTCGATTTTACTTCAAAACGATTGGAAAATTTGTCGGAAAAACGCTGAAAATTTACGGGGTATTACATTCTCCCCAACTAATTAAAAATTCGTCCTCGAATTTAACACGATAAGCAATTGACAGCAGTAAAACACGTAACCCAATAAAACTCATAATAATCACATAACATCGGAATACCGTACCTCACGGAAAAAGAAAAGGATAGCGATTCCGCATATCCGACTCGGTCTCCCAAGTGCACTCCTCTACAAAATGATTGCGCCAGAGAACTTTGACCATCGGAATCTCCTTGTTCTGCAATTTACGCACTTGCGTATCAACAACCTCAACTGGCTGTTCCTCATATGATAACTCTTGGTCAATCTCAATGCTCTGAGGCACAATCACGTGCGAAGGATCAGAGATGCACTTTCTCAGCATAGAAACATGAAACACAGGATGCACTAAAGACATGTCTGGCGGCAGAACCAGACGATAAGCCACAGCTCCAATCCTCTCTGAAATCTCATAAGGACCAACCTCGGTGCCAGCTTCCCCTTAACACCAAAACGAACCACGCCTTTCATAGGCGAAGCCCGAAGAAACACGAAATCAACAACATGAAACTCAATGTCTTTTCTCTTCGGATCAGCATAACTCTTATGCCGACTAAAAGCAGTCTCTAACTTCCGTTTGATCAACGGTACCTTCTCTGGGGTAATCTGAATAATCTCTGCTCCCGAGAGTTTACGCTCTCCTACCTCCTCCCAACAGATAGGAGATCTACACTTGCGCCCGTACAAAGCCTCATACGGCGCCATCTCAATACTCACGTGGTAACTGTTGTTGTAAGAAAACTCAATCAACGGAAAATGAGTATCCCAGCTACCCTGAAAATCGAGAACACACATCCTGAGCATATCCTCCAACGTCTGAATAGTCCTCTTAGAGTGACCGTCAGTCTGACGATGAAAAGCTGTACTGAAATCCAATCGAGAACCCAAGGATTCCTGTAATGCTTTCCAGAACCTCGAAGTAAACACAGAACCTTTGTCTGACACAATAGAAACCGGTACACCATGCAAACTGACAACCATGTCGATGTACAACTGAGCCAACCTCGAAGCAGTATATGAAACCTTGATCGGTAGGAAATGAGCTGACTTGGTCCTACGGTCAACTATCACCCATATGGAATCGTACCCGGGTCGAGTACGTGGTAAACCAACCACAAAATCCATGGCAATCCGCTCCCACTTCCACTCTGTAATAGGTAGTGGCTGCAGATAGCTAAAAGGTCTCTGATGCTCCAGCTTCACCTGCTGGCAAGTCAGACACTTAGAAACATACTCAGCGACATCCTTCTTCATCCCGCTCCACCAGTAGGTACCCTTAAGATCATGGTACATCTTAGTAAAACCCGGATGAACACTATAAGCAGACTTGTGCGCTTCTTCCAGAATCTGGTCCCTCAAACAATCTGAATCCGGAACACACAATCTCGAACAATGTCTCCGAACACCATCCACCAAAGTAAACTCAGAATTATCGTCCTGCTGAACCTCCTCAATAATCCGTTTTAACTGTGGATCCTCAGCTTGTAAAACTTTGATCTGATCAATCAAAACAGGTTGCACTTGCAATTGTGCTAACAAACAACCAGCCTGCGAAACCTGAAATCCATAGCCTGAAGCTATCAAACAGTGCCACTCTCTAACCATGGGTCTACGCCCAATCTCAGAAATATGAGCCAAACTGCCCGAACACTTGCGACTCAACGCATCGGCTACCACATTAGCCTTACCAGGATGGTACTGAATAGTACAGTCGTAGTCTTTCAGCAACTCTAGCCACCTCCTTTGTCTCAAGTTCAACTCCCTCTGATCAAAGATATACTTCAGACTCTTATGATCAGTGAATATCTCACAAGTAGCACCGTAGAAATAATGCCTCCAAATTTTCAGCGCAATAACCACAGCTGCCAACTCTAAATCATGAGTAGGGTAATTCACCTCATGCTTCTTCAACTGTCTAGAAGCATAGGCAATCACCTGTCCATGTTGCATCAGAACACAACCCAAACCAATCCGAGACGCATCACAATACACAGTGAAACCGTCAATGCCAGAAGGCAATGCCAAAACCGGAGCTGTAGTCAAAATCTCCTTGAGCTTCTCAAAGCTTGCCTCGCACTTGTCAGTCCACTCAAACTTAACACCCTTCGGTGTCAATTTAGTCAACGGTGCAGATATTCTGGAGAAATGTTGCACGAACCGACGATAGTAGCCAGCTAAAACCAGAAAACTCATAATCTCGGTAACTGACCTCGGCCTTTGCCAATCCATAACCGCCTTAATCTTCTTTGGATCAACTTTGATCCCATCTTTCGACACCACGTGTCCTAGAAAGGTAACCTGATCCAACCAGAACTCACATTTTGAGAACTTAGCATACAACTGATGCTTACGCAACGTCTGTAGTATAGTCCTCAAATGATAAGCATGCTCCTCCTCACTCCGAGAATAGATCAAAATGTCATCAATGAAACCGATAACAAACTGATCTAAAAACGGCTTGAACACTCTGTTCATCATATCCATAAACGTTGCTGGTGCGTTCGTCAGACCAAAGGACATAACTAGAAACTCAAAATGTCCATACCGCGTCCGAAAAGCAGTCTTAGGCACATCTACATCACGGATCCGAAGTTGATGATACCCAGACCTCAAATCAATTTTGGAAAAGCACTTCGCACCCTGCAACTGGTCAAACAAATCATCGATGCGAGGAAGAGGATATCTGTTCTTGACAATAGCCTTGTTCAACTGTCTGTAGTCGATACACAGTCGAAAGGAACCGTCTTTCTTCTTCACAAACAGAACTGGAGCACCTCATGGAGAAGTACTCGGTCTGATGAATCTGCTATCGAACAACTCTTGTAACTGGTCCTTCAAATCCTTCAGCTATGCAGGAGCCATCCGATACGGCGGTATCGAAATCGGAGCTGTACCAGAAACCACATCGATGCAAAACTCAATCTCACGGTCAGGTGGTAATCCAGGCAATTCCTCTGGAAACACATCAGTGAACTCATTCACTATCGGAACACTATGCATATTGCCACTACCAACTTCCAAATCACGAACCACAGCAAGAAAACCCTGGCAACCCTTGCCTAACATCCGCTTCGCCTTGATGGCGGAAATCAGATTCTTAGGTGTCTCCGCCTTTTCTCCCTGAAAGGAAAAAGGTAGATCACCTGGAATCCGAAACTCGACTGACTTCCCTCGACAGTCAATAGAAGCAAAATTGCGCGACAGCCAATCCATCCCCAAAATCACGTCAAAAGAAAGAACGTCAAGCACAATCAAATCAGCATATAAATTTCTACCCTGAATAACCACTGGACAAGAAGGATAAATGACGTCCTTCAAAAATAGGTGTAGACACAGCTAGAGGTTCACTCAAAATAGATGGTGCAATACCCAATTTCCCAGCAAAGCACGTAGACACAAACGAATGGGTTGCACCTGCATCAAATAATACCAAAGCATCAGTAAAAGAAATCGGAATGGTACCTTGCACCACAGCATTTGACCCTGAGGAGTAAGTGCGAACACTCTGGCCTGACCCTGCGGCTGCTGCTGAGGACTCTGCCCAGTAGCATAACTGTTGGAACCTCTGTCACCGTTACCACGGCCACCAAAACCTCTACCACCAGAACCACGGCCCTGCTGGCCACCAAAAGATGTTGCAGGTTGAGAGTACCCTACAGACTGTGTAAACGCAGGTCTCTGCCGTTGGTGAGATGACTGCGCCACACTGGAGTTAGACATCTGCTGCCCAAATGTCGGACACTCCCTGGAGAAATGACCCGGCTGGCCACAAGAGAAACAACCTCCAGGAGCTAACTGGCACTGCGTCTGCAATTCTGGCAGAACCAAACGTTTGAACCACCACTGTACCCGCGTCCTGAACCACGGTTACTCCCACTGCTACTAGAACTGTACGGAGCACTCCTAGTACTATGCCTCCCCTTATTGTGCGTACGGCGACTCCCCCTATTGGCCTGAGAAGAGCCACTGTAGTAGTTTCCACTACCATGTTGCGCTGGGGCCTGTTGCCCCTCACTAGGAAGATCACTCTTTCCCTTCTGATTCTGGAAAGGGTCAGAGATCGTCCCAAACTGAATTAATGAATTCTCCATCCGACGAGCACTATCCACTACTCGAGCGAACTCCATGTTTGTCCCTATCAGCAAAGGAAGAAATTCAGAGCCTAAACCCCTAACATAGCGGTCGTTCAGTCGCCCTCGATCACCTTGTAGATCTGTAGCAAACCGCCCCAAACGGACAAACTCTATAGTGTAGTCTGTCACTGATCTATCCCCTTTCTTCAAATTTAACAGCTTTTCTCTGAAATTCTCAGTAACAGAGAAAGGTAGATAGTAACCTCTGAACCTGTTCACAAACTCGGCCCAAGTCAAAGTAGCCATCTCTAGCCTGATGTTATCGCGAAACCAGTCCTTAGATAGACCCTTCAGCGACATCTCCACAAGCATCACTGATTGACGATCAGTAGCTTGAATCCTCTGACTGTTGTACTCAAACTCCTCCAAAAAGTCAAGAGCATCCCCTGTGCAATCAAATGAAGTCGGAGTCAACTTCGTGTAGGTCATCACCACCTCTCTGTCTGTTGGAATGTGATCGACACCAGCAAGTCCGCCCATACCAGCTACAGCACCAGTCTGAGGTTGTTGTTGCTGCGCTAACTGACCGAATACAGTATACTGATTCTGCAGAAGAGCCTGGTTATTCTGCATCTCGACAATGCCAGCCAAGAAAGTAGTGAAGTCAAACGCCTGCATGTTTGGTGCTTGTTGCACCTCCGGTGCCTGCTGCACATTCGGTGCCTGAACACCTGCTGCACCATGTCTTCTAGCTCCACCTCTACCAGCACCAGCTCCTCTGCCTCTACCAGCACCTCTACCTCTGCCAGCACCTCTACCTCTACCACGTCCAGCATTTTCCTGAACTTGTGGTACGTTCTGAGTAAATATATACTGAGTGAGTTTATATATTTACTAATAAGTATTCATGTAAAACATAAAACAATGCAATAACATTCAAATCATATGCAGCCAAGTACAAGATCCGATTGAAACCCTACTTCTCAAACATATCAATCATATATACGATCAAATCAAATTGATCCAAATGGTCCAACCTGGGAGTGTTCACACTCTACCACGTCGATCGCGACCAGACTCTTAATCCCAAAGTGTGAGTCCAACTCACTATATGCGGGGCTCAGGTTACACCGTAGCCGAGTTCTTGCTCGTATCGAATTCATTGTCCAACTTCGAAATTCATATTCATAATCAAGTTTACAGCTGTATCAAATCAAAACTGGTGATCACGCAGTCCTATTGTCACCCAATAGGTAGCACGTTCCATCGGATCTATACTGGTTTCAAATCAAACATATATGCAATTCATATAAAGAATTCACATTGTAAAGGCTCAATTCAAATGTAAAGTAATATAAAATATTTGCTTATGTAAATACTTTAAAAGTAAATTATATAAACTCACAGAAAACGCTTATTTAAAATACTTCGGTGCCCAGAAACGTCAAGCTTCTCGAGCTCCTGGTCCAGCTGCTTCTTGCTTTGCCGGATCTAAAACGATTTAAAACAATTGACTCACATTAGATTCCTATTCTAAGATTGACTCTAGACTCGAGACACGACACGTTACACTCATTATCCGTCGTGTTTCTCACGCGTACATTCCGATAAACGGTTTCTAACGCGTTTAAGATTCGTATCTCTTTTCTAACTCAATTCACGTTTAACCCCATTAGGTTAACGATTAAATCAATCGAAAGTCAATCGATTTCAACCTCGATACGCGAATACGAAATGGGATATCAAGACTAAACGATCGGATAAAATATTTCAAGTGCATGTTGGTGCACCTCGGATGGTGCACATTCGTGCACCACATGTTGGTGCACGTTCGTGCACCATTGTTGGTGCACGCTCGTGCACCTCGTGCACGGCCCCTGGAATTCATTTTCCGGGGCTTTCTAACGTGCTATACGCCTAAATCCGCATCCCAACACATCAATAATGCAAAATCTAAACTCGAAAACACTATAACTCGATCCTAAAACCATTAAAACATTAAAATCGTTTCGTGGCCTAAAACTTTAACTCGATATATCAAGAAATTCATCCATCAAAACGACAAAACATCAAGCTAACTGTGATTCTCCATTGAAATACGTTTGATTCGAGATATAGAACGTCAGAAACGGACGAGAAATGGAGATCGAGCGACGGAACGACGATTTTGACGAAAGAAATTAAAAATGATCTGAGAATGGTCATGGATCCTTCATTCATGCTTCTAATCTTATATATAATTGGCTAATGTACTCTTTTAATCCTTCACCTCTTTAACTTAAACCAATTCTCTTTAAAACTTTCTATTTTAACTTAACAATTAATTATTTACTTTAACTCAATTACGTACGTATTATTTATACCCAAATAAATAATACGATTCCAAAATTATTATTTTCCATCAATGATCTTTCAATTGCTATTCTCGAGGCTTAATTGGCTAATTTATGTTTTGGTCCTTGAACTTTTTCAAAAGTTGCAATTTAGTCCCAAAACGTATCCGCGTCCAAATTTTAAACAGTCTTCGATTGACTTGAAACGTTTACCTAGATACTATAAAATATTTTGCGGACTTTGGCGAAATATTTTTCGTTACGGGATTTATTTTTTATTTTATATTAATCCGCTCAATAAAAATTATTCTAAATTCCAGATATTATTAAATTAAATCCATCTTAATTTAACTTAGCAGAATTTACGGCACGTGGGACGACTTAATTATTTTAAAATATTTGGGGTATTACATATGTGAATATGCCTTTATGGTGATTTGAATAACATGCCTCATGTAGGGTCTGCACACAATTGTACTATTAAAAATCGTAAAATATTTTCGTAATAACAAACTTGTAAGTCCTTCAGACTAAAACTCTGTGACTTTCTTATTATTATTATTATCATTTTTTTTCTCACTTAAGCCAACTAGATGGGTTATGTTTAATTCTCTTTCCGAAGCATTATATTATCCATTTTATCAAATTACGGCTTATTAAATTTTTACTATTGGCCGTTTGTTATTCTTTAACATAGAGCTATAAATTCATCTCATTATTCTCGTTTTAATCTTAAAATAAATTCCACTATGTCATTCTTGTACGATTTATTTTACTATCTATTATTCATACTGTAATCCTAATCATACTTTATTCAATAAATTATGCTTTGATTTTTATATGCTTTAGTAATTCTTATGCTAAGTTTCATTCTAATAGCTGAATTTCCTTCTTGAAGTCAACATAATTAAGGGTTCTACTTAATCAAAACTCCTTTCTATTCACGCTTCTTATCTACGCACCATCCTACTTGCCATATTTATCAACGTTTATCATAAACATAAGTTGTGCACATATTTAAATAATACATGGTGCTGCTTGACCAGGTGCTCTACGCCCTCGAGCCGCCACCCTCATCCTAGGTCCTCTAGCTCGCCTTGGAGCATTAACTCCCCTAGCTACCGATCCAGAAGCCTCATCTCTATGGACCGGAGACACTGGCCTCTCACGAGGGAAATATAAAGGATGGACAGGGTTGTTATTCCATTCACGGTCGCTCATTATCCCCGCGGCCCTACCAGCTAACGATCCCATATGCTCATGTGTGAAGTTAAACAACTCAGCGAAGTCCGGTTTCAAGCCTCTAACATAGCGGCGATTCACTTCCTCATTATTCCTACTAGTTTCCGGGACTGCTTGCATCATGCGAAGAAACTCATTAGTGTAAGATTATATAGTGAGCACACCCCTAGAAAAGATGTTCAACATCGCTCCGAGGCTATTCAGTGCCTCTGCCTGAGTCTCCCTCAAAGCCGCTACTTTCCTATAATCGGGGTACCTTAGGGACTCAATCCAAAACTGCCCTCTCCTAAACACTTCCATGTCGGAATCTTCAAAAGGATCTTCCGATGGATCCTCTTCTTGCTCACTTTCCTCGCTAGGCTCTTTTTCCTCCTCTTCAAGTAACTCTTCGGGTGTTACGGATCTAACTTGACCTTCAACCCCTCCATTACCATTATTCATTACCGTATTCTGATGGATCTCTGGCGATCCTTCACCATCAGCTAAAAACCCATTTTGATGGACTTCAGGTAGCCCACCATTGCCTAGCATAACTTGTTGAGCAGGAGGCGCTTCCTCCTCATCCGACACTGCATAAACTCGTGCTCTCCTTAACCCAGGCATACTACAATATAAATAAATCCAAGATAAGGTACTATAAACACGCTCAATTATTATTCACACGCAATATGTGTAATTTAATACGTAATTCTTAGCACTTAGTCTACATTTATAATTCATACCTAAAACATATTAAGAGTTGATAAAAATAACGATTACAAGTCAAGACATGATACAAATCCTATGCTGCAGTAATTTCCTAGGTAAACTCTCCTAAAGCAGTGGTATCTGGGACCAACTGCTCTAATATATTGTAATACCCCAAAATATTTAAGTATTTAATTGGACCACGTGTCCAGTGTTGCATCGCCAAAGTAGCGATATCGGAAGGATTTCCGAGAAATTAAGATAAGTATAAAATTTTAGCAGGACGGTTTTGAAAAAAGATTATCGCGAGGAATTTAATATTATATTCCAATTCTAAAATTTGAATTGGAATTAGAAAAGAAAAATGTTAAGAAAGTCGCAAAATAAAGTACAGGGACTAAAATGGTAATTTAACCATATAAAACCCGAAGGAATATTATTTCGCCAAGGTCCGCGAAATGTTTTATAGTATTTGTGGTAAAAATTTCGGGTCAATCGGAGACCTTTTAAAATTTGGACGCGGATGCGTTTTGGGCTAAATTGCCACTTTTGAGAAGTTTAAGGGCTAAGTGTAAATTAGCCAATTAAGTCTCGAGAATAGTAATTAAAAGATTTTGACGGAAAATAATAATATTGAGTTAGTATTATTTATATGAATATAAATAATACGTAAGCAATCGAGTTAAAAGAATAATTTAACCATTTGGTTAAATTAGAAAGTTTAGAAGAGAAATGGTTTAAGTTAAAGAAATAAAGGTTTGAAATGGCAAATTAGCCAAATATGTATATATATTGATCATTCTCATGAATGATCCAGAAGATGAGAAAGGAAAGAAGGGAGAGTAACAGAGGGAGAACGAGAGAAAATGACGATCGTTACGATCCGTCGCCGCTTCGCCGTTTCTCGTCCGTTTCCGACGTTTAATAGCTCGAATTGATCGTATTCCAGAGGCGAATCACGGTAAGCTTGTCGTTTTACCGTTTAAACGGATATATTTTAAGTTATATCAATTCAAAGTTTTAGGCCACGGAACGATTATATCGTTTTAATAGATATTAGAATTGGATTATAGTGTTTTGAGCTTAGATTAAGCGTTTCGGATGTGTTTGGAGCGTTTTTAGGCTAATAGCACGTCGGAATGGCCGCGGACGAATCTTACGCGGGCGCGTAACTAAGTTACGCAGGCGCGTAACAATAAACTTGCGCGGGCGCGCAAGTACTTTGCGCGGGCGCGCAACAAGACTACGCGGGCGCATAGTTTATGTGAAGCACCTATACGGTATTTTCACCCCGCTATGACCCCGTTTTCCGACTTTAAGAGTGTCGGACATCAAAAAGGAAACACGGACCCCGAAAACGAGAAATTTGGATATCGAACACGACGTATTCGATTAGGGTTTCGAGATATTAGAAACCTATGATTAGAAATCGATGGATAAGAGATATAACAAATATCTCGACTAAGTATTAGAACACGATCTAAGTTAAGAGTCGTATTTGGAATACGATCGTGTTAACTTTAGTTTATAACTTAGAGGTTTAGTACTAAGCCTACATTTATGGATTAAACGTACAGGTAACCCGACTAAATAACTGACGTACCGGCAAGCTACTAAGCCGTATAGCTGGAGTGGCTACGCGATCGGACAACGCATGGAGCTTACGCTTGCGGGATTATAATATTGCATATTTGGATAGCGGTCACTGTGAGTTGCACTTTACTTTCGTGTATTATATATTAATGTTATTTTATATAGATATATATACTGTTTATACGCATCGCATTACATATAATTGATTGAAATGTTATATGTTTACTTAATTTCTATATACGAGAACTAGTATGCGATCCGAAGAAACTAGCTACCTATTGGGTGTCAATAGGCTGTGTGATCACCAGTATTGAGTCAGTCTAGTGTGTTTGCATTTGAGAAATGATGTGACACAGCTGGTAGCTGATGATGATTATGAAATTTACGATTGGGTATATGATTTTGATACGAGTGAGCACTCGGCTACGGTGTAGTCTGGAGTCCCCGTATCTAGTGGCTGGGCCACCAGCGAGTTGGACTCGCAATTGATATTTACGATTGGGTTGAATGATATATGATTATTCGAGAGATGTGTCGCATGCTAGGATATTAGTTTCGTACGGATCAAATACCTGTTTATATGTTTTATATTATTGTTTTCTTGAGATGCGATGTTATATTTTTATATTAATACCGTTAATAACTTGCAAGCTCACTCAGTATTTCCCAAAATACTGACCCCCTCACAGTGTTTCCTTTCAGGTGACCGGAGTCGGATCAGACAGACCATCTCCTTTGTGTCGGCAGCCTTTTGGCTTACACAAAGTACAAGTTTTATAGAGCTGCAGTAGTCAGTAGGTGTCAGTATTAGGTTTACGATTCAATTTCAAACGGTATTTGAAAAGTAAACTCTGATATAATTTTATAAATGAGTTGTTTAGAAAGATGACGTTTATTAGTTTGAATTTGATACCAATTGCCGTGAGTGGAATTGGTGATGTTTGTGATCAGAAACAGGGCGGTGCTGGATATGAGATATCGCTCGGTAAGACCCTGGTTTCTAAGAATTGTTTCGCGAATGTTTTCAGAAAAGGAATACGATATTTTTATAATTGAATTATATTATTTAAAGAAGATTTCTGATAATGTATTATATATATAATAATATGTTTTAATCGCGAAAAATTTACTGTGGTTTTAGGCTTGCTACGGGTTCCGGAGCTACCACTCCCGTTCCCTAGCGCCGGTCGCGGCTCAATAATTTGGGTCGTGACAATTGTGGTATCAGAGCAGTTGGTCCAGTTACCTCTGCTAATATGTGTTTTGTTAGTTAAGTGACCTAGGAACTACTGCAGCTATAGATTTGAGTTCTGTCTGATCCAAGTAGTTTGCATTGTTGTTTTGCGATAAGTATAATTGATTGGTTTGTGAAGTGCTTGTTTGTTTGTTGCGACACACGTATATGAGATACACGCGCGTATTTCGTTTTCGATAAGATATGCATACGTGATATACATATCTAGATGGAACCTCGAGGAGATGAAATTCTACGATGAGGCAGTTCATGTTTTGGTACATTTAGGCTAGATAATGTCGAGAGGATCGATTGAAACGCCAAGAGGCGGATAACGAAGAAGTATAAAGCTACAGAGGTGAGAGAACTTGCCGGATACAGAGTTTAAAGGTCTAGAGATCTTACAAAACTCAAATTTTATAACTTTCTAAAGTTATTTTGTTTAAACGATTTTGAAAGCATAATTGTGCCTAGACCCGTGATAGTCATTGATAAATGCCACGACATTGATAGAAGTGCATCACTACATACATTGCTAATGAAAAGAACAATAAATGAATACATGCATTAATAGTACATGCATCATATGCATTATGCTCAGACGAAAAGGTGAGATGTGGCAACTCTTCGGGGATGAGAGACGTCATCACCCTAGTGCACAATTTTGCTAAGATTTAAATAAAATTTCGATTTACATTTCGAAACGAAATGTTTTATTCGAAAGAGTTTTCAAGGAGTTTTGTTTTTAAGTAAGTATACCTAGACCAGAACTCTGTGACGGAAGTAAAATGCTCGCGAGCAGGCTGCGATTAAGGCCATGAGGCAAATGAATACGTATAATTGCGAGAATATAGAAGTTATGCTTCTAGGATATGAACTTAGCCATGAGTTAACGAGCTAGAATATAGCTAAAAATCGCAGATGTATTGGAAAGTGACGCGTACCAGATTAGTGGTAAGCTAGAAAGTAAGTATCTCTTTGACAGGACGTCAAAGATATTAAACTACGATATAAGGGAAGAAGTACATAAGAAGAATGAAGTTTATATACGAGAAGCGAATGGTAAGATGTATGTGAGTAGCAAAATGTAATTAATCGAACGATGAACTGGGATGTTCCTATCTTTAAACGAAGTGATTACAGCATCATACTACCACACCATAGAAATAAGAAAGAGGATAGTCGAGCATAGAAATAGACTCACAGTTTACACCTTGAAGATAGAAGATTACCCTTATGAAAGGATAATGTGAATATTGCGTAATATTAGAAAGTCGTCAGGTTTAATAAGATCGTGACAACTCTTTATTGAACCGTTGGATCAAGTTGTCACTGGAACATGATGTCCCTAAGACGGTGACCTAAGTGTTAACCATTACGATCGTCAAACCGAGAACGTGAAGTAAATTTCATAAGAATATCGATAATGGATATATGTCGATAAAGTGACGAGCCAAGTAGACGAGTGACAAGAATATGAAGTACGGAGCATGGAATCGGATCAATTAAGTATAGCTAACATCAAGTCCGCATAGAATGTAGTAATTTGAGAAGCATGATAAGAAAGATCAAGAGGTAAACGACAAGAGTTGCAATAAGTGAATTAGGAGTTGGAACTTCCACTACAAAGTTACGATTATAAAGTGGATGAAAAGATTAGGACAAGTATAAGTGTGAATGATGTGCGCGAAGCATGGGATCTTAAGTTTTATGTTCGACTAATAAGGAGTAGAGTGCATGGCGAGATTGATGTGAAAGATTAATAGTAATCCCTGAATTGTTAGGATGCAATATATAACATCAAACGTATTTGACACATAGATGAATCTTCGCGCATCGAGGTAAGTGAAAGGATGTGAAGAAGAGATTCAGTAACGAACTTGAACTACATATATTGGATCAGTCGAAATATGACATGAGGGATGAAAGTAAGATACCTATGAGAAGGTATAAGAACTCGAACAAAGAAGTTAGTTACGGAAATTGATATAGAGAAAAAATTTGCTTGCGTACGTTGCAAGAAACTTGATAAGAGTGATCGAGGAAAGGAAAAGAGAAAGTCACACGGAAAATTAACGAGAGGATCCACTAGATTGGACTCTATGTAGTCATGGACACATAACAATGAAAAGAAAAAAAGATGACTCGAACATAGGATCGGCTTCACTGACAGTCAAGGTGTCAGTAAAAGTACGATAAGACGCAAGTCATCAAGAACGTACTATGTCGAGGAATTCAGACGAAATAGGCTACGATCACCACTCATGCTCGAGGTTGTGAATGTTAAAAGAAGAAGTACATGATGTACAGGATGCAATGAAGAAGAATGCAAGAAATGTAACAAAAGATGATCGAGACACATGATAAGAGCATGAATACGGAACACAAGAGAGGTACCATAGGGCTATAGCATTACGACTATTAATCCTATTGGTTGATTAGGAACAAGAAGTCAAGGAAGAGACATGAAGGAATATACCTACGTTATAGGTAGAAGAGTGAAGTAACGAGTGAAAATAACAAGACTATAGATAATAAGGAATAAACCTCACACCACGCTATGGAAAAGAGAAATAGTTTGGAAATTAAGAGTCAAACTAAGATACGATATTAGAAAAGAAGAATGGAATAGAATAGTGAATCGTGAAGATGAATGCTAAAAGCATCCTTAAGAGTCGTAAGACGATCAACGTTAAGAAGACGACGAAAGAAAGAAGAACTTAGGTAAAATGAAATGAAAAAGTAAATAAGAAGTTAAGGACAAAATAACCAAAGGGTTAATACTAAGGTCAACATTTAAGTTTCAAAAGATGGAATACCATGAGGCGGATAGTGAGATACTCACTAAAAGTTGAAAGGATCAAGGATCCTTATTAGAAAAGAGTAACCAAGGTACATTGAATAAGTCGGAAGTAAAACTTCAATGTAGCAACAATCGTTGCTCCCCTAGTACGGAGATTGTATATGTAATAGCTGTGCCTGAACCAAGAAGGTTCACAAAGAGATTAAACATCTCTTTCCTACAGGACATCAAGCATTGATGCACAGGCAACTGTGGTGTAAAGAGACATAATGTAAGAGGAACAATCTTTAAAAGATAATAGCAAGGATCGTAAGAGGAAGTACATGACATGATAACAAAGACAGTTATCCAAGATTATAAAGAATGAAAAATAAGACAGATTGATGAAAATTAAGACAGATTGATGAAAAGAAAGAAAAGACTAGAAGTTTTAAGAATAGTGCATCACTCTTAAGAAAAGGAAGTAGATCGATGAATATACAATGAGTAAAGGAGTATACGAGAAGTAAAGACGCAAGAAGAAGGTTAAGCAAGCCCTACAAGAAAAGTGAAGACCTCATAAGGATACGTCCTGAGGACTTACCTCATGGATAACCATGATAAGTGACGTTAGCGAAAGAATCTTCCTACGAGAAATGAAGTAATGAGACAAAAGAGGATAACAGATGGTGGAATAAGCTTTTAGCACGACAATAAATAACAATCAGACGACGACAACAGAGACTACGTAAGTAGTGAAGCACGAGTTGTTTGAGTGTCCACATCACTCAACAAGGAACGATGATAGGATTAAATATGTTGGACAAAAAGAAAAGGATCGAGAACGAAAATGCATGTGGGTACGACTAACATCGTTATAGAAAGAAGACTTGGAGATCAAGATCAAGTCGTAACCACGATTAAACAAAGCAAAAGAATCTAAGAGTACGAACTAATGGATCATCTACATCATTCGATTACGAATGAGTAATCTTAAGAGTGGAGATTATCGTTACTAGTAATCAGACATTACTAGAACAAACAAGTATTGAATATCAGTATTAAACTGAAAATTCAATTACAAGGATAAAAGTTCATAGTATTGAATGTCAAACAAAGGACAAACACAAGAATTGTGTTATAGAATTAAGAGAAGCAATCAAAGGTAAGAAGTCATAGTACATAAGAAAATGGCTAAAAACACTATGAAAGACGGGGACGATATGAAAGGTCGTCAATGACAGTTAACATTAGTCTACAAGGAGTACAGAAATGGAGTGATGAATGAAGTTTAAAAGGTTAAGGGTTTAAGTTAAGTCAAGGAGTTATATGAAAATTCGAGGACGAATTTTTATAAGGGGGAAGAATGTAATACCCCAAAATATTTAAGTATTTAATTGGACCACGTGTCCAGTGTTGCATCGCCGGAGTAGCGATATCGGAAGGATTTCCGAGAAATTAAGATAAGTATAAAATTTTAGCAGGACAGTTTTGAAAAAAGATTATCGCGAGGAATTTAATATTATATTCCAATTCTAAAATTTGAATTGGAATTAGAAAAGAAAAATGTTAAGAAAGTCGCAAAATAAAGTACAGGGACTAAAATGGTAATTTAACCATATAAAACCCGAAGGAATATTATTTCGCCAAGGTCCGCGAAATGTTTTATAGTATTTGTGGTAAAAATTTCGGGTCAATCGGAGACCTTTTAAAATTTGGACGCGGATGCGTTTTGGGCTAAATTGCCACTTTTGAGAAGTTTAAGGGCTAAGTGTAAATTAGCCAATTAAGTCTCGAGAATAGTAATTAAAAGATTTTGACGGAAAATAATAATATTGAGTTAGTATTATTTATATGAATATAAATAATACGTAAGCAATCGAGTTAAAAGAATAATTTAACCATTTGGTTAAATTAGAAAGTTTAAAAGAGAAATGGTTTAAGTTAAAGAAATAAAGGTTTGAAATGGAAAATTAGCCAAATATGTATATATATTGATCATTCTCATGAATGATCCAGAAGATGAGAAAGGAAAGAAGGGAGAGTAACAGAGGGAGAACGAGAGAAAATGACGATCGTTACGATCCGTCGCCGCTTCGCCGTTTCTCGTCCGTTTTCGACGTTTAATAGCTCGAATTGATCGTATTCCAGAGGCGAATCACGGTAAGCTTGTCGTTTTACCGTTTAAACGGATATATTTTAAGCTATATCAATTCAAAGTTTTAGGCCACGGAACGATTATATCGTTTTAATCGATATTAGAATTGGATTATAGTGTTTTGAGCTTAGATTAAGCGTTTCGGATGTGTTTGGAGCGTTTTTAGGCTAATAGCACGTCGGAATGGCCGCGGACAAATCTTACGCGGGCGCGTAACTAAGTTACGCGGGCGCGTAACAAACTTGCGCGAGCGCGCAAGTACTTTGCGCGGGCGCGCAACAAGACTACGCGGGCGCATAGTTTATGTGAAGCACCTATACGGTATTTTCACCCCGCTATGACCCCGTTTTCCGACTTTAAGAGTGTCGGACATCAAAAAGGAAACACGGACCCCGAAAACGAGAAATTTGGATATCGAACACGACGTATTCGATTAGGGTTTTGAGATATAAGAAACCTAGGATTAGAAATCGATGGATAAGAGATATAACAAATATCTCGACTAAGTATTAGAACACGATCTAAGTTAAGAGTCGTATTTGGAATACGATCGTGTTAACTTAAATTTATAACTTAGGGGTTTAGTACTAAGCCTACATTTATGGATTAAACGTACAGGTAACCCGACTAAATAACTGACGTACCGGCAAGCTACTAAGCCGTATAGCTGGAGTGGCTACGCGATCGGACAACGCATGGAGCTTACGCTTGCGGGATTATAATATTGCATATTTGGATAGCGGTCACTGTGAGTTGCACTTTACTTTCGTGTATTATATATTAAAGTTATTTTATATAGATATATATACTGTTTATACGCATCACATTACATATAATTGATTGAAATGTTATATGTTTACTTAATTTCTATATACGAGAACTAGTATGCGATCCGAAGAAACTAGCTACCTATTGGGTGTCAATAGGCTGTGTGATCACCAGTATTGAGTCAGTCTAGTGTGTTTGCATTTGAGAAATGATGTGACACAGCTGGGAGCTGATGATGATTATGAAATTTACGATTGGGTATATGATTTTGATACGAGTGAGCACTCGGCTACGGTGTAGTCTGGAGTCCCCGTATCTAGTGGCTAGGCCACCAGCGAGTTGGACTCGCAATTGATATTTACGATTGGGTTGAATGATATATGATTATTCGAGAGATGTGTCGCATGCTAGGATATTAGTTTCGTACGGATCAAATACCTGTTTATATGTTTTATATTATTGTTTTCTTGAGATGCGATGTTATATTTTTATATTAATACCGTTAGTAACTTGCAAGCTCACTCAGTATTTCCCAAAATACTGACCCCATCACAGTGTTTCCTTTCAGGTGACCGGAGTCGGATCAGACCGATCATCTCCTTTGTGTCGGCAGCCTTTTGGCTTACACAAAGTACAAGTTTTATAGAGCTGCAGTAGTCAGTAGGTGTCAGTATTAGGTTTACGATTCAATTTCAAACAGTATTTGAAAAGTAAACTCTGATATAATTTTATAAATGAGTTGTTTAGAAAGATGGCGTTTATTAGTTTGAATTTGATACCAATTTCCGTGAGTGGAATTGGTGATGTTTGTGATCAGAAACAGGGCGGTGCTGGATATGAGATATCGCTCGGTAAGACCCTGGTTTCTAAGAATTGTTTCGCGAATGTTTTCAGAAAAGGAATACGATATTTTTATAATTGAATTATATTATTTAAAGAAGATTTCTGATAATGTATTATATATATAATAATATGTTTTAATCGCGAAAAATTTACTGTGGTTTTAGGCTTGCTACGGGTTCCGGAGCTACCACTCCCGTTCCCTAGCGCCGGTCGCGGCTCAATAATTTGGGTCGTGACATACATCCTTTGTCACGACCCGATTTCTCGAGCCGCGACCGGCACTCGGGAATGGGAATTTTGGTTCTGAAACCCGTAGCAAGGCTAAATTACCTAATAATTTTCTCGTTTAAAAATCATTATAAAACTTAAGTATCTTATTTTCAAAAATTTGGCAATATAACGGCTGTAATTTTAAATATCCAACACCTGATAAATCTCAAACCACCCTGCACGATAAACTTTATACAACCACATATATATTGCCAAGTACCATTCTAAGCGTTTACAAAATACACATATTATGTAGTTAAACTAAAACTACCTCTGATGTTTGTTTATTAATCAGAAAACGAGGCCAAACAAAAAGCTATTGACAGAAGCAGTTACTAGCCCAAAACATACTTAAACCTCTAATAGGACCTCGACAAAAGTGTAAACCTGAGCTACTGCAGCGCTAGAGAGTCAGAAGCTGTACATGCAAAAAGTGATGAGCCTTCCGAAACATGAAGTGGAGGCTCGACCTGAACGCTATCTACTGGATACCTGAAACATTTAATAATCAACGCGTCAGACATAGCTGAGTGAGTTCACAATTTACTAACGGCATTATAATTAAAAACAATGTCGTATTAACGATAAAATATATTTTACTTTATGGTCAATTAAAAACTTATAATTAAACATATTTCGATAGTAAACGATTTATTAAACATAATTAAATATAAAATATAATTTAATAGTTTCCAATATTGGATCCGTTCGAAACTCTAAACCCAAATGCTATGGACTTATTGGACACAATCGATAATAACTGCTTTTCGATCATATCGTCCAAGTGGTCGGGTCCCGAGATAGTTCGCCCGAGTTACCCGCAACCATCTCTTAATCCCAAGTTGTGGGTCCTGAGATAGTTCTACCAAGTTACCCATTATACACAGGTCCCGAGATAGTTCCACCAAGTTACCTCGTGTCTATCACATTTCTTTGTATCCTCCTTTTTCCATTCAATCGATATTCACAATTTATCATTTCAAATCATTAACCATAGACGCCTAAACTCGTATCAGTACTGGTGATCATACAGCCTATTAACGCCCAATAGGTAGCTCGTTTCCCACGGATCACTTATTGGGTTTAAATAATAATTCCGCAAAACAAACGGTTATAAATTCGTATAATAAACATATGCATAGCGAAGCTAGTAAAATAACAATTACTTTAATTAACATCTCAAATTATCTATGCCAAAATACATGCTTCAAGGCATAAAAATATAAAGAGCATCAAACTAACTATTATACACTCTTTACAATATTCGATGCTATTTTCACGACGATCTCATGATCTAACCATCGTCAACGATAAATTACATTACCTTTAATAAATCCAAATTATAGTATTAAAAATTTTCAATACATCTCAAACTTATTATATGCGACCTTTAATAAAGTAAAACATATTTAAATCGTTTACAACATAAAATAACTTATTAATAGAAAACATAAGTTTGCTATTTGAAATATTTTTAATAAAGCTCCAACACTATTAATAATAGTTCGACACATAAATATATTAGTTTAAATTATAATATCCTATCAAATACATATAATTATTTTTATATATAAAACAATAAATACACGAAAGTAAACCGCGAACTCACGTCGATCGCTTAATCCCAATTTTCCAAAAGCAAAATATAAAATAGCCCGTTGATTAACTCCAATTCTTCTATTTCTCCAATCTGATAACGCGTAGGATCTATAATATGAACAAATGCTAATTTACCATTTTAATTCATAACCTATTTCACTTTTACAAATTTTCGCTTTTCTATTCAAGCTTTTACGCTTGACTTGACTCTAAATCCATTTACTTTTATTCTTTCCTTATTAATGTCCTATTTAACCAATTCGACTTGCCACGTAATAAATCCCGCAATCAACCATTTGTAGCTAAGTTTAACTTCTAACCCACTATTTTAGCTAACTTATACTATTCGATCAACTCTCCAACAACTTTAATCCCCAACGACTAGTAACGCGTCGGGCCCTTTATTTCCTTTTAGCCATTTAAATCCACTTAAAACCGACTTAAACTTTATATTCAAGCATTTAAACATAAATTTAATCTATGCCATAATTCATTTTTGCTTATGTTTCAAAACTCATTTATTAAACTTTCTAAATCCATTTTCAGCTTTAATTTCACACTTGAACCAATTTATTTAAATTTCCGAAACACCCTATTTAACGAAAACGTTTCCGGTGGCACGCGGGTCCGGAGCGAGCGGCTGGTCTACCCATTGAGCGGTCTGCTCCTTAAGAGCAGCCGGTCTGCTCTTGTTGAGCAGACACAGGTCTGCTCAACAGAGTAGACAGGTCAGGCCACCACGGCCTAACCGGTCTCTTGCCGGCAACCGTTCCTCCGCCAAAATCCGACTTTGATTCACTTCAACTTACAACCTTCTTAAGTTTAAAAAAATTCCAGCTTTTGAAAATAATAGAATTTCAATTGGTACTTGGTTAAAACTCATTCAAACTCAATATTCTAATAGCTTAAACTTAACTCAATTCTTTAATCCCTAATTAATGTTTTAATCATGAATTTACCACTTAGTACCCATAAATTTCCAGCCCTCATTTACCCATTAATTGATCTCATATTTTAAAAATTAATCTTCTAGTATCAATATTAACACATGCAAGTCAAGACCCATTAGAATCACAATAAACCCTAACTTTCTAATTCAAAATTAATCCATGATTTGAGGTTACTAACCTTAAATTAAAGCTCCAATAGGTAGAGGACGATTAATTTGAGCCTAAACTTTAAGAACCCAAGCTTTCTCCATGCCTTGAAGTTGAATGAATTTGATGAGGAAGGTGAGAGTTGGAGGTAGAAGATGGGTTTGTAAAAGAAACTGATTTCTCTGAAAATTTCTTATGGCTAGACTTAAATGGAAGTTAAGTTTTCTGAAATGTTATTTCTTAAGGTAAAGAAATTGATTTGGGCTTTGTAAATAAAAATGTATAATCTAATCCCTTTCTTAACCCAAATCCAAAAATTCCTTCTATTAACTATTCTTTTATTAAATCCTTACTAAAAGAAAAGAAAACCCTTAGCAGTTAAATAAGTCGTTTTTATATCGAGTTTAAATCTACTTTTTTCAAACGACTATAAATTATACGGAGTCCTTTTAACTAACTCAAAATATTAATCAATGCCTTTTTTTCCTTAAAATTTTACTATTTAACCGTATAATTTATATATCGCACTTAAATCCGTATTTAAAAATGATATTCCAAGTATTTATAAATTCTCATAAAATATTCCAACTACAAAATTCACGGTTATTATGTGGATATCCATTTAAATTTATTTACTTTATTTAATGGGAATTTCTCCAATTTTTCCATTAAATCACAATATGCTTATCTCGATGTCCAAATACGAGATAAAATTTAATTTTAATAAATTTAGTCTAATAATATAGTCCAATTTTATTAAAATTCATTCCTCGTCAAAACGCTATTTTCCGCCTCATTTACGAAATTTCTTTTAATTTAGCTCCAAATGTCTAAAATAATATAATTAATCCAATTAAATATTTTTCCAAAAATACGGGGTATTACAGAAACAAATGCTAACGTTTCAACTTTTTAGCGATTTAAGCCAAACGTTTAAAACGTTACGAATGAAATTCAAATGTTTCACTTTTTTAGCAATTTAAGCCAAACGTTTAAAATATTGCGACACAAATCCACACGTTAAAAACGTCATGAAACAAATCCTAACGTTTCCCCTTTTTAGCGATTTAAGCCAAACCTTTAAAATGTTACAAAACAAATCCAAACATTTTACTTTTTTAGCGATTTAAGCAAAACGTTTAAAATGTTACGAAACAAATCCAAACGTTTAGAACGTTACGAAACAAATCCTAACGTCTCACCGTTTTAGCAATTTAAGCCAGACATTTGAAACGTTGCAAAACAACTCCAAACATTTTAGCTTTTTAGTGATTTAAGGAAAACGTCTAAAATGTTACGAAGTAAATCCAAACATTTAGAACGTTACGAAACAAATCCTAACGTTTCACCTTTTTAGCAATTTAAGCCAAACGTTAAAAACGTTAGGAAACAAATCCTATCATTTCACCTTTATAGCGATTTAAGCCAAACGTTTAAAATGTTAGGAAACAAATACCAACGTTTTAAACGTTATGAAATAAATCCAAACATTTAGAATGTTACGAAATAACTACAAACGTTTGACATTTTTAGCGATTTAAGCCAAACATTTAAAACAGTACAAAACAAATCCAAATGTTTTACCTTTTTAGCAATTTAAGAAAAACATTTAAAATGTTACTAAAACAAATGTAAACGTTTGAAACGTTACGAAACAAATGCTAACATTTCAACTTTTTAGCGATTTAAGCCAAACGTTTAAAACGTTATGAATGAAATTCTAACGTTTTATCTTTTTAGCAATTTAACCCAAACGTTTAAAACGTTACGACACAAATCCAAACGTTTAAAATGCTATGAATCAAATCCTAACGTTTCCCCTTATTAGCGATTTAAGCCAAACATTTAAAACGTTAGAAAACAAATGTAAACGTTTTACCTTTTTAGCAATTTAAGCAAAAAGTTTAATATGTTACGAAACGAATCCAAACGTTTAGAATGTTACGAAACAAATCCTAACGTTTCCCCTTTCTAACGATTTAAGCCAAACGTTTAAAACTTTACAAAACAAATCCAAACGTTTCACCTTTTTAGCGATTTAAACCAAACATTTAAAATGTTACGAAACGAATCCAAATGTTTAAAACGAAACAAATCCTAACGTTTCCCCTTTCTAACGATTTAAGCCAAACGTTTAAAACTTTACAAAACAAATCCAAACGTTTCACCTTTTTAGCGATTTAAGCCAAAAGTTAAAAACATTATAAAACAAATCCTAACATTTCATCTCGTCACGACCCAAATTCATGGATCGCAACCGGCGCTAGGGTATGGGTATGGTCGTACCAAAATATGTAGCAAGCCTCGCGGAATACAATCAAACATATAAACCTGCAGAAAACATTGCTCGGGGGCAACCGAGACTCCAACCTATGTCTAGCAATTTATATCACAGTTCTAATATAAACAACTTAAATATCTGAAATGCTCAGCTGAACCAAGTCTCAACAGCATGCCATATATATAACGAGATAAATCCAAAGATTACATGCCAAAGGTAATAATAAAACAATCAAACCAATCCAACAATCCATAGTACGATAAATCAAATAAATACTAGTTCTACTGCGGTCTAAGAGTTTAAAATAATAGACTACTTTTATTGGCATAAAAAGACCTCCTAGGAAACAAAGAATCGGAGATGACCAACGCTCTCAAAATAATAAGACTGGAAAAATTGGAAAAACAACGGGGTCATATATACTGAGATGAGTTCATAGTGCTATTTACATTTATTAAGTTTAAAACCCTTAAAACATATCTTTTTATGCTAACATATATTCGATTATGGAAAACAATATTGAAAATAAAATCCTAAAGTATAAACCCAAAGTATATTCAAAAGTAGATGGCAATAAATCCACATCGATTCCAAAAGTAGGCCAGACATTGGTCAGCCAATCCCAAAGTACTTACCGGTGTACACAGTCTCGATACTCGCCTATCGAGTAGCTCGTTTCAATCAAGATCCACAATTGCTTAAAAACAGTTCATAAACATTTGATATACTAAAATAACTTGCAGTACTTAATAAAGCGGTAAATAACACTACAAACTCACTGCTTGCTTATCCACATGAATCTTGGCAAACAGCTAACCATGCGTAGACTCTGAAGCACGAGCATTCGACGGATCTAAATCATTATATAATTTAAAATATGATCAACCCCTAACTCTAAGAATACTAGACACCACATAGGACTAGCATTTCAAGCATAACCAAGGTACAACCAAATCACAACAAAAGTATCCACACAACCAAATAGCAAGTTAGGCAAGTTAAGCTTAGGTGAGTTCTTATCTTTGAAAACAACGCCATAGTTCTTAAATACATAAATAGTCTTTTCAAAACCAAAGAGTTTCCCGAAGTAGTGTTTTAGCCTTAACTGCAGTATAGCTCAACACAACATGACAGGCGACACAAGTCTAATGCGACTTAACAACCAAGGTGAAAACCAACGTTTTAAACCAATTCTTAAATAGAAACCAAAGTCATTTGACATAAGAACTCATTCCCTAACTTAATAATGTGAAAAACATAATAAGCAATTTAGCCCAAATAGCTCGCCAACATTTGGAAAGTAACACCCAAGGTATATACACTTAAATGCATCACTTAAATGGAATCAATAAACCTTAATTAACCTATGATTTAGCCTTAGCCAATTTATCATAAAACTCCCATTGTATTAGTTGTTAGCTAGCAACCTATTATCATTCTAAAGTGGATTTCAATAAAGCCTAAAACCAAAATTTCAATTCAAAACATTATCCAATGTATTAATCCTCGAATTAACTCAACCAATTCAATCCACCCAAAGTACAAGTGACAGGAACAAGCCAACAACTACACAAATTAACATTTACAGATTTTAAAATCAAGGCAAACAGAAAATATAAGCCAAGCCACCCAAGGTATTGAATGAACACATCATCTAGCAATCTCTAAAAATCATAAGAAGGGATTAGAGCCACTAACCTCTTGAAACGGATTAAGAATGATTCAATAAGAAAAACCCAGAAATTAAAGTGATCCAAATCAGCCTATGAACCAAAGGAAAGAGATACTAATGAATTACAACCCTAGGAATGACAATCCAATGATTTAATTGATGAAAATTAGGATGGAAGACTTACCAATGATCAAAATATGATGAGGAATCAATAGGAGGTGATAATCAGAGCGCAGGTGACGTTTTAGGGCTTTAGAAAAAGTGTAAAATCTGATTACGTCAAGTTTAGGATCTTTAAATAAAAAATCAGCAAACTCAACAGTGCACGCGTCGCGTTAGCTACACATGCATCGCGCCCGCGACATAGGAAGATCGCGCCTGTGATATCCTACTACCTCCGATGAAAATTTCAATTTTTGAAAATGAAACAGAAACCGCTCCAAACTCCGGGCTACTCCCAATACATCTTAGAACACATATAAAAAGGTTTAGAACCTTCAAACCGTGATTCTAAGTAGTCGAACCACTCAAACGAACCCAAAGACACTTTAGGCTTAACGGAACTAGTCGGAAAAATACGGGGTGTTACACACCTTTTTAGCCATTTAAGCCAAACGTTTAAAACGTTTCGGAACAAATCCTAAAGTTTCACCATTTTAGCAATTTAAGCCAAATGTTTAAAACATTACGACACAAATCTAAAAACGTTTAAAACGTTACGAAACAAATCCAAACATTTGACCTTTTTAGTGATTTAAGCCAAACGTTTAAAACGTTAAAAACAAATCGAAATGTTTTAACGTTTTAGCAATTTAAGCAAAACATTTAAAATGTTACGAAACAAATCTAAACGTTTAAAATGTTACGAAACAAATGCAAATGTTTCACCTTTTTAGCGATTTAAGCCAAACGTTTAAAATGTTACGACACAAATCCAAACATTGAAAGCGTTAAGAAACAAATCATAACATTTGACCTTTTTAGCGATTTAAGCCTAACATTTAAAACATTACCAAACAAATACGTATGTTTTGCCTTTTTAGCGATTTAAGAAAAACGCTTAATATGTTACAAAACAAATCTAAACGTTTAAAACGTTACGAAACAAATGATAATGTTTCACCTTTTTAGCAATTTAAGCTAAACGTTTAAAATATTACGACACAAATCCAAACGTTTAAAACGTTGCGAAACAAATCCTAACGTTTCACCTTTTTAGAGACTTAATTCAAACATTTAAGACGTTACAAAACAAATCCAAACATTTTTATTCTTTTAGCGATTTAAACAAACCCCAATATTTAGAACGTTAAGAAACAAATCCTAACGTTTCACCTTTTTAACGATTTAAGACAAACCTTTAAAATGTAACAAAACAAATCCAAACGTTTCCCCTTTTAGCGATTTAAACAAAACGTTTAAAATGGTAAGAAATAATCCAAACGTTTAAAACGAAACAAATCCTAACGTTTCACCTTTTTAGAGATTTAATCAAAACTTTTAAAACGTTATGAAAGAAATCCTACCGTTTCATCTTTTGAGCGATTTAAGCCAAACGTTAAAAATGTAACGAAACAAATCCAAACGTTTAAAATGTTACAAAACAAATCCTAACATTTCACCTTTTCAGCGATTGATCCCAAACGTATACAAACATTACGAAACAAATCCAAACGTTTCCCCTTTTTAGCGATTTAAGCCAAACTTTTACAAACGTTACGAAAGAAATCCAAACGTTTCATCTTTTTAACGATTTAAGCCGAATGTTTACAAACTTAAGAAACAAATCCAAACGTTTCAACTATTTAGCGATTGAAGCCAAACGTTTAAAACGTTTCAAAACAAGTCCAAATATTTCACCTTTTTAGCGATGTAAGCCAAACGTTTACAAACGTTAAGAAACAAATCCAAACATTTCCCCCTTTTAGCTATTTAAGCCAAACGTTTAAAACGCTACGAAACCAATCCAAACGTTTAAAACGTTACAAAACAAATCCTAACGCTTCACCTTTTTAGCGATTTAAGCCAAACGTTTAAAACTTACAAAACAAAGCCAAACATTTCACCTTTTTAGCAATTTAAGCCAAACGTTTAAAACGTTTCGAAACAAATCCTAACGTTTCAGTTTTTTAGCGATTTAAGCCAAACGTTTTAAACGCTGCGAAATAAATCCTAACATTTCATCTTTTTTGCAATTTATCTCGAACGATAAAAACGTTACGACACAAATCCAAACGTTTAAAAAGTTATGAAACAAATCCTAAAGTTTCACCTTTTTAGCGATTTAAGCCAAACATTTAAAATGTTACAAAACAAATCCAAATGTTTTACCTCTTTAGCGATTTAAGCAAAATGTTTAAAATGTTACAAAACAAATCCAAACGTTTAAAACGTTATGAAATAATTGCTAACGTTTCACCTTTTTAGCGATTTAAGCAAAACGTTTAAAACGTTACGAATGAAATCCTAACGTTTCACCATTTTAGCTATTTCAGCCAAACTTTTAAAACGTTACGACACAAATCGAAACGTTTTACATTTTTTAGGGATTTAAGCAAAATGTTTAAAATGTTACAAAACAAATCCAAACATTTTACCTTATTTAGTAATTTAAGCAAAACATTTAAAATGTTACGAAACAAATCTGAACAATTAGAACATTACGAAACAAATCCTAACGTTTCACCTTTTTAGCGTTTTAAGCCAAACGTTTAAAATGTTACGAAACAAATCTAAAAGTTTAAAACAAAACAAACCCTAACGTTTCACCTTTTTAGCGATTTAAGCCAACATTTTAAAACGTTACGAAACAAATCCTAACTTTAAACCTTTTTAGCAATTTGAGCCATACGTTTAAAATGTTACGAAACAAATCCAAATGTTTAACACATTACGAAATAAATCCTAACGTTTCACATTTTTAGCGATTGAAGCCAAACGTATACAAACATTACAAGACACATCCAAATGCTTCCCCTTTTTAGCGATTTAAGCCAAACATTTCCTAACGTTACAAAGCAAATCCAAACGTTTCACCTTTTTATCGATTTAAGCCAAACATTTAAAAGGTTATGAAACTAATCCAAATGTTTAAAACATTATGAAGAAACTAATTCAAATGTTTAAAACATTACGAAACAAATCCTAACGTTTCACCCTTTTAGTCAAACATTTAAAACGTTACGAAACAAATCCTAACGTTTCACCTTTTTAACGATTTGAGCCAAACGTTTATAACATTACGAAAAAAATCATAACGTTCCACCTTTTTAGCGATTTAAGCAAACGTTTAAAATGTTTCGAAACAAATCCAAACGTGTCACCTTTTTAGCAATTTAAGCAAAACGTTTAAAACGTTACATAACAAATCCTAACGTTTCACCATTTAGCGATTTAAGCCCAAGGTTTAAAATGTTACGAAACAAATCCTAACATTTCATCTTTTTGGCAATTTAAGCCAAACAAATAAAACGTTACGACACAAATCCAAACGTTTAATGTGTTACGAAAGAAATCCTAACATTTGACCTTTTTAGCGATTTATGCCAAATGTTTAAAACGTTACAAAACAATCCAAATGTTTTACCATTTTAATGATTTAAGCAAAACATTTAAAATGTTACGAAACAAATGCTAACGTTTCACCTTTTTAGCGATTTAAGCCAAACGTTTAAAACGTTACGAATGAAATCCTAACATTTCACCTTTTTAGTAATTAAAGCCAAACGTATAAAACGTTGAGACACAAATCCAAACGTTTATAACGTTACGAAGCAAATCCTAACGTTTTACCTTTTTAGTGATTTAAGCCAAATGTTTAAAACGTTACAAAACAAATCCAAACGTTTTACATTTTAGCGATTAAAGCAAAACGTTTAAAATGTTGTGAAACAAATCCAAACGTTTAGAACGTTACGAAACAAATTCTAACGTTTAACCTTTTTAGCAATTTAAGCCAAACATTTAAAATGTTACAAAACAAATCCAAACGTTTCACCTTTTTAAACGATTTAAGCCAAATGTTTAAAATGTTTCCAAACAAATCCAGACGTTTAAAACGAAACAAATCCTAACGTTTCACTTTTTTAGCGAATTAAGCCAAACTCTTAAAACGTTATGAAACAAATCCTCACGTTAGACCTTTTTTAGCGATTTTTGCGAAACGTTTAAAATGTTACGAAACAAATCCTAAAGTTTCACCTCTTTAGCGATTTAAGTCAAACGTTTAAAATATTATGTAATATTCCGTGTTTTTGTTTTTATTATTATTAAATTATTTCAAATTTTTGCATTCCGTCAAGGTTAGGAAGATCGCGCCTGTGATATCCTACTACCTCCGATGAAAATTTCAATTTTTGAAAATGAAACAGAAACCGCTCCAAACTCCGGGCTACTCCCAATACATCTTAGAACACATATAAAAAGGTTTAGAACCTTCAAACCGTGATTCTAAGTAGTCGAACCACTCAAACGAACCCAAAGACACTTTAGGCTTAACGGAACTAGTCGGAAAAATACGGGGTGTTACACACCTTTTTAGCCATTTAAGCCAAACGTTTAAAACGTTTCGGAACAAATCCTAAAGTTTCACCATTTTAGCAATTTAAGCCAAATGTTTAAAACATTACGACACAAATCTAAAAACGTTTAAAACGTTACGAAACAAATCCAAACATTTGACCTTTTTAGTGATTTAAGCCAAACGTTTAAAACGTTAAAAACAAATCGAAATGTTTTAACGTTTTAGCAATTTAAGCAAAACATTTAAAATGTTACGAAACAAATCTAAACGTTTAAAATGTTACGAAACAAATGCAAATGTTTCACCTTTTTAGCGATTTAAGCCAAACGTTTAAAATGTTACGACACAAATCCAAACATTGAAAGCGTTAAGAAACAAATCCTAACATTTGACCTTTTTAGCGATTTAAGCCTAACATTTAAAACATTACCAAACAAATACGTATGTTTTGCCTTTTTAGCGATTTAAGAAAAACGCTTAATATGTTACAAAACAAATCTAAACGTTTAAAACGTTACGAAACAAATGATAATGTTTCACCTTTTTAGCAATTTAAGCTAAACGTTTAAAATATTACGACACAAATCCAAACGTTTAAAACGTTGCGAAACAAATCCTAACGTTTCACCTTTTTAGAGACTTAATTCAAACATTTAAGACGTTACAAAACAAATCCAAACATTTTTATTCTTTTAGCGATTTAAACAAACCCCAATGTTTAGAACGTTAAGAAACAAATCCTAACGTTTCACCTTTTTAACGATTTAAGACAAACCTTTAAAACGTAACAAAACAAATCCAAACGTTTTCCCTTTTAGCGATTTAAACAAAACGTTTAAAATGGTAAGAAATAATCCAAACGTTTAAAACGAAACAAATCCTAACGTTTCACCTTTTTAGCGATTTAATCAAAACTTTTAAAACGTTATGAAAGAAATCCTACCGTTTCATCTTTTGAGCGATTTAAGCCAAACGTTAAAAATGTAACGAAACAAATCCAAACGTTTAAAATGTTACAAAACAAATCCTAACATTTCACCTTTTCAGCGATTGATCCCAAACGTATACAAACATTACGAAACAAATCCAAACGTTTCCCCTTTTTAGCGATTTAAGCCAAACTTTTACAAACGTTACGAAAGAAATCCAAACGTTTCATCTTTTTAGCGATTTAAGCCGAATGTTTACAAACTTAAGAAACAAATCCAAACGTTTCAACTATTTAGCGATTGAAGCCAAACGTTTAAAACGTTTCAAAACAAGTCCAAATATTTCACCTTTTTAGCGATGTAAGCCAAACGTTTACAAACGTTAAGAAACAAATCCAAACATTTTTTCCCCTTTTAGCTATTTAAGCCAAACGTTTAAAACGCTATGAAACCAATCCAAACGTTTAAAACGTTACAAAACAAATCCTAACGCTTCACCTTTTTAGCGATTTAAGCCAAACGTTTAAAACTTTACAAAACAAAGCCAAACATTTCCCCTTTTTAGCAATTTAAGCCAAACGTTTAAAACGTTTCGAAACAAATCCTAACGTTTCAGTTTTTTAGCGATTTAAGCCAAACGTTTTAAACGCTGCGAAATAAATCCTAACATTTCATCTTTTTTGCAATTTATCTCGAACGATAAAAACGTTACGACACAAATCCAAACGTTTAAAAAGTTATGAAACAAATCCTAAAGTTTCACCTTTTTAGCGATTTAAGCCAAACATTTAAAATGTTACAAAACAAATCCAAATGTTTTACCTCTTTAGCGATTTAAGCAAAATGTTTAAAATGTTACAAAACAAATCCAAACGTTTAAAACGTTATGAAATAATTGCTAACGTTTCACCTTTTTAGCGATTTAAGCAAAACGTTTAAAACGTTACGAATGAAATCCTAACGTTTCACCATTTTAGCTATTTCAGCCAAACTTTTAAAACGTTACGACACAAATCGAAACGTTTTACATTTTTTAGGGATTTAAGCAAAATGTTTAAAATGTTACAAAACAAATCCAAACATTTTACCTTATTTAGTGATTTAAGCAAAACATTTAAAATGTTACGAAACAAATCTGAACAATTAGAACATTACGAAACAAATCCTAACGTTTCACCTTTTTAGCGTTTTAAGCCAAACGTTTAAAATGTTACGAAACAAATCTAAACGTTTAAAACAAAACAAACCCTAACGTTTCACCTTTTTAGCGATTTAAGCCAACATTTTAAAACGTTACGAAACAAATCCTAACTTTAAACCTTTTTAGCAATTTGAGCCATACGTTTAAAATGTTACGAAACAAATCCAAATGTTTAACACATTACGAAATAAATCCTAACGTTTCACATTTTTAGCGATTGAAGCCAAACGTATACAAACATTACAAGACACATCCAAATGCTTCCCCTTTTTAGCGATTTAAGCCAAACATTTCCTAACGTTACAAAGCAAATCCAAACGTTTCACCTTTTTATCGATTTAAGCCAAACATTTAAAAGGTTATGAAACTAATCCAAATGTTTAAAACATTATGAAGAAACTAATCCAAATGTTTAAAACATTACGAAACCAATCCTAACGTTTCACCCTTTTAGTCAAACATTTAAAACGTTACGAAACAAATCCTAACGTTTCACCTTTTTAACGATTTGAGCCAAACGTTTATAACATTACGAAAAAAATCATAACGTTTCACCTTTTTAGCGATTTATGCAAACGTTTAAAATGTTTCGAAACAAATCCAAACGTGTCACCTTTTTAGCAATTTAAGCAAAACGTTTAAAACGTTACATAACAAATCCTAACGTTTCACCATTTAGCGATTTAAGCCCAAGGTTTAAAATGTTACGAAACAAATCCTAACATTTCATCTTTTTGGCAATTTAAGCCAAACAAATAAAACGTTACGACACAAATCCAAACGTTTAATGTGTTACGAAAGAAATCCTAACATTTGACCTTTTTAGCGATTTATGCCAAATGTTTAAAACGTTACAAAACAATTCAAATGTTTTACCATTTTAACAATTTAAGCAAAACATTTAAAATGTTACGAAACAAATGCTAACGTTTCACCTTTTTAGCGATTTAAGCCAAACGTTTAAAACGTTACGAATGAAATCCTAACATTTCACCTTTTTAGTAATTAAAGCCAAACGTATAAAACGTTGTGACACAAATCCAAACGTTTATAACGTTACGAAGCAAATCCTAACGTTTTACCTTTTTAGTGATTTAAGCCAAATGTTTAAAACGTTACAAAACAAATCCAAACGTTTTACATTTTAGCGATTAAAGCAAAACGTTTAAAATGTTGTGAAACAAATCCAAACGTTTAGAACGTTACGAAACAAATTCTAACGTTTAACCTTTTTAGCAATTTAAGCCAAACATTTAAAATGTTACAAAACAAATCCAAACGTTTCACCTTTTTAAACGATTTAAGCCAAATGTTTAAAATGTTTCCAAACAAATCCAGACGTTTAAAACGAAACAAATCCTAACGTTTCACTTTTTTAGCGAATTAAGCCAAACTCTTAAAATGTTATGAACCAAATCCTCACGTTAGACCTTTTTTAGCGATTTTTGCGAAACGTTTAAAATGTTACGAAACAAATCCTAACGTTTCACCTCTTTAGCGATTTAAGTCAAACGTTTAAAATATTATGTAATATTCCGTGTTTTTGTTTTTATTATTATTAAATTATTTCAAATTTTTGCATTCCGTCAAGGTTAGGAAGATCGCGGGTTTGGTCTCTGGGCCAAGAATTTGGATTTTGCTTTAATTGATTGAAAGTGGTGATTAAATGGCAAGAATGGCCCTTAAATGATTTTGTTTTAAATCTTTTGATTTCTTAAATTAAATATTATATATATATTGATTATTTAATTTTGATTTTAACTTGGGGATTTCATTTAAATTAGAAGTTTGACAATTTGGTAATATTATTTTTAAAATCTAAAAATAATATTTGATTCATTATAATTAAATTAATAACTATTATTATTATTATTATTTAATTATTATTTTGAAATTTTGGCTTAGTGTGCCAATTTGGTTAAATTTATAATTTAGCTATTTAATTATTTATTAAATTATTTTAGCAATGGGATTTGTTAGTAATTATTAATTACTTGGATAATTATGTTTTATTTTAATTATTGACTGGGCGTATCAATTTGACGTTTGAGATTTTGAACGTTTTTTTTAATTTATTTTAATTAATTAAAATGGTTGTAACTTGGGTTACTTGAAGTTAAAGCTATTGGGTTTCATTTTAAATATTGATTTATTATTTTATCAAAGTTGTTTCTACATTATAAATTATGGTTTATAATTGGACATAATTATATTTATTTTATCAAAGCGATTTTTGGGAATTATAAACTTTGGTTTATATATTGATAAAATAATATTTTGGGTCGGGTTAGACTTGGGTCACCCGGCATGTGAGGTAGCTTGGTAGTTATTAGTAACTTGGCTAACCCACTATTTGAGGAATTGATTTAAGTTATTATTTAAATATTATTTAAGTAATATTTTCCTGAACAGATTTTAAAGCGGAAACTCAATAGACTTGATTTATTTAATTATTTGAATATTGTGTTACTCGATATCGAGTAACACAATATTCAAATAATTAAATAAATCAAGTCTATTGCGTTCCCGATGTTGTTCGTATTTTGACTCGGGTCATTATATGATTAATTGTTTATCCTGCTTGTGCTTTACTTGGTATTTTGCTAGTCCTGTGTGGTGTCTAGTACTCTCTAGAGTTAGGGGTTGATTTTAATATTGGTTTCTACTCTGTTCTTAGACTCGTCGACTACTCGTGCTTCGGAGTCGAATCAGGTTTTGTCGCTTGCCAGGTTTTCACGTGGATTAGTAAGCAGTGAGTTTGTAGTGCTATTTACCGCTTTATTAAGTACCACAATTTGTTTTTAGTATTGTAAATGTTTTGAACTGTTTTAAGCGATTATGGATCTGGATGGAAACGAGCTACTCGATAGGCTTGTATCGAGACTGTGTGCACCGGTATATACTCTGGGATAGTCAGACTATGGTTTTGCTTACCTGGTAATTTGACGAGGAATTGTTCCCGTCCACTTTGGGTTTATTTTCGGTATGATATGTCATACTCACGCTGGGATCATTTCAAAACTATATTTCCATAATCATATTATATTAGTATAAAATGTTTTGATTTAAGGGTTTTAAACTTAATAAATATAAATAGTATTGCGAACTCATCTCAGTATATCTGACCCCGTTGTTTTCCCAAATTTTTCAGGTTTATGATTTGAAAGCTGGTCCACTCCAATTCTTTTGATTCCTCGGAGGTTTTATGTTATTTAAACTAGTCATTATTTTCGAACTCTTAGACCGCAGTAGAACTAGTTTATATATTACATTTGTTATTGCACTTTGAAATTATCGATTTAATCGATTATTTATTATTGGCATGTTTACTCTGGATTATTTTAATATTATATTTAAGGCATGCTGTTGAGCATTTTTGGATATTTAAGTTATTTATATTAGAACTGTAATATAAATTGCTAGACTTAGGTTGGAGTCTCGGTTGCCCCCGAGCAGTTTCTGCAGGTTAATGTGGTTGATTGATTTCCGCGAGGTTTGCTACGGGTTTTGGTACGACCATACCCATACCCTAACGCCGGTCACGATTCATGAAATTGGATCGTGACAAAGTTGGTATCAGAGCTTTGGTTTCAAACCAAGGTCATTGCTTGCTATGTGTTTACTCTGTTAAGTTTGTTATTGAGTCATAGGAACTACTGCGGAATTAGATTCGTGTCTTGTCTTTTGAAACGTCATCTTTTGATTTTAAAACTTTCTGCCTACATCGATAGGGTTGCGACGAGTCTGTCATTATTTATGCTTTGATTTGATGCTTTTGATGTTATTTCACTTGGTTGATTTAATTGCTTTTGATTTCTCGGGAAATATTATGTTGGTAATTTTCTTTATATCATACTTGGGCATGATGTTAATTGCCTTATCTTGATGATGTTGCTTTTCACGTGAGTGATATATTTTGGTTGTTATGCTTTAATGATGTTGTCGACGTTAAATTGTTTTGTGAGTACTTCTAACTTTGGCCGTGAGCTTTAATTTATAAAAATTAATATTTATCAGGCTTTGACATTGTTTTGGGCTTAAATGATTTTTGACCGAAAATCTTTTTCACGTTTTATGAATTACGTTGTTGGCCACGTATTGGTTTTAAATTTCCGTAAGAAATTTTTTTTTGGCCTAACCGGTGTTTGACGCAAAAAGTCAAATGGGTAGTTTGGACACGGTAATATTATTTTCAGTATCTTGCTAATAAAAATGAAATTCATATATTTCAAAAAATTTATATTTGACTAAGGATTGAAAAAGGGTTTGTTCTTTGAAATAAAATGAATTTCTCGAATTCTTAAAATTAGAATGTTACGTCTACCTTGGATTTTCAAATGATTGTTTGGAAATAAAAGTTATTTTGAAAGGTGTTACGGTTTTTGAAACTTAGTATTACTTTGATAATTTTACCATATCTTGGTTTGTCAACAATTTGTGTTGTCGGTCTTATGCTCGATTTGCTAGTATTGACCGAAGTATGTGCTACCAAAAAGATTGTTGAAGGTTAAATATTTTCCTCACTTGAGTGATGAGTTGATGTTGTTGTTGGGTGGCGTCGAGTTTCCTATTTTGAAAAGAATTGGAATTTGTTTAAAATGCGTATTTTCCGGATTTTAAAATATTTTGTATACGTTTATAGATGGTTATTAGGGGATTGACTAGGGTCATCCAAATTTGGAGCTGAGCTGGGGAATTGTAATTACTTGACTAAATCGGTGGTTTTAATTTGAGGTGTTTGGAAACAAGTATATCTATTGTTTTATAAAAGAAGTTTTCCGAAAAATGATTTTAACACTATGGGGCTCGACATTAACTTGAAATCTAATTTGAAAATTTTATCCTTCGAAATGGGTTTTGATAGATATTTTTGATCAATATTACATTTCTTTTTTATTCTGGATTTTTTGGAAAATGTTATTACATGATTTAAATCTGTAATACCCCGTAAATTTTTAGCGTTTTTCCGGCAACTTTTCCGATCGTTTTGAAGTAAAATCGGTGACATGGTCTGATTGATCTTGGGTTGGGTTTGAGTTGATTGTTATTGGTTAATTAATTATTTAATTAATTAAAAAAAAGAAATAGGTTGATTCCCGTTCGAGAAACAGGATTCTCGAACGGGAATCCTGTTGCAGGCCTGGTCTCGTTCGAGACCAGGTGGTTCTCGAACGAGAACCATGCCCAAAAGGGCTGTTCTCGTTCGAGAACAAAGATGGGCCATGGAACCCTTTCGCCAAGCCCTTTTCGGACTCAATTACGGCCCGTTTCCACTCGTTTTTTTAAGTCGTTTTCTAAATAGAAAACCTAGATCACGCTGCATACAAACCATAGCCGTCTTCCTTTTACCCTTTCGCTGAGAAATCACTGTTCTTGATCGCTCTGAAGTTTTCAGAAAAATCTTGGGTAAGTTTATTTTGAATTTCAGATTTTGCTTTTGAACGGCTTTCCGTATTTTGATTCGTTCTCCTTCGTTTCTTGGTCGAATCCAGTTCCGTTTCGTCGATAAGATTATAGACACACGCCTCTACAACTCGCATCTTTGTTTTCGCCAAAACGGTACGTAATTCTATGCGATATGGTCGCCGCCGTTTCATCGTATATGTACGTGTATGTTTCTGTTTCTTGTTTGATCAATCTACTGCCGATGGGTTTCCTTCTTTTTAACCTTGATTTTGCTATTTTGAATGATTACAAATCCTTTGGAATGATTAAACGATAATAGTTTAAGTTTCCATCTAGAGTTTTACCTCACCTTTTCTAATCCTTAAATCGATGTCAGTTGTTGCTTGTTATGTTGAATCGTTGGTTACGTTCTTGATTCGATGGTATGATTTTGTTAGTTAAATTGTTAAGAGTCATGAGCTTGGTAATTGGTTGATTTGTTGTTAGATTGAAGTTGTTTTAATTGCTCAGTAATAAAGAATGGGGGATAGGTTTTGGTTTAGGCTTAGGCGGGAATGGCTCTGTTTGTTAAAAGAAGAAGATGGCTAATGGGTCACTTTAATCATTAACTTGTTTTGGTTAAATTAAATTGATCCTTTAGGTTATTTTCCTTTGTTTCGATACTAACCTTGATTTTAATTAGATAAATTGTATGTGTAATTGCTGTAACTAAAATTAATATAATTACTCGGGTAATTATAGGTAATTTTAAATTGAAAAGCCAATTTGGCTAATTTACAATTTAGCCCCTAAAGGTTTCTAAGAGCTTGTTTAAGTTAAGTTTTATCCTTTAGATTTCTAATTGATTTTTAATTAGTAAATTAAGAATGGAAAATTTATTGGATTTTATAATTGACTAAAGTACCATTTAGCCCTTAGTGTTTAAAGTACAGTTTAGTCCCTATTTGGCTAAAGTACAGTTTAGTCCCTAAACTTTTATAACTTATCTAATTAAGCTTTTGGGTTGTAATTTGGGTTACTTGAACTATAAGATATTAAATTCTATTTAATATAGATAATTGTTTTATCAAGCATTTTTAATTTATAAACTCGGGTTTATAAAGTTAATAAGTTTCGTTTGGGTTAGACTATGGTCACTCAACAAGTGGGAAGAAGCTTGGTAGTTTTGATAACTCGGCTGACTCACTTATATGGATTTAACTCGGATTTATTTAAATTAATTTATATACCATTTTAAATATGTTTATATGATTGTATTTTATAACTTGGGTTATATTTGGAATGCATTTAATATACGTGTTTATTAAATGTGACTTGGTTTTGCGTTGTGCTAGTCCTATGTGGTGTCTAGTACTCTTTAGAGTTAGGGTCTGATTTTAATTATGATTTTAATATTTTATTTAGACCCGTCGACTGTTCGTACTTCAGAGGCGAACCAGAGTTAGATTGCTTGTCAGGATCACGTGGATTTAGCAAGCAGTGAGTTTATATATCTATTTACCTCTTTATTAAGGAAATGTATTATTTTGTATATATATATATATGTATAAGCAGCTTTTGAACTGTTTTCGGCATTGTGGATTTGGTTTGGAACGTGCTACTCGATGGGCATCATCGGGACTGCGTGCGCACCGGTAATGATTATGGTAATGAGGTAGGTTTGAGATACGTCTCACCTTAGTGAGGGCACCGGTGGAAGATACGTCTCCTGGGCACACTATTTATTAAGTGATAGTCGGGGATCGGTTATTGAGATACGTCTCACCGACACGACAATGGATTTAGAATTGTGGTTTAGGGTTTCATTGATAATCCATAATGAAAATGTTTTATTAAACGTTTTTAAGGTTTTTAACTTAATAAATGTAAATGGTTATATAAACTCTACTCAGTAAATCTGACCCCGTTGTTTTCCCAAATTTTCCAGGTTTATGATTTGAGCTTTGGTCGATCTCCGTTTCTTCATTCTCGGAGGTTCTTTATTTATTTCAGAAATAAAGTGTCGAACTATTTTAAACTCTTAGACCGCAGTAGTAGTTTCATATTATTCATGTTTTAGTCTTACATTTATATTTTAGACTATTGTTGTTGGATTGGTCCAACTATTACTTATCGCTTGTGGCATGATTCAGTGTTATGGAATTTATATTATATTGCCATGTTGGAGTTTATTTGAGATAAAGCGTACTTTATATATATGCTGTTTATCTGTACTGCTAGATTAGGCTGAAGTCTCGGTTGCCCCCGAGCATGTGGTTTTCTGCAGGTACTTTGTTTTAAATGTAATTAAGTTGTTATCCGCAAGGCTTGCTACGGGTTTTGGTACAACCATACCCATACCCTAGCGCCGGTCACGATTCTTGAAAATGGGTCGTGACAAAATCATTGTTGGGCTATTTAAGTTAGGAATTCGTTGATCATATAGGATGTTCTATGCTCAATCCTTTGCAGATTATATTGGTTATTTATCTTAATGAGTATTGTTTTACTGCAAGATGCTTAAGTGCTTTTTGCATGTGTGAACAATTCGTGACCTATATTACTATGTCGTTATTTTGTCTCTCTTTAAGTTATGCCATGGTAGTTTTGTGCTCGTTTGCCTCATTGTGTGAAGTGTCACGTGAGGACACTTTTCGCTAGTTTTCTTTGGCATAACTTTTGGCATTGGTATCGATGTGCGTTTTAAAACTTTGTTTTGACCCTGCGATTAGTTTAGATATACTAATTGGTTTAGTTGGATCGAAAGTGTGGACTCTGGAAATCGAAGTTATTAATTTTGTCATCAAGAAATTAGAGGTGCGATTCTCAAGAGCTGTTTGCATATTCAAATTCTGAATATGTCCTGGTCAGAGAAAGGCGATCTGAGTTATATTACTCGGCACCGGTATAATAATTCTTCTCATGAGTGTTTGCCTCGTGCGGAGAAATATTGAGCGCTATGCATTTCACGTCGGGCTCGATTGTGATAAATTGTAGTATCAATCTTTCGGCTTTTGGCATTCTGTATGGAAATTGTGTTCGAGGTAGATCAATGTAGTAATGCACTAGTGTTTTCATTAGGTAGATCGTTGAATCACCGAAACTGATGGTGAAGCTGTGAAGGCAGTCGTATTGCTTTGTTTCTCCTTGGAGAATTTTCAATTTATTTGAGATGGAATATGTCGGTAGGTAAAAAAAAATTAGTTTCATTGCTGATGTGGGCTAATTTGTTAAGGACGATTCAGATTTGTGGACTAGAATAATGGAGATGGACAATTTGTCAAGATGGACGAATGCACGTCTTACAGAGTGTAATGTCTAGAAAATGTTTCAAAGAAAAATTGATTTCAAATATGAAGTTATTAAAGAAATTGAAATGTTTTTATCACGTAATTGTGCGCAGGCATGTCATGAACATGCATTTGAAATGCCACGAATAGGAATTTGCATTGAGCATTGAGTATGATCAATAATTAAAAGAGAAATAAATAATTGATACATGCATTTAGAACATTCATCACGGCATTAAATTATTAGGGTTGAATGCAACTCTTTGGGGATGAGAGCTGTCATCACCCTGGCGCATAATTATGTAAAATAAATTTTATCAGTGAAACTTTTCAAGAAAAAATGTTTTGTTATAAACTCGCGAGTTATACTGGGAAAATGGTGTTTAAAAGGTCATTAAATTTCAAACGGTTTTGAAATTGTTATTTGGTTGGAAACTAGACAAATACTCTGTGATGACGGTTGTGATTAGGAGAAGTTGCTTTGTAAGGATTTATTCAATTTTGTTGGAGTATCAATAATTGGTAAATAGAAACTATGATTATAAGGTTGCACTCGAGGTTTAGTTCGGATTTAAGAATTGTGTCAGCTTAGAGTATGCATTCGAGGATTTTTGATTTAAGGAAATTGGTTATGCTCTGCGTGTTTATTTAAACTGAAAGATTTAAAAGGACTTTTGTTTTACAGATTCGATTTCTGTACTTTTTTTATACCGATATGAAATTTTTTCGTAAATAAAGGAATTTTTATTTGTGAGATTTGAACTTTTGAAAAATGATGAAACTTTGCCAGTTTTGATTTAAGAGCGGATTTTAAATTGTTCTAAATGAATGATGTTATATAATCATGAAATTATTTAAAAGTAAATTGAGAGTATTTTATTTTGTTGATACATTTACGAACAAAAGGATTTTTCAACGGGTTAATTATTTTCAGTTGAAAATTTAATTTAATTTGAGGTGCTAGTGATTTCAAATTAAAGGCGGACGGTGTTATTATATATTTGTGTTTACGGAAAGCGTCTTTCTAAAAAAATTTTATTTTAAACATAACCAATAATATGATAAATTGCGATTTGATCTAAATGATCTTCTATAGGATTCGAGGTTATAGTGTTTGATAAAAAAAATTGAGGATGAAAAATTTTGTTATCAGAAGTTTAAGTTAGGATTTCCTTAGAAATATATGTGTTTTCGTACATCTTGATTCGCGAAGTTGATGATATTATTGAACTAATTTTAGTTAGTTGAATAGAGATGATTTTAGTGGTGTTTAATTTTCAGCCGTTAGTTGTGAGAGCTTATATAATCAGGACGACATTTTGGGTTGTTGTATGCTTGTTAACGGGAATTTTAAGTTTCTCATGAGGTATTTAGTGTTGTGATCACAGAATGATATAGTGCATAGGCGTTAAGAGATGTAAGATTATTTTCAGTGAGAGTATCTGTATGTTTCGGTTTGTAGCATTGGAGTTTGGCTTAGTAAGATTATGATTTGAATTTTGGGATTGTTCCTACACGTGTAGTGTTGCTTTGGTGGTCTTTGAGACTTGACCTTGTTATTTTCGAAATTTTTCCTCGTATAGCGTATTGGTTATTCCCGGTTAGAAAATGAATTTTTAATTCGTTCACCCGTGGTGTTTGAGAAGTCGTTGATGTACCAAATTGTTGAACTCAGAATTATTTCGCGTATGTGTGTGGTGACCATTCGAGTTTTTAAATCAGTATTAAACTCGAGATCGAATTTCTCTAAGTTGGGGAGAATGTAATACCCCATATATTTTTCACCGTGTTTTCGGTTGATTTATGTTTCGTTTCGCTTTGACTCTCCTCAGTTTTCATTGTGGTAGGATTACTCTTAATGAGAGTTTGTTTAATCTAGTGAGATTGCGGTTGTGTTTTGCTTAGGTTGAATTAGGCAGTGTTATTTTGTTTCCGTTGAGTTGTCACTGGTCGTAAAGTGATTTTGGGAATCTGAAATTGTTACGATTAGTTGTTTTTTTTCGTTCCGTTGAGGATGCGTTGCTCCGTATTTTTAGAGTTACGTGTGATTTGTTTTGCGTGATAAAATTGATTTTATATTACTTTGGTTTATGGTAAATTCGAGTACGAATTTTTAATAAGTTGGGGAGAATGTAATACTCCGTGTTTTTCTTTTTATTACTATTAAATTATTTCAAATTTTAATTTTAAATTTTTGCATTACGTCAAGTTTAGGTAATTTATTATTAATTTTATTATATATTTTTACTTAATTTTATTTTAGTCGCCCGTTGATTTGGTCGTAGTTCGATTCGTATTTAATTTGTATTATTAAATTTTTAAAAAAAGATAAATGAATACATTTCATGCAAAACAACCTCATGCATTCCTTATTTAAACCCACGTTTTTTTTGCCATTAAAATTGTAACAATGTAACAAGCCCATGCAAATTACTTGCATGAAAAGTCCATGCACATTGTTATTAAGAATTAAATTAATTTTGCAGCAACAATTGCGTGTTTGGTTTTCTTATATATATATATATTCATATATAGGTCTTATTTTAATCCAAATTTTTCCTTTTATTCCTCCTAACCCTAGCTGTCGTCATTAGCTCTTAATCGCTGTTAATCTTTGAACAAATCATCATCAAACTCTTGTGTTCAATCGGTAAGAGTTGTTCTTAGTTTTCTGTTTTAAGTTTATTATCGGCACTTCCGTAATTTGAATCGTTCTCTTTCGTTTTAGCGTAATATTTGGATCCGTTTCGTCCTAGTTGAAGTAGACTCGCGCTTCTACGATTCCCAACCTTGTTTTCGCTAAATGGTACGTAAACAATCCCGTTACAGTCGCCGCCGTCTCGCCGTTTTTATTTGTTATTGACTGTTTCGTTTTGATTTCTTGTTGCCAATTTTCTGGATCATGTTTGTTGGTTTGATTCTTGATGTTTGGTGTGTGTAATCTCCTGTATCATGAGTTTGTGGCTGAATCATGCTTATTGGTTTGATTTTGTTTTTGATGTTTCAGTTATTGGGTTGTTATTTGTTATGGTTTTGCTTCGGTTCTTACTCTCATCACTGCCATTATTATTTAAGGGTTGTTAATGAGATTGATTCTCTAATTGGGTTCCTCGTCCATTGTTTATTGTTCTTGATCCAGTTCGGATTCGATGCTGTGAGCTTATTTGCTCGATTGCCATTGTTGAGATTTGATTCTTGTTTTTGATTTTTGTTATGTTATCTATAATTTGTTAAATCCTTGATGAGTTCTTGTGATGTTGGTCTTGTGAGCAAATTGTTTTGTCCATAATGTTAGATTACTGTGATTTGAAGTTCATAAAGGAATTGTTGGCGGGTTTGGTCTTTGTGCCAAGAATTTGATTTTGCTTTAATTGATTGAAAGTGGTGATTAAATGGCAAGAATGGCCCTCAAATGATTTTGTTTTAAATCTTTTGATTTCTTAAGTTAAATATTATATATATATTGATTATTTGATTTTGATTTTAACTTAGGGATTTCATTTAAATTAGAAGTTTGATAATTTGGTAATATTATTTTTAAAATCTAAAAATAATATTTGATTCATTATAATTAAATTAATAACTATTATTATTATTATTATTATTATTATTTAATTATTATTTTGACATTTTGGCTTAGTGTGCCAATTTGGTTAAATTTATAATTTAGCTATTTAATTATTTATTAAATTATTTTAGCAATGAGATTTGTTGGTAATTATTAATTACTTGGTTAATTATGTTTTACTTTAATTATTTACTGGGCGTGTCAATTTGACGCTTGAGATTTTGAACGTTTTTTTTTAATTTATTTTAATTAATTAAATTTGTTATAACTTGGGTTACTTGAAGTTAAAGCTATTGGGTTCCGTTTTAAATATTGATTTATTATTTTATCAAAGTTGTTTCTACAATTATAAACTATGGTTTATAATTGGACATAATTATATTTATTTTATCAAAGTGATTTTTGGGAATTATAAACTTTGGTTTATATATTGATAAAAAAATATTTTGGGTCGGGTTAGACTTGGGTCACTCGACATGTGAGGTAGCTTGGTAGTTATTAGTAACTTGGCTAACCTACTATTTGAGAAATTGATTTAAGTTATTATTTAAATATTATTTAAGTAATATTTTTCGGAACAGATTTTAAAGCGGGAACTCAATAGACTTGATTTATTTAATTATTTGAATATTGTGTTACTCGATGTTGTTCGTATTTTGACTCGGGTCATTATATGATTAATTGTTTATCCTGCTTGGCTATGCTTGTGCTTGACTTGGTATTGTGCTAGTCCTATGTGGTGTCTAGTGCTCTCTAGAGTTAGGGGTTGATTTTAATATTGGTTTCTACTCTGTTCTTAGACTCGTCGACTACTCGTGCTTCGGAGTCGAATCAGGTTTTGTCGCTTGCCAGGTTTTCACATGGATTAGCAAGCAGTGAGTTTGTAGTGCTATTTACCGCTTTATTAAGTACCAAAATTTATTTTTAGTATTATAAATGTATTGAATTTTTTTAAGCGATTATGGATCTGGATTGAAACGAGCTACTCGATAGGCTTGTATCGAGACTGTGTGCACCGGTATATACTCTGGGATCTGCAGACTATGGTTTTGCTTACGCTGGTAATTTGACAAGGAATTGTTCCCGTCCACTTTGGGTTTATTTTCGGTATGATATGTCATACTCACGCTGGGATCATTTCAAAACTGTATTTCTATAATCATATTATATTAGTATAAAATGTTTTGATTTAAGGGTTTTAAACTTAATAAATGTAAATAGTATTGCGAACTCATCTCAGTATATCTGACCCCGTTGTTTTCCCAAATTTTCCAGGTTTATAATTTGAAAGCCGGTCCACCCCGATTCTTTTGATTCCTCAGAGGTTTTATGTTATTTAAACTAGTCATTGTTTTCGAACTCTTAGACCGCAGTAGAACTAGTTTATATATTATATTTGTTATTGCACTTTGAAATTATCGATTTGATCGATTGTTTATTATTGGCATGTTTACTCTGAATTATTTTAATATTATATTTAGGGCATGCTGTTGAGCATTTTTGGATATTTAAGTTATTTATATTAAGACTGTAATATAAATTGCTAGACTTAGGTTGGAGCCTCGGTTGCCCCCGAGCAGTTTCTGCAGGTTAATGTGTTTGATTGATTTCCGCGAGGCATTCTACGGGCTTTGGTACGACCATACCCATACCCTAGCGCCGGTCACGATTCATGAAATTGAGTCGTGACATGTTAGGAAACAAATCCTAATGTTTCATCTTTTTAGCGATTTAAGCCAAATGTTTAAAACGTTACGAAACAAAGACTAACGTTTCACCTTTTTAGTGATTTAAATCAAACATTTTAAACGTTTCGAAATAAATCCAAATGTTTTACCTTTTTAGCGATTTAAGCCAAACGTTTAAAACATTAAGAAACAATCCAAGCAATTTACCTTTTTATCGATTTATGCAAATGTTTAAAATGTTACGAAACAAATACAAACGTTTAGAAACTTACGAAACAAATACTAAAGTTTACCTTTTTAGCGATTTATGCAAAACGTTTAAAACGTTACAAAACAAATCCAAACGTTTACCTTTTTAGCGATTTAAGCGAAACATTTAAAATGTTACGAAACAAATCCAAACGTTTAAAATGTTACGAAACAAATTCAAACGTTTCACCTTTTTAGAGATTTAAGCCAAATATTTACAAACGTTACGAAACAAATCCTAACGTATTCACCTTTTTAGCGATTTAAGCCAAATGTTTAAAACGTTACGAAAGAAATCCTAACGTTTCACCATTTTAGCGAATTAAACCAAATTATATAAAACGTTGCAAAACCAATCCAAACGTTTCGAAACAAATCCAAACGTTTCACCTTTTTAGCAATATAAGCCAAACATGTAAAATGTTAAGAAACCAATCCAAACGTTTAAAATCTTACAAAACAAATCCTAACCTTTCACCTTTTTAGCTATTTAAGCTAAACATTTAAAACATTACGAAACAAATCATAACATTTCACCTTTTTAACGATTTAAACCAAACGTTTAAAACGTTTCGAAACAAATCCTAACGTCTCATCTTATTAGTAATTTTAGCCAAACGTTTAAAACGTTATAACACAAATCCAAACGTTTAAAATGTTACGAAACAAATCCTCCCGTTTGACCTTTTTAGAGATCTAAGCCAAACGTTTAAAACTTTACAAAGCAAATCCAAATATTTTACCTTTTTAGCGATTTAAGAAACACGTTTAAAGTGTTAAGAAACAAATCCAAACTTTTAAAATGTTACGAAATAAATGCTAAAGTTTCCCCTTTTTAGCGATTTAAGCCAAACCGTTTAAAACGTTTCGAAATAAATCTTAACGATTCACCTTTTTAGCGATTTAAGCCAAACGTTTAGAACGTTTAGAAACAAATTCAAACGTTTCATCTTTTTAGAAATTTAAGCCAAATGTTTAAAACGTTAAGAAACCAATCCAAACGTTTAAAACGTTACAAAACAAATCCTAATGTTTCCCCTTTTTAGGGATTTAAGCCAAACGTTTAAACGTTACGAAACAAATCCTAACATTTCACCTGTTGAATTAAGACAAATGTTTAAAACGTTACTAAACAAATCCTAACGTTTCATCTTTTTAGCAATTTAAGCCAAACATATAAAACATTGCGACACAAATCCAAACATTTAAAACGTTACGAAACGAATCCTAACATTTGACCTTTTTAGCAATTTAAGCCAAACGTTTAAAACGTTACAAAACAAATACAAATGTTTTACCTTTTAACGATTTAAGCAAAACGTTTAAATTGTTATGAAACAAATCTAAACGTTTAAAACGTTATGAAATAAATTCTAACGTTTCACCTTTTAGCGATTTAAGCTAAATGTTTAAAATGTTACGAATGCAGTTCTAATGTTTCACCATTTTAGAAATTTAAGCCAAACGTTTAAAACGTTACGACACAAATTCAAACATTTTAAACGTTAAGAAACAAATCCTAACGTTTCCTATTTTTAGCGATTTAAGCCAAACGTTTAAAACGTCATAAAACCAATCCAAACATTTTATTTTTTTAGCGATTTAAGCAAAACTTTTAAAATTTTACGAAACAAATCCAAAAGTTTAGAACGTTATGAAACAAATCCTAACGTTTCACTTATTTAACAATTTAAGCCAAACGTTTAAAATGATACAAATAAATCCAAACATTTTACCTTTTTAGTGATTTAAGCAAAACGTTTAAAATGTTACGGAAAAAATTCAAGCGTTTAGAACGTTACGAAATAAATCCTAACGTTTCACTTTTTTAGCGACTTAAGCCAAATGTTTAAAACGTTAAGAAACAAATCCTAACATTTCACCTTTTAAGCGATTTAAGCCAAACGTTTAAAGCGTTACGAAACAAATCCAAACATTTAAAACGTTACAAAACAAATCCTAACGTTTGACCTTTTTACGGATTTAAGCCAAACGTTTAAAATATTAAATTTTTTTGAAATGTTTTACCTATTTAGCAATATAAGAAATACGTTTACAATGTTACGAAACAAATGTGAACGTTTAAAACGTTTTAAACGTTACGAAACAAACCCTAACGTTTCACCTTTTTAACGATTTAAGCCAAACGTTTAAAACGTTACGAAACAAATCCTAACAATTCACCTTTTTAGCGATTTAAGCCAAACGTTTAAAACGTTACGAAACAAATCCTAATGTTTCACCTTTTCAGCAATTTAAGTCAAATGCTTAAAACATTACGACACAAATCCAAAAACGTTTAAAACGTTACGAAACAAATCCTAGTGCTTAACCTTTTAAGCAATTTATGCCAAACGTTTAAAACGTTAAAAACAAATCGAAATGTTTTACCGTATTAGCAATTTAAGCAAAACATTTAAAATCTTATGAAACAAATCTAAACATTTAAAACGTTACAAAACAAATGCTAACGTTTCACCTTTTTAGCGATTTAAGCCAAACGTTTAAAACGTTACGACACATATCCAAACATTTAAAGCGTTAAGAAACAAACCCTAACATTTGACCTTTTTAGCGATTTAAGCCAAACATTTAAAACATTACAAAACAAATACATATGTTTTGCCTTTTTAGCGATTTAAGAAAAACGCTTGAAATGTCACAAAACAAATCTAAACGTTTAAAACGTTACGAAACAAATGCTAACGTTTAACCTTTTTAGCAATTTAAGCTAAATGTTTAAAACGTTACGAATGAAATCCTTACTTTTCACCTTTTTAGCAATTTAAGCCAAATGTTTAAAACTTTACGACACAAATCCAAACGTTTAAAATGTTGCTAAACAAATCCTAAAGTTTCACCTTTTTAGAGACTTAATCCAAACATTTAAGACGTTATAAAAGAAATCCAAACATTTTATTCTTTTAGCGATTTAAAAAAATCCCAATTTTTAGAACGTTACGAAACAAATCCTAACGTTTCACCATTTTAACGATTTAAGCCAAACGTTTAAAATGTAACAAAACAAATCCAAACGTTTCCCCTTTTTAGCGATTTAAGACAAACGTTTAAAATGGTAAGAAATAATCCAAACGCTTAAAACGAAACAAATCCTAACGCTTCACCTTTTTAGAGATTTAAGCTAAACTCTTAAAACGTTACGAAAGAAATCCTAACGTTTCACCTTTTGAGCGATTTAAGCCTAACGTTAATAATGTTGCGAAATAAATCCAAACGTTTTAAATGTTACAAAACAAATCCTAACATTTCACCTTTTCAGCGATTGATGCCAAACGTATACAAACATTACGAAATAAATCCAAACGTTTTCCTTTTTTAGCGATTTAAGCCAAACGTCTACAAATATTACGAAACAAATCGAAACGTTCACCTTTTTAGCGATTTAAGTCGAACGTTTACAAACGTTACTAAACAAATCCAAACGTTTAACCTATTTAGCGATTTAAGACAAACGTTTAAAACGTTGCAAAACAAATAAAAATGTTTCACCTTTGTAGCGATTTAAGCCAAACGTTTACAAACGTTAGGTAACAAATCAAAATGTTACCCCTTTTTTAGCTATTTAAGCTAAACGTTTAAAATGTTACGAAACCAATCCAAACGTTTAAAACGTTATGAAACAAATCCTAACGCTTCACTTTTTTAGCGATTTAAGCCAAACGTTTAAAACTTTACAAAACAAAGCCTAACATTTCACCTTCTTTAGCAATTTAAGCCAAACGTTTAAAACGTTTTGAAACAAATCCTAACGTTTCACCTTTTTAGCGATTTAAGACAAACGTTTTAAACGCTGCGAAATAAATCCTAACATTTCATCTTTTTTGCAATTTATCTCGAACGATAAAAACGTTACGACACAAATCCAAACGTTTAAAAACATTATGAAACAATTCCTAACATTTCATCTTTTTAGCAATTTATGCCGAACGTTCAAAACGTTACGACACAAATCCAAACGTTTAAAACGTTATGAAACAAATCATAACGTTTCACCTTTTTAGCGATTCAAGCCAAACGTTTAAAATGTTACAAAACAAATCCAAATGTTTCACCTTTTTAGCGATTTATGTAAAACGTTTAAAATATTACGAAACAAATCCAAACGTTTTAAACGTTATGAAACAAATGCTAATGTTTCACCTTTTTAACGATTTAAGCCAAACATTTAAAACGTTAAGAATGAAATCCTAACTTTCACCTTGATAGCTATTTCAGCAAAACTTATAAAATGTTACGACACAAATTCAAACGTTTTACCTTTTTTAGGGATTTAAGCAAAATGTTTAAAATGTAACAAAATAAATCCAAACGTTTTACCTTATTTAGGGATTTAAGCAAAACGTTTAAAATGTTACGAAACAAATCCAAACATTTAGAATGTTACGAAACAAATCCTAACATTTCACCTTATTAGCGATTTAAGCCAAACTTTAAAAATGTTACACAATAAATCCAAACGTTTCACCTTTTTAGCGATTTAAGCCAAACGTTTAAAATGTTACGAAACAAATCTAAACGTTTATTATAAAACAAACACTAATGTTTCACCTTTTTAGCGATTTAAGCCAAACTTTTAAAACGTTACGAAACAAATTCAAACGTTATACCTTTTTAGCGATTTAAGCCATACGTTGAAAATGTTATGAAAAAAATCTGAATGTTTAACACGTTACGAAACAAATCCTAACGTTTCACCTTTTTAGCGATTGAAGCCAAACGAATACAAACGTTACAAAATAAATTCAAATGTTTCCCCTTTTTAGCGATTTAAACAAAAGTTTACTAACGTTACAAAACAAATCCAAACGTTTCACCTTTTTAGCGATTTAAGCCAAACGTTTAAAACGTTATGAAACTAATCCAAATGCTTAAAACATTACGAAATAAATCTTAACGTTCACCCTTTTAGTCAAACATTTAAAACGTTACGAAATAAATCCTAGCATTTCACCTTTTTAGCGATTTAAGCCAAACTATATAACATTACGAAACAAATCATAACGTTTCACCTTTGTAGCGATTTAAGCAAACGTTTAAAATGATTCAAAATAAATCCAAACATTTCACCTTTTTAGCAATTTAAGCAAAACGTTTAAAACGTTACGAAACAAATCATAACGTTTCACCATTTAGCGATTTAAGCCAAACGTTTAAAATGTTACGAAACAAATCCTAACATTTCAACTTTTTGGCAATTTAAGCCAAACAAATAAAACGTTACGACACAAATCCAAACGTTTAAAACTTTATGACACAAATCCTAACATTTGACCTTTTTTGCAATTTAAGCCAAATGTTTAAGACGTTACAAAACGAATTCAAATGTTTTACCTTTTTAACGATTTAAGTAAAACGTTTAAAATGTTACGAAACAAATTCAAACGTTTAAAACGTTACAAAACAAATGCTAACGTTTCACCTTTTTAGCAATTTAAGCCAAATGTTTAAAATGTTACGAATGAAATCCTAACATTTCACCTTTTTAGTAATTAAAGCCAAACCTATAAAACGTTACGACACAAATCCAAACGTTTATAACGTTACGAAGCAAATCCAAACGTTTTACATTTTTAGCGATTTAAGCCAAATGTTTAAAACGTTACAAAACAAATCCAAATGTTTTACATTTTTAGCGATTTAAGAAAAACGTTTAAAATGTTACGAAACAAATCCAAACATTTAGAACGTTGCGAAACAAATCCTAACGTTTCACCTTGTTAGCTATTTAATCCAAACGTTTAAAACGTTACAAAACAAATCGAAACGTTTTACATTTTTAAACGATTTAAGCCAAATATTTAATACGTTACCAAGCAAATCGAGTTAAAAACAAAACAAATCCTAACGTTTCACCTTTATAGTGAATTAAGCCAAACTTTTAAAACGTTATGAAACAAATCCTAACGTTAGACCTTTTTAACGATTTTTGCGAAACGTTTAAAATGTTATGAAACAAATTGAAACGTTTAAAACGTTACGACACAAATCCTAACGTTTCACCTTTTTAGCAAACCAATCCAAACGTATTCAAACGTTAAGAAAAAAATCCAAATGTTTCCCCTTTTTAGTGATTTAAGCCAAACGTTTACAAACTTTACGAAAAAAATCCAAATATTTCACCTTTTTAACGATTTAAGCCAAACGTTTAAAACGTTACGAAACCAATCCAAACGTTTGAAACGTCACAAAACTAATCCAAACGTTTAAACGTTACAAAACAAATCCAAACGTTTGACCTTTTCAGCGATTTAAGCCAAACGTTTAAAACGTTGCGAAACAAATCCATATGTTTAACCTTTTTAGCGATTTAAGCCAAATATTTACAAACGTTAGGAAACAAATCCAAACGTTTCATCATTTTAGCTATTTAAGCCAAACATTTAAAACGTTACGAAACCAATCCTAACGCTCAAAACATTACAAAACAAATTCTAACGTGTCACCTTTTTAGCGATTTATGCCAAACATTTAAAAAATTACTAAACAAATTCTAATGTTTCCGCCATTTAGAGATTTAAGCCAAACGTTTAAAACATTATGAAACGAATCCTAACATTCCCCTTTCAACAATTAAGCCAAACGTTTAAAATGTTATGACACAAATCCAAACGTTTAAAACATTACGAAATAAATCCTAACTTTTGATATTTTTAGCGATTTAAGCCAGACGTTTAAAACGTTACAAAACAAATCAGAATCTTTTACCTTTTTAGCGATTTAAGCAAAACCATTAAAATGTTACGAAACAAATCCAAACGTTTAAAATGTTACAAAACCAATTCAAACGTTTTAAATGTCACGATACCAACCAAATAATTAAAACATTACAAAACAAATCCTAACGTTTCACCTTATTAGCGATTTAAGCCAAACGTTTAAAATGTCACGACACAAATCTAAACGTTTAAAACGTAACGAAACAAATCCTAACGTTTGACCTTTTGAGCGATTTAAGCCAAACGTTTAAAACGTTACATAACAAATTAGAATGTCCTCCCTTTTTGGTGATTTAAACCAAACGTTTAAAACGTTACGAAACAAATCCAAACGTTTATAACGTTACTAATAAATTCTAATGTTTCATCTTTTTAGCGATTTAAGCCAAACGTTTAAAACGATACAAAAAAATCCAAACGTTTTACCTTTTTAGCGATTTAGTCGAAACGTTCAAAATGTTACAAAACAAATCCAAACGTTTAGAACGTTACGAAACAAAATCCGAACGTTACACATTTTTAGTGATTTAAGCCTAACGTTTAAATTGTTACGAAACAAATCCAAACGTTTAAAACTAGACAATCCCTATTGTTTCATCTTTGCAATGATTTAAGCCAAACGTTTAAAATGTCACGAAACAAATCCAAACGTTTAAGACGAAACAAAACCAAACATTTCACCTTTTAAGCGGTATAATTCAATTGTTTAAAACGTTACGAAAAAATCCTAACGTCTCACCTTTTTAGCGATTTAAGCAAAACATTTAAAATGTTACGAAACAAATCCAAACTTTTAAAACGTTACGAAACAAATCCTAACGTTTTACCTTTTTACCGATTTAAGCCAAACGTTTAAAATGTTAAAAAAATTTGAAATGTTTTACCTATTTAGCAATATAAGCAATACGTTTACAATGTTACGAAACAAATGTGAACGTTTAAAACGTTACGAAACAAACCCTAACGTTTCACCTTTTTAACGATTTAAGCCAAACGTTTAAAACGTTACGAAACAAATCCTAACAATTCACCTTTTTAGCGATTTAAGCCAAACGTTTAAAACGATACGAAACAAATCCTAACGTTTCACCTTTTCAGCAATTTAAGTCAAACGTTTAAAACGTTACGACACAAATCCAAAAACGTTTAAAACGTTACGAAACAAATTCTAGTGTTTAACCTTTTAAGAAATTTATGCCAAACGTTTAAAACGTTAAAAACAAATCGAAATGTTTTACCGTATTAGCAATTTAAGCAAAAGATTTAAAATCTTATGAAACAAATCTAAACATTAAAAACGTTACAAAACAAATGCTAACGTTTCACCTTTTTAGCGATTTAAGCCAAACGTTTAAAATGTTACGACACATATCCAAACATTTAAAGCGTTAAGAAACAAACCCTAACATTTGACCGTTTTAGCGATTTAAGCCAAACATTTAAAACATTACAAAACAAATATATATGTTTTGCCTTTTTAGCGATTTAAGAAAAACGCTTGAAATGTTACAAAACAAATCTAAACGTTTAAAACGTTACGAAACAAATGCTAACGTTTAACCTTTTTAGCAATTTAAGCTAAACGTTTAAAACGTTACGAATGAAATCCTAACTTTTCACCTTTTTAGCAATTTAAGCCAAACGTTTAAAACGTTACGACACAAATCCAAACGTATAAAACGTTGCTAAACAAATCCTAAAGTTTCACCTTTTTAGATACTTAATCCAAACATTTAAGACCTTATAAAAGAAATCCAAACATTTTATTCTTTTAGCGATTTAAAAAAATCCCAATGTTTAGAACGTTACGAAACAAATCCTAACGTTTCACCATTTTAACGATTTAAGCCAAACGTTTAAAACGTAACAAAACAAATCCAAACGTTTCCCCTTTATAGCGATTTAAGACAAACGTTTAAAATGGTAAGAAATAATCCAAACGCTTAAAACGAAACAAATCCTAACGCTTCACCTTTTTAGAGATTTAAGCCAAACTTTTAAAACGTTACGAAAGAAATCCTAGGGTTTCATCTTTTGAGCGATTTAAGCCTAACGTTAATAATGTTGCGAAATAAATCCAAACGTTTTACATGTGACAAAACAAATCCTAACATTTCACCTTTTCAGCGATTGATGCCAAACGTATACAAACATTACGAAATAAATCCAAACGTTTTCCCTTTTTAGCGATTTAAGCCAAACTTCTACAAATATTATGAAACAAATCGAAACGTTTCACCTTTTTAGCGATTTAAGTCGAACGTTTACAAACGTTACGAAACAAATCCAAACGTTTAACCTATTTAGCGATTTAAGACAAACGTTTAAAACGTTGCAAAACAAATAAAAATGTTTCACCTTTGTAGCTATTTAAGCCAAACGTTTACAAACGTTAGGTAACAAATCCAAACGTTTCCCCTTTTTTAGCTATTTAAGCTAAACGTTTAAAACGTTACGAAACCAATCCAAACGTTTAAAACGTTATGAAACAAATCCTAACGCTTCACCTTTTTAGCGATTTAAGCCAAACGTTTAAAACTTTACAAAACAAAGCCTAACATTTCACCTTCTTTAGCAATTTAAGCCAAACGTTTAAAACGTTTTGAAACAAATCCTAACGTTTCACCTTTTTAGCGATTTAAGACAAACGTTTAAACATTGTGACACAATTCCTAACATTTCATCTTTTTAGCAATTTATGCCGAACGTTCAAAACGTTACGACACAAATCCAAACGTTTAAAACGTTATGAAACAAATCATAACGTTTCACCTTTTTAGCGATTCAAGCCAAACGTTTTAAATGTTACAAAACAAATCCAAATGTTTCACCTTTTTAGCGATTTATGTAAAACGTTTAAAATATTACGAAACAAATCCAAAAGTTTAAAACGTTATGAAACAAGTGCTAAAATTTCACCTTTTTAACGATTTAAGCCAAACGTTTAAAACGTTACGAATGAAATCCTAACTTTCACCTTGATAGCTATTTCAGCCAAACTTTTAAAATGTTACGACACAAATTCAAACGTTTTACCTTTTTTAGGGATTTAAGCAAAACGTTTAAAATGTAACAAAACAAATCCAAACGTTTTACCTTATTTAGGGATTTAAGCAAAACGTTTAAAATTTACGAAACAAATCCAAACATTTAGAACGTTACGAAACAAATCCTAACGTTTCACCTTATTAGCGATTTAAGCCAAACTTTAAAAACGTTACACAATAAATCCAAACGTTTCACCTTTTTAGCGATTTAAGCCAAACGTTTAAAATGTTACGAAACAAATCTTAACGTTTAATATAAAAGAAACACTAACGTTTACCTTTTTAGCGATTTAAGCCAAACTTTTAAAACGTTACGAAACAAATTCTAATGTTATACCTTTTTAGCGATTTAGGCCATACGTTTAAAATGTTATGAAACAAATCTGAATGTTTAACACGTTACGAAACAAATCCTAACGTTTCACCTTTTTAGCGATTGAAGCCAAACGAATACAAACGTTACAAAATAAATTCAAATGTTTCCCCTTTTTAGCGATTTAAACGAAAGTTTACTAACGTTACAAAACAAATCCAAACGTTTCACCTTTTTAGCGATTTAAGCCAAACGTTTAAAACGTTATGAAACTAATCCAAATGCTTAAAACATTACGAAATAAATCTTAACGTTCACCCTTTTAGTCAAACATTTAAAACGTTATGAAATAAATCCTAGCATTTCACCTTTTTAGCGATTTAAGCCAAACTATATAACATTACGAAACAAATCATAACGTTTCACCTTTGTAGCGATTTAAGCAAACGTTTAAAATGATTCAAAATAAATCCAAACATTTCACCTTTTTAGCAATTTAAGCAAAACGTTTAAAACGTTACGAAACAAATCATAACGTTTCACCATTTAGCGATTTAAGCCAAACGTTTAAAATGTTACGAAACAAATCCTAACATTTCAACTTTTTGGCAATTTAAGCCAAACAAATAAAACGTTACGACACAAATCCAAACATTTAAAACTTTATGACACAAATCCTAACATTTGACCTTTTTTGCAATTTAAGCCAAATGTTTAAGACGTTAGAAAACGAATTCAAATGTTTTACCTTTTTAACGATTTAAGTAAAACGTTTAAAATGTTACGAAACAAATTCAAACGTTTAAAACGTTACAAAACAAATGCTAACGTTTCACCTTATTAGCAATTTAAGCCAAATGTTTAAAATGTTACGAATGAAATCCTAACATTTCACCTTTTAGTAACTAAAGCCAAACCTATAAAACGTTACGACACAAATCCAAACGTTTATAACGTTACGAAGCAAATCCAAACGTTTTACATTTTTAGCGATTTAAGCCAAATGTTTAAAACGTTACAAAACAAATCCAAATGTTTTACATTTTTAGCGATTTAAGAAAAACGTTTAAAATGTTACGAAACAAATTCAAACGTTTAGAACGTTGCGAAACAAATCCTAATGTTTCACCTTGTTAGCTATTTAATCCAAACGTTTAAAACGTTACAAAACAAATCGAAACGTTTTACATTTTTAAACGATTTAAGCCAAATGTTTAATACGTTACCAAGCAAATCGAGTTAAAAACTAAACAAATCCTAACGTTTCACCTTTTTAGTGAATTAAGCCGAACTTTTAAAACGTTATGAAACAAATCCTAACGTTAGACCTTTTTAACGATTTTTGCGAAACTTTTAAAATGTTACGAAACAAATTGAAACGTTTAAAACGTTACGACACAAATCCTAACGTTTCACCTTTTTAGCAAACCAATCCAAACGTATTCAAATGTTAAGAAAAAAATCCAAATGTTTCCCCTTTTTAGTGATTTAAGCCAAACGTTTACAAACGTTACGAAAAAAATCCAAATAATTCACCTTTTTAGCGATTTAAGCCAAACGTTTAAAACGTTACGAAATCAATCCAAACGTTTGAAACGTCACAAAACTAATCCAAACATTTAAACGTTACAAAACAAATCCAAACGTTTGACCTTTTCAGCGATTTAAGCCAAACGTTTAAAACGTTGCGAAACAAATCCAAATGTTTCACCTTTTTAGCGATTTAAGCCAAATATTTACAAACGTTAGGAAACAAATCCAAACGTTTCATCATTTTAGCCTTTTAAGCCAAACATTTAAAACGTTACGAAACCAATCCTTACGCTCAAAACATTACAAAACAAATCCTAATGTGTCACCTTTTTAGCGATTTATGCCAAACATTTAAAACATTACTAAACAAATTCTAATGTTTCCGCCATTTAGTGATTTAAGCGAAACGTTTAAAACATTATGAAACGAATCCTAACATTCCCCTTTCAACAATTAAGCCAAACGTTTAAAATGTTATGACACAAATCCAAACGTTTAAAACGTTACAAAACAAATCAGAATCTTTTACCTTTTTAGCGATTTAAGCAAAACCATTAAAATGTTACGAAACAAATCCAAACGTTTAAAATGTTACAAAACCAATTCAAACGTTTTAAATGTCACGATACCAACCAAATAATTAATACGTTACAAAACAAATCCTAACGTTTCACCTTATTAGCGATTTAAGCCAAACGTTTAAAATGTTACGACACAAATTTAAACGTTTAAAACGTAACGAAACAAATCCTAACATTTGACCTTTTGAGAGATTTAAGCCAAACGTTTAAAACGTTACATAACAAATTAGAATGTCCTCCCTTCTTGGTGTTTAAACCAAACGTTTAAAACGTTACGAAACAAATCCAAACGTTTATAACGTTACTAATAAATTCTAATGTTTCATCTTTTTAGCGATTTAAGCCAAACGTTTAAAACGATACCAAAAAATCCAAATGTTTTACCTTTTTAGCGATTTAATCGAAACGTTCAAAATGTTACGAAACTAATCCAAACGTTTAGAACGTTACGAAACAAAATCCGAACGTTTCACATTTTTAGTGCTTTAAGCCAAACGTTTAAATTATTATGAAACAAATCCAAACGTTTAAAACTAGACAATTCCTATTGTTTCATCTTTTTAATGATTTAAGCCAAACGTTGAAAATGTCACGAAACAAAAACGAAACAAATCCAAACATTTCACCTTTTAAGCGGTTTAATTCAATTGTTTAAAACGTTACGAAAAAAATCCTAACGTCTCACCTTTTTAGCGATTTAAGCAAAATATTTAAAATGTTACGAAACAAATCCAAACTTTTAAAACGTTACGAAACAAATCCTAACGTTTTACCTTTTTAGCGATTGAAGTCAAACGTATACAAACGTTATGAAACAAATCCAAACGTTTCACCTTTTTAGAGATTTAAGCCAAACGTATAAAACGTTAGGTTTAAAACGTTACAAAATAAATCCTAACGTTTCACCTTTTTAGCGATTTAAGCCAAGCGTTTACAAACGTTATGAAACAAATCCAAACGTTTCACCTTTTTAGCGATTTAAGCCAAATGTTTAAAACGTTTCGAAACAAATCCAAAAGTTTCACCTTTTTAGCTATAATACCCCGTACACTTGACGTTGCCGAAGTGAGCAACGCAATTTAAATTAGTAGTTAGAGCGAAAAAAAGGGAATTAGCGAAGGAATTAAGTAATTAAGGACGAGGATAGGTCGATATTGAAATTTAAATAAGGAATTTCAATATTTGTAACGTCTAAAATAATTAAACGAGACTAAGGAAAAGTTGGAATTAAAAATAAGATTAAGTTCCTGAGAAATTAGAAAATGAAATTTTATTGCTGAAAAATATTAAATAAATAAATTATTGACGGGAATCAGTAATTAAGAAAATAATATTGATAATTTGGATATCAATATTCATAAAAGAAAAATAAGGACGACAAAGTGACGGAAATCGTCGTTTTCGCTCAAATTGGAAAATTGAGCGTTTTAGCCAAAATTTGACCGAATTGATTAGCAGAGTCTAGATAATAAGTGTGCGAAAGAGTATTATTTATTTGGACATAAATAATACAAAAATTTATCGAGATTAAACAATTAAGTGATTTTTGGGCTAAATTGAGCAAAAGAAAAGCTTAGGATTAAAAGTTAAGGAGGTGGCTTCATTAAGGGTTGAAGTGGACTTTTGTCATAAATATATATAGGCTTAATAATGAATATTTCCAGAATTTTTACACATAATTCTCAGCCATCTCCCACCTTCTTCTTCCTCATCCCTAACCCTTTATGCATTCCAACTTCAAACCTCCATATCTCCTTCATTTCTCAACCAAATTTGGTGATCTTGGTGTCTATGAAAAGAGGAGAGGAAGGGCTACACATTGATACCAGAAAAGTTGAGAAAAATCGACATCTTAAGGTGAGGTTTACTGTAGCACGAATTCCGTTTTTGATGAGATTATTGGTTGATGATATATTTGAGTTTAGAATTGATAATTAGACTTGTATTTGATTTGTGAGGGCTGATATGGTGAGGTATGAGAGTTGTGAATATATATATATGTATGGGTTGATGATAGGTGGCTGTAATTTTTGGCCATGGTGGCCGTGCTACTTACCGTGCCGGAGCACGGTGAGCTGCTGCCGCACCAGGGCGTTGGCCGGCCCCTCCCCTGTCAAAACAGGGGAGGGCTGAGTTGAGGGGGAGGGGGCTGATGCCACCCTCCGTTTGTGTTCGAATGCGTAATTGTTTCGATAGTTAATTGAGTTACGAAACTAAGAATCAAACTTGACGTAAAAGCAATTTGTAGGATAAAAGGTTAATGATTTGTAGTTGGAATTGATTAGGTATTATGGCATTATTAGAAGTTGATATATAGGTAATCACATCGAATAATAGGCTGATTTAAATCGGTTAAAACGATAAAAGAATAACCATAAAATTGACGTTTTAGACATAGAACATAAATGACGTAACTTACTTTAAAAAAATGCAATATCAAAATTGATAGGTAAAATGGTTATAGAAAATATAATAGGGCTGTCCTAAATTGAATAAAATGTTAATAACTTAGTATAATAATTATACTAAGTAAGTTTTAAAACATTGTTTCCGTGTCGTGTTTAAACCAAGTAGGAGTCGATAGGCGACGTTTAGTGAAATGAAGTGCATTTCGACTGAGGTTAAGATTGTATGAAAATCAAGGATTTTAAAGGTTATATATGCTGTTTTAAACTCAATTTGTTAAGGGAAAAGATATTAAGGTTAAGCATTTTGAGATTTAAAGCACGAAAAGACAAAATTGACGTAACAACGCGACGAAGCAAATTTAGACGTTTGAGCAAGTTTTATAGGATTGATTGGGCATTATAAATGTGTTGAAGTTAAAAAGATTTAACTTAATATAGTAATTTAATAGTTTTAATTTTATAATGTCAATGAGATATAAATGTATTTTGAACCTCGTTTGTGACAGACAAACCGAGAGGCGACGGGATCGACGGTTTTGGCCTAGGAATATTCGGCCAAGACTAATGAGCATAAACAATTTGGATTGGAAAGCAAGGAGTGAGTATACTTTACTCTCGCGTATTATTACGTTAATAGTATATTATTAAATATTTTATTTATAAGTATAAAAAAAATACATCGCATTATATAATAATTGTTGTGATTTGCAATTGTATAAACTAAATGGTTATTCTACCGTGAGATACACGGAATATGACTTATTATATAGGTATATATACATATATTTATATATAGATATGTATATATATGCACAGATAATTTATGCTTGACAATTAAATTGTGTATTAGTTTATTATATATTTGAGAATGAATTACATATTTGGTGTTGGATCGAATTGTGTAGTGTTTTGTTGTTGTTTGTTCTATGTTTGAAATTTTGTATATCGTTTTGTTGCTATTTGTTCTATGCTTGAAAATGATGTATGATCCGAAGAAACGAGCTACCTATTGGGCGTCAATAGGCCGTGTGATCACCGGTGTTTGTAAGAGTCTTGATGTCTGTACTTAGAATTGTTTGACATGAGCTCAATATACGCTAATTATGTTTGGGTATCGGAAAGGAGGATTATAATTTTGGTAGATACGAGGTAACTCGGTCAAACTATCTCGGGACCCGTATCTAGTGAGTAACTCGGTTGAGCTATCTCGGGACTCACACCTTGGGAGTAAGTAGTGGCATAAGTAACTCGGTTGAACTATCTCGGGACTATGCCACGTGGTAACGAGTAACTCGGTTGAACTATCTCGGGAACGTACCACTTGGATCAAAATGATTTGATATGAATACGATACTTGTTAGGAAAGGTTAGGAGTTTAAGATTAAGGTTTCTATCGGATCAAATCTTCGTTTGTAATACAATGATGTTATATTTGTTTAAATAAATGAATTTCATTTGCGATGTTAATTTTGTGATAATATCGTTAGTAAGGTATATCTCACTCAGCTTAAGCTGACCCCGTGGTTTTTAAACATTTCAGGTACCTAGACATGGAGTGACTAGAAGTCCATTGTTTTGCCGAGAGTCTGTCTTGCCATGTATAGTCCGACTTCCGTGACCGCTGCAGTAGTACATTGTGTGACCAGTCATGACCTAGGATAATACTATAGTGTTGGCAAATGTTTATAACTATTGTTGTATATAATATGAATATTATAACGATGTTAGATTTACTTATTTAGTGGTTATAAAATAACTATTAATTTTTTCATAATTAAATGCTTTCGTGTTATAACATAGTTGCGAAAAATTTATAGTAAATTTTAGGCTTGCTACGGGTTTCAGAACTACAATTCCCATTCCCTAGCGGCGGTCGCGGCCCTCGATTTTGGGTCGTGACAAAGTTGGTATCAGAGCATTTGGTCCAGTTACCACTGCCAGTTTATGAAAAGTGTCTATTTGACCTTAAGTACTTAGGAACTACTGCAGCGTATAGAGTCAAGCCTTATTGACTATATGTGTTTGATTGAAATGTTTGTGTCGTTTTGCTTTAATATCCGATTGATTTGATTCACGTGTTCACGTGAATAGTATAAGTTGTGTATGCATATTTCATATGGTTAATTGCTTTGTTTTGCTATATGATTGATCGTAATTGTGTTTAATCGATATGGTGTGCATATAATAAATAGTATATCGTGTAGGCATTGCCTATAGAAATAGAATATGATAAACTATGTTTATTAGGAATTATCCTATGCATAATTTATAGTATAACAATTGAAAGAAAAATATATAAAACACATAAAATACATATATTGTCAAACGTAATTCCTAATATTACGTTTTATTTATCGAGAAGGATGGTAAGTGATTAGAGAACAAAGATCATTGTGAAGAATCGATATGTATGCCTAAGGGCTACGAGATACAAGTATGTGATCGAAAAGATGAATCGTAAAGATAAATGGATATTAGAAAATATAGAGTGGGATGTTTGATTTGAAGTGTTGGAGAGGAATAGTTTTGGCTGCGAAACACTTAGGCAAGTGTTCGCAGACGACAAAACTTTCAATATCAAAATAATAATAAACTCCAATAAAAAAATAAAAGCCAATAATGTCGCAGAGTGTGTAATCTGGAGGGACTTACGGTTTTGCAAAAGATGTGAAAATCTTATGTTTTTAACGGTGCAATTGTGCTCAGACATTGCATATGGCCAATCATAATCACGTTAGCAATGCATACAATTATTGTACAAAAAAAAATAGTTTTTCAAAATATAGGTCATGCATCATATTTGTACAACGATGAAAGAAAACGTGATTTTATCGAGCAACTCTTTAGTGATGAGAGCTGTCATCACTCTGAGCCACAATTGTACTAGAGTTTTCAAAGCGATTTGAAATCAAATGAAAAGTTTGAAATGGCCGGCCAAACCAATCAAAGATGATTGGAAATTTTGTTTTGTTTTGTAAGAGAACTCCGATGTAAAGCCCTGCGACAATAATAAAAAATATGAACGTATGTGATAAAATGCACCCCAATAAAAGAATTGAGCCTAAATAATAATAAAACATTATCAAATCGATCGAGATGAATATTAAGAGGTGTCGATGAGACACCTATGATTGTACATACACAAGGGTAAGACGGAGTGAAAGTAAGAAGCATACAACGAAAAGAATAAAACGTAAAGAACCGAAAAGGATACGAGATGTGAGTGGTATTGAGAAGAATTGGATAATACGCGTTTAATGCTTAATACTCGATTAGAGTAAACGAAGAAAGGGAGTAAAATGTGGGACGATAGGCTATCAGAAAGATGCATTACATGAGGATTAAAGTGAAAATATAAGAGGAAATTGGATTTGGTAAAGCTGTCGACGAAAAGAATTAGATGGATGGATTTGACATAAGTACAAAGTTAACCTTGCTGATAAGTCGAGTATCAGTAAGAGTTTGATATAAGGATGTACACTTAACCGAGAGCATTTTGCATCAGCAAAATTTGAAGGATAATTTGTTGACCTTAGATAAAGAGATAGGATCGAGAAATACATTAAAAGAAGGGAACAAATTCTATTAAACGATGATGAAGATGTCACCAGTCTAATATAAGTAATTGACATTCAATGGTCGGAAGATGAAGAAGGACACGACATTAAGTAAGTAAAGCCTAGCGTGCGTTCGACTTTATAAAAATTCAACACCAGGAGGCCATGAAGAGAGCGATTGGTATAAAAGAAAAGGTATTTCTATATACCATAAGACGTCGATAAGAATGTCATGTAGAAGTATGTACACAATTGGATACAAGTAAGATGGAAACCAACAAGAAAGATGACGTTAGACTTTGGAAAAAAAAACTTCAAAGTTATGCGTTGTGAAAAGGAAAGAGAGATTATCAAAAAAAGTATACATGAATAGACAATTAGGAGGTAGGTAACGATGTTACCAAAAGACGATTTTTACGTACAAAAGTTTTTAAGGATGCGAAACCTCGTTGGAGGAAGGTAAAAAGGAGAATGAACTTCGAGGCAAGGTGAAAAATCAATCTTATATTCTACAAGAAGAGTATAAGTGAATATTAAATATAAACGTTAGAAGAATCGTTGGGAGAAGATAAATCGAAGTTGACAACAACCAAAATAATTAAAGGATGCAGTTTCTAATTTGCCCACGAGACCACGTTTTGAGCTGTATTTGGACCTCAAAACTCGATTATTTCTAATCGAAATTAATGGATGTAAGTAGATAGTATTGTATAAATTGAATTTGGATAATTCAATCAAGGCATGGTTAAATTAAATTTGTTGTCTTTAAACCTCAAGAGTGAGTGAAAAACACGGAATTAAAGGAAGGATAAAAGTGTTGAGATGGTGTCAACTTTGAGGACGTTTTTGGAAGTCAAGGAAATCTCGGAAGTAAGTCGAGACTCAATGAAAGTTGTAGACGAAATAATAAAATATGGGAAAGTTGTAGACGAAATAATTATATTCAGCTCGAGAAATTTTTAAACGTTTGATTGATCGACTTAATTAGCGGCCTAAAGGACTTGCAAGTGCAATTCCGAAGCTATCTCATGGAAGCAATTTCAGCGCAAGTTTTCGACATCGTCGAAGATTATTTTGAACTCGATTTACAAATGAAAGTTGAAGATGGCATTGAGGACTATAAGACTGCCAACTTTGTTTAACAAACGAGCTACCAGACAAAAGCAATTTTAAGGGTCAAAGTTGACCAGAAGAGCAATTTTGTATAAGTTAAAAATAACTTAAGACATTAAGTTATTCAATAAAATTGTTCTAAATTAATCAAATTAAGATTCTGATTAATAAATAAAGGACAATATAAGGACGTTTAAAAGTTGTATCAAGTACGATACAAAAGAAATATGACGACTGAAGTACCGCAGAGGAGCGACAAGTCTACGCGTGACAGAAATCACGAAGAAAAACGTATAAGAAGATAGTAGGAAGTTTACCTAAGAAGGTACTTAAAGTATTGGAAAATTCGAGGATGAATTTTTATAAGGGGGGAAGAATGTAATACCCCGTACGTTTGACGTTGCCGAAGTGAGCAACGCAATTTAAATTAGTAGTTAGAGCGAAAAAAAAGGGAATTAGCGAAGGAATTAAGTAATTAAGGACGAGGATAGGTCGATATTGAAATTTAAATAAGGAATTTCAATATTTGTAACGTCTAAAATAATTAAATGGGACTAAGGAAAAGTTGGAATTAAAAATAAGATTAAGTTCCTGAGAAATTAGAAAATAGAATTTTATTGCCGAAAAATATTAAATAAATAAATTATTGACGGGAATCAGTAATTAAGAAAATAATATTGATAATTTGGATATCAATATTCATAAAAAAAAAATAAGGACGACAAATCGTTTTCGCTCAAATTGGAAAATTGAGCGTTTTAGCCAAAATTTGACCGAATTGATTAGCGGAGTCTAAATAATAAGTGTGCGGAAGAGTATTATTTATTTGGACATAAATAACACGAAAATTTATCGAGATTAAACAATTAAGTGATTTTTGGGCTAAATTGAGCAAAAGAAAAGCTTACGATTAAAAGTGTCACGACCCAATCTCATGGGCCGAGACCGGCGCTAGGGAATGGGAGTGGTTGCTCCGAAACCCGTAGCAAGCCTAAAAACGTAAAATAATTTTTCGCAAACATAAACGTCATGCATGACATACATAAACAGGTGTCATACAGAAGCACACATGCCAGGCATACATATCCTCTGGCAGTCACAAATATCAAAACGCAGCTAGCGTAAAACATTTAAAACTTTAAAATATTAAAGTTGTATTTACAGAAAACCATACGTTACAAGCTGACTTGCAAAATACTTATCTACTGCAGCTCTAAGAGTAAAGTATTGTGTCTTTACATACTAAAAAATACAGACTTCTGGAAGTAGGATAGAAGTCCGTTGCTTCAAAGCGTCTTTAATCTGGAAGAAAATCTGTGAGGGGTCAGTATATTGGGATATACTGAGCGAGTTCATACATTTACTAATAAGTATTCAAATAAAACATAAAATCGCAATCAATCATATGCAGCCAAGTACATGATCTGATTGAAACCCTAATCCTCGAACATGCTAAACGTATATACTCAGAGGAAAACTTATCCAATAGTCCGACCCGGGAGTATTCACACTCTACCACGTCAGTCGCGACAATTCTCTTAATCCCAGTGGTGGGTCCAACCCACTAGATACGGGGCTCAGGTTACACTGTAACCGAGTTCACTCTCGTATCACAGTCATACATCTGACTTCAAAATTCTTGTTCTTAATTGTATTCACAGCTGTATCAAATCGAAACTGGTGATCACACAGTCCTATTGCCGCTCAATAGGTAGCACGTTCCATCAGATCAATACTGGTTTCAAATCAAGCATATGTGCAATTCATATAAAGATTTAATATATAAATCATGCAATTCAAACAGAAAGCAATATAAAATAATTGCTTGAATAAATACTTTAAAAGCAAATCGTATAAACTCACTGAAAACGCTTATCCAAAAATACGTCTGGGCTTTGGAACGTCAAGCTTCCCGAACTACAGGTCCAGCTGCCTCTTGCCTCGCCGGATCTAAAACAATTTTAAAACATTTGACTCATATAAAAATCCTATTCTAAGATTTACTCTAGACTCGAGACATGACACGCTAATCTTATTAACAGTTGTGCTCCTCACGCAATATTCCGATAAATGTTTTCTAACTCGTTTATGAATCGTATCTCTTTCCGAATCCATTCTCATGTATTGTGTCCAAATTTCACTTTTTCAAAGTCCATAGGTCAAAACCAAGCTGAAATACATCGCGTCGGATCTCGGAATGCATTCCCCATCTCAAAATGGGTTTGGCATGTCGTGCCAGGCCCTCCTCACGTCGTGAGGGCCTTCCTCACGTCGTGAGGCATGCCCTCATGTCGTGAGGGACTGCCCTCACGTTGTGAGGCACAAGCCTCACGTCGTGAGGGAGCTCCTCACGTCGTGAGGAGCATCCTCACGTCGTGAGGACGTGATTTCGACTCCGAAACTTGATTCCGACGTGTTTTAGCTCAAAAACGACCAATTTTACATTCCCAATGATGCTACAATACTTAGAAACTTCCACAACATACAATCCAAGCTTAAAACGTCAAAAATCGAATTCAAAATCGTTAAAATAACAAACCGCTCGAAACCTTAAACTTTAAATCGATTTTCCATCAAATTCACTCAACCAAACACTAAAGCGACGAGCTTACCTTGATTACCGGTTGAAATACGATCGATTCGAGTTATAGAACGTCGAAAATGGACGAGAAACGAGATCGTGCGAAGAAAACGAAGGAAATCGTCGAAGGAAAGAAAATAAGGTCTGATGAGTTCTGGATGATTCTTTCCTAATTGCATTTCTTATATATAATTGGTTAAATTGCACTTTGGTCCTTGAAACTTTTCAAAAGTTACAATTTAATCCAAAACCTATCCGCGTCCAAATTTTAAACGATCTCCGATTGACTCGAGACTTTTATCTTAAATACTATAAATTATTTCACGGACTTTGGCGAAATAATTATCGTCACGGGGTTTATATTTTATTTTATATTAATTTTCGAAGTTATATCTTTAAATCACGTAAATCCACTTAATAAAAATTATTCTAAATTCCCGATATAATTAAATTAAATTCTCCTTAATTTAATTTATCGGAAATCACGACACGTGGCACGACTTAATTACCTCAAAATATTTTGGGGTATTACAAAAGGTTAAGGAGGTGGCTTCATTAAGAGTTGAAGTGGACTTTTTATCATAAATATATAGGCTTAATAATGAATATTTCCAGAATTTTTACACATAATTCTCAGCCATCTTCCACCTTCTTCTTCCTCATCCCTAACCCTTTATGCATTCCAACTTCAAACCTCCATATCTCCTTCATTTCTCAACCAAATTTGGTGATCTTGGTGTCTATGGAAAGAGGAGAGGAAGGGCTACACATTGATACCAGAAAATTTGAGAAAAATCGACAAGTTAAGGTGAGGTTTACTGTAGCACGAATTCTGTTTTTGATGAGATTATTAGTTGATGATATATTTGAGTTTAGAATTGATAATTAGACTTGTATTTGATTTGTTTGAACTGAATATTTAATTTGTGAGGGCTGATATGGTGAGGTATGAGAGTTGTGAATATATATATGTATGGGTTGATGATAGGTGGCTGTAATTTTTGGCCATGGTGGCCACGCTACTCACCGTGCCGAAGCACGGTGAGCTGCTGCCGTGAGCAGCAGCCCTGGTGCGACGCACCAGGGCGTTGGCCGGCCCCTCTCCTGTCAATACAGGGGAGGGCTAAGTTGAGGGGGAGGGGGCTGATGCCACCCTCTGTTTGTGTTCGAATGCGTAATTGTTTCAATAGTTAATTGAGTTACGAAACTAGGAATCAAACTTGACATAAAAGCAATTTTTAGGATAAAATGTTAATGATTTGTAGTTGGAATTGGTTAGGTATTATGGCATTATTAGAAGTTGATATATAGGTAATCACATCGAATAATAGGCTGATTTAAATCGGTTAAAATGATAAAAGAATAACCATAAAATTGACGTTTTAAAGAACATAAATGTCGTAACCTACGTTAAAAAAAATGCAATATCAAAATTGATAGGTAAAATGGTTATAGAAAATATAATAGGGCTGTTCTAAATTGAATAAAATGTTAATAACTTAGTATAATAATTATGCTAAGTATGTTTTAAAACATTGTTTCCGTGTCGTGTTTAAACCAAGTAGGAGTCGATAGGCGACGTTTAGTGAAATGAAGTGCATTTCGACTAAGGTTAAGATCGTATGAAAATCAAGGATTTTAAAGGTTATATATGTTGTTTTAAACTCAATTTGCTAAGGTAAAAGATATTAAGGTTAACCATTTTGAGATTTAAAGCACGAAAAGACAAAATTGATGTAACAACGCGACGAAGCAAATTTAGACGTTTGAGCAAGTTTTATAGGATTGATTTGGCATTATAAATGTGTTGAAGTTAAAAAGACTTAACTTAATATAGTAATTTAATAGTTTTTATTTTATAATGTCAATGAGATATAAATGTATTTTGAACCTCGTTTGTGATAGACAAACCGAGAGGCGACGGGATCGACGGTTTTGGCCTAGGAATATTCGGCCAAGACTAATGAGCATAAACAATTTGGATTGGAAAGCAAGGAGTGAGTATACTTTTTTCTCGCGTATTATTACGCTAATAGTATATTATTAAATATTTTATTTATAAGTACAAAAAAAATACATCGCATTATATAATAATTGTTGTGATTTTCAATTGTATAAACTAAATGGTTATTCTACCGTGAGATACACAGAATATGACTTATTATATAGGTATATATACATATATTTATATATAGATATGTATATATATGCACTGATAATTTATGCTTGACAATTAAATTGTGTATTGGTTTATTATATATTTGAGAATGAATTACATATTTGGTGTTGGATCGAATTGTATAGTGTTTTGTTGTTGTTTGTTCTATGTTTGAAATTTTGTATATCGTTTTGTTGCTATTTGTTCTATACATGATAATGATGTATGATCCGAAGAAACGAGCTACCTATTGGGCGTCAATAGGCCGTGTGATCACCGGTGTTTGTAAGAGTCTTGATGTCTGTACTTAGAATTGTTTGACATGAGCTCAATATACGCTAATTATGTTTGGGTATCGGAAAGGAGGATTATAATTTTGGTAGATACGAGGTAACTCGGTCGAACTATCTCGGGCCCCGTATCTAGTGAGTAACTCGGTTGAGCTATCTCGGGACTCACACCTTGGGAGTAAGTAGTGGCATAAGTAACTCGATTGAACTATCTCGGGACTATGCCACGTGGTAACGAGTAACTCGGTTGAACTATCTCAGGAACGTACCACTTGGATCAAATGATTTGATATGAATACGATACATGTTAGGAAAGGTTAGGAGTTTAAGATTAAGGTTTCTATCGGATCAAATCTTCGTTTGTAATACAATGATGTTATATTTGTTTAAGTAAATGAATTTCATTTGCGATGTTATTTTTGTGATAATATCGTTAGTAAGGTATATCTCACCCAGAAGTCCATTATTTTGTCGGGAGTCTGTCTTGCCATGTATAGTCTGACTTACGTGAACGCTGCAGTAGTACATTGTGTGGCCATTCATGACCTAGGATAATACTATAGTGTTGGCAAATGTTTATAACTATTGTTGTATATAATATGAATATTATAACGATGTTAGATTTACGTATTTAGTGGTTACAAAATAACTATTAATGTTTTCATAATTAAATGCTTTCGTGTTATAACATAGTTGTGAAAAATTTATAATGAATTTCAGGCTTGCTACGGGTTTCGGGACTACAATTCCCATTCCCTAGCGCCGGTCGCGGCCCTCGATTTTGGGTCGTGACATTAGCGATTTAAGCAAAATGTTTACAAACATTACGAAACAAAATCCAAACGTTTTACCTTTTTAGCGATTTAAGCCAAACGTTACGAAACCAATCCAAATGTTTAAAACGTTACGAAACAAATCCTAACGTTTCACCTCTTTAGTAATATAAGCCAAACGTTTAAAACGTTACGAAATAAATCCTAACGTTTCACCATTTTAACAGTTTAAGCCAAATGTTTAAAATGTTATCAAACAAATCCAAACGTTTAAAACATTTCGAAACCAATCCAAACTATTAAAATGTTACAAAACAAATCCTAGCGTAACCTTTTTGGCGATTTAAGCCAAACGTTTAAAACATTATAAAACTAATCCAAGCGTTTAAAACGTTACGTAACATATCCAAATGTTTAACCTTTTTAGCAATTTTAGCCAAACGGCTAAAACATTGCGAAACAAATCCTAACATTTCACCTTTTTAGCGATTTAAGCCAAACGTTTAAAACGTTACGAAACAAATGCTAATGTTTCCCCTTTTTAGCAATGTAAGCCAAACGTTTATAATGTTACGAGACAAATCCAAACGTTTAAAACGTTATAAAACAAATCCTAATGTTTGACCTTTTTAGTGATTTAAGCCACACGTTTAAAACGTTACAAAACAAATAAGAATGTTTTCCCTATTTAGCGATTTCAGCAAAACCTTTAAGTGTTACAAAACAAATCAAAACGTTTAAAACATTACGAAACCAATCCAAACGTTTAAAACGTTACGAAACCAATCTAAACAATTAAAATGTTACAAAACAAATCCTAACGTTTCACCTTTTTAGCGATTTAAGGCAAACGTTTAAAACGTTACGAAACAAATACAAACATTTAAAACGTTACGATACATATACTAACGTTTGATCTTTTTCGCGATTTAAGCCAAACGCTTAAAACGTTACAAAACAAATCAGAATGTTTTACCTTTTTAGCTATTTAAGCCAAACGTTTAAAACGTTACGAAACAAATCCAAACGTGTAAAACGTTACAAAACCAATCCAAATGTTTAAAACATTACGAAAACAATCCAAACAATTAGAACGTTACCAAACAAATCCTAACGTTTCACCTTTTTAGCGATTTAGGCCAAACGTTAAAAACGTTACGAAAAAAGTCTTGACGTTTCACCTTTTTTGTTATTTTAGCCAAACGTTTAAAACATTTCGAAACAAATCCAAGCATTTCACCTCTTTAGCGATTTAAGCCAAACATTTAAAACGTTATGAAAAAAATCCTAACGTTACACCTTTTTAGCGAGTTAAGCCAAACGTCTAAAACGTTACAAAACCAATCCAAATGTATAAAACGTTACGAAACAAATCCTAATGTTCCACCTTTTTAGCGATTTAAGCCAAACGTTTAATATGTTACAAAACAAACCTTAACGTTTGACCTTAAAGCAATTTAAGCCAAACGTTCAAAACATTACGAAACAAATCCTAACGTTTCATATTTTTTGCGATTTAAGCCAAACTTTTAAAATGATACAAAACAAATTCAAATGTTTCACCTTTTTAGCGGCTTAAGAAAAACGTTCACAATATTATGAAATAAATCCAAACGTTTAGAACGTTACGAAACAAAATCCTAACGCTTCACATTTTTAGTGATTTAAGCCCAAACGATTAAATTGTTACGAAACAAATCAAAACGTTTAAAACTAGACAAATCCTAACGTTTTACCTTTTCAACGATTTAAGCCAAACGTTTAAAATGTTACGAAACAAATCCAAACGTTTAAAACTAAATAAATTGAAACGTTTATAATACCCCGTATTTTTAGTATAAGTATTTATTGGATTAATTATGTTATTTCAGCCAATTGGAGTTAAAGATAAGGGAATTTCCGTAAATAAGACGGAAAATAGAATTTTGACGAGGGATGAATTTTAATAAAGTTTGATTATGCTATTGATTAAATTAATTTGAATTAAAATTTATCTCATATTTTTATATCGAGATAAGCATGTTGGGATTTAATGAGAAATTTGGAGAAATCTCCATTAAATAAAAAAAATGATTTTAAGATGGATATTTAAATGATATCCGTAAATGTTATTATTTGGATTATTTTAAGAGAATCCATAAATATTTGGAATATTATTTTTAAATATGGATTTAAGCCCGATAAATAAATTATACGGCTAAATCATAAATTTCTATGGAAAAAGGCAATAATTAATATTTTGGATTAAGAGAAGGACTCCGTATAATTTAAATTTGTTTAACAAAAATTGGATTTTAGCCCGACATAATAACAATGTGGTTAATCGATGAGATTAATTATTATGGATTTTTAATTTATAATAATTAAAAGAAGAGGATTAAATTAAAGTTAGCCCATTTAAATTATAAAGCCCAAACTTCTATTTCTTTAATTGAGATAAAAACATACCAGAGATTTCTTTTTCTCATCTTCCTATTTAAAACATCACGTTTAAGAGAATGGAGAAGGCTAGGGTAAAGGACCCGTACGCCGCCGTGATTTTTTTTTTATTAGGACGTTTTGAAAAAAAAAATTAAAATTAAAATTAAAATTGATTTTTGAAATAAAATGGAAATCAGAAAATAGAATTGATAAAGTTAGATGAATAAATTTTTGAAGTTGATTTTAAAATGAATTATAGTTTAAGCTAAGTTCAAATACAAATGTTAAAGTATAATGGAGATCGAGCTTAAAAGCTAAACTTAGGATTAACTACGGACTTAATATACAATTTATGAGAATTAGTTTATTTTAATGAAAGTTGTAATTATAGTGAATCAACAATTACCTAAGTGTTAGAAAATTTGAAAATTAAAAAGTAGTAAATAAACGACTTGGTTAAATGTTATCCTAATTGACTAGTAAGACATTAAGAATGCAAGAATTAAAGTGAGGACCTATAATTTGATTCAAACTTTAACGTTTGAATATAAAAGTGGAATAAATCTATAAGTTAGAGCGTCAATGTGATATTTATTCGTATTATAGATATTAAGAAATATTGGCTTGGAGAAGTAGATGATTTGGAGGATTAAACAAGGGGCTATTGTATTTGCTTTTGAAATTGGAATAAGCGATCGAGGTGAGTTCGCGATTTACTTTCGAATATTATTATTTTTATATATAGATAGATACATGTATTTGATTGAATGTTTTAGTTTTAAACTTATGTACTTATTTATAGAATTGATATTAATATTACTAGAACTTCATTAAGTTATTTTAAATAATAAGTTTGTGATTTTTATTAATACTCTATTTTATGCTATGAATAGTTAAAGTATACTACACTTTATTAAAGCTCGCATAAATTGAGTTTGAAATATATTTGATACTAAATTTTGATTTTATTACGGATAATGTGATTTGTAGTCGGCGATGGTTAGATCGTGAGATCGCCAATGAAATAGCATCAATTATTTTATAAGAGCATGTATTATTTAGTTAATACTCTTTATTCTTTTAATGCCTTTAGGCATGTATATATAGAGAATTTGAGAATTTAATTATAGTACTTGTTATTTTAATAGCTTCGCTACATGTATGTTTATTATACGAACTTATACATTGTTTGTTATGTGGAATTATTATTTAAACCCAATATGTGATCCAGGGGAAACGAGCTACCTATTAGGCGTCGATAGGTTGTGTGATCACCAGTGTCAACTTGAGTCTAGGCGCCTGTGTCGCGTTTCCCCTTTTTATCGATTTAAGCCAAACGTTTAATATGTTACGAAACAAATCCAAACTATTAAAATATTACGAAAAAAATCCTAACGTTTCACCTTTTTAGTGATTGAAGCCAAACGTATACAAACGTTAAGAAATAAATCCAAACGTTTCACCTTTTTAGCGATTTAAGCCAAACGTTTAAAATATTACGAAACAAATCCAAACGTTTAAAACGTTACTAAACAAATCCTAATGTTTCACCTTTTTAGCGATTTAAGCCAAGCGTTTACAAACATTATGAAACATATTCAAACGTTTCACCTTTTTAGCGATTTAAGCCAAACGTTTAAAACGTTTCGAAGCAAATCCAAACGTTTAACCTTTTTAGCGATATAAGAAAAACGTTTACAAATATTATGAAACAAATACAAACATTTTACCTTTTTACCGATTTAAGCCAAACGTTATGAAACCAATCCAAATGTTTAAAACGTTACGAGACAAATCCTAACGTTGCACCTTTTTAGTTATTTAAGCCAAACGTTTAAAACGTTAAGAAACAAATCCTAACATTTCACCTTTTTAGCGATTTAAGCCAAACGTTTAAAACGCTACGAAAAAAATCCTAACGTTTCACCTTTTTAGCGATTTAAACCAAACGTTTAAAACGTTTCGAAACAAATTCAAACATTTCACCTTTTTAGCGATATAAGCCAAACTTTTAAAATGTTTCGAAACAAATCTAAAAATTTAAAACGTTACGAAACAAATCATAGCTTTTCACCTTTTAGCGATTTAAACCAAACGTTTAAAATGTTACGAAACAAATCCAAACATTTCACCTTTTTAGCGATATAAGCCAAACATTTAAAACGTTACAAAACAAATCCTTATGTTTCACTTTTTTAGCAATTGAAGCTAAACGTTTAAAACAAATACTAATGTTTCACCTTTTTACCGATTTAAGACTAACGTTTAAAATGTTACAAAAAAATCAAAACGTTTCACCTTTTTAGTGATTTAAGCAAAATGTTTAAAATGATACGAAACAAATCCAAACTATTAAAACTAAACAAATCGTAACGTTTCACCTTTTTAGCGAATTAAGCTAAACGTTTAAAATGTTACAAAACAAATCCAAATGTTTAAAACGAAACAAATCGTAACATTTCACCTTTTTATCAATATAAGCCAAACGTTTAAAACGTTACGGAACAAATCCAAACGTTTCACCTTTTTAGTGATTTAAGCCAAACGTGTAAAATGTTACGAAACGAATCCAAACGTTTAAAACGTTACGAAAAAAATCCTAACATTTTGCCTTTCTAGCGATTGAAGTCAAGCGTATACAAATGGTACGAAACAAATTTAGATGTTTCACCTTTTTAACTATTTAAGCCAAACATTTACAAACATAACGGAAAAAATCCAAACGTTTCACCATTTTAGCGATTTTAGCCAAACGTTTAAAACGTTATAAAACAACCCAAACTGTTTGAAACGTTAGGAAACAAATCCTATAGTTTCACCTTTATATCTATTTAAGCTGAACGCTTAAAATGTTACGAAACAAATCCAAACATTTAAAACGAAACAAATCCTAACCTTCCACCTTTTAACCGATTTAATCCATACATTTAAAACGTTATGAAACAAATCCTAACGTTTCACGTTTTAGCGATTTAAGCCAAACATTTTAAATGTTACGAACTAAATCAAAACATTTAAAACGTTACGAAATAAATCCAAACATTTCACCTTTTTAGCGATTGAATCCAAACGGATACAAACGTTACGAAACAAATCCAAACGTTTCACCTTTTAGTGAATTAAGACAAACATGTAAAACGTCACGAAACCAATTCAAACGTATAAAACGTTACGAAATAAATCCAAATGTTTCACCTTTTTAGCGATTTAAGCCAAACATTTACAAACGTTACGAAACAAATCCAAACGTTTCACCTTTTTATCAATATAAGCAAAACGTTTAAAATGTTACCAAACCAATCCAAACGTTTATAACGTTATGAAACAAATCCAAATATTTCACCTTTATAGCAACTTAACCCAAACGTTTAAAAATGTGACAAAACAAATCCAAACGTTTCCCTTTTTAGCGATTTAAGCCAAACTTTTGAAACGTTACGGAACCAATCCAAACATTTAAAGCGTTCCGAAAAAA